>NC_041388.1:88124012-88196541 GCF_002162155.2 Triticum dicoccoides
CCGATTCCCCATTCGTACTCCATGGTCGCAAAAACTACCTCTCCACCAGCGGCGAAACCCCGACGTCCTCCATCCGCCACCCCATTCCACCCATCAACCGCCGCCCTCCTCCATCACGCCGGAGCCGATACCCTGACGTTGTCGTCCACCGCAACCTCAACCGGAATGCCCTCCACGGCTAGTAGTTGAAGCCGAGGCCGAGCCGTCCGTACCCGAGCCAGTTCAACCACGCCGTCCTGCGCCTCAGCGCTGCCGCTCCAAATTCGCCACCCTCCACCGCACCAGAGCTGTTCCTGCTACGCCGTCCTTCACCTCCTCGGATCTGCTTCCCCTCCGCCAACAAACGGCCATGGCAACACAGTCAACAATTGGGCCATGGGTTCGTCCAAGCCTGCACCCTCCTCCAGAACATCGGTTTCCCCGGAAAAGAGAAGAAGATCGGCGCGACGTGTGAAGGCGACCACACCGGCAACCGAAAATGGTATTCCTCTTCCCTTATTCGTGCAAATCTTACGTGTCTACTTGCACGATATTCATCCCACAGAAGACACTAGTTGACCGCTTCTTCTTGATACTAGATGTTCCAAGTAACTCACGATGCACAAGGTTTCTCCTCATATACTATTTCACCTTAGCTGGAGGTCCGTCGCCCCCCTGAATTTCAATTCTTGGTCAGTTGATTCCCAATTAACGGAAGCATTCCCCGGTGTAACAGGCGCTAGTCGGCCTATTACACCGAGGAAGCAGCGCCTCGGTGTTTATCTTAGGGGCGTGTGGGGCCTAGAGCTACTGGCACCCGATCTGGAGGTCGGTCGGGATTAAAGGGATGGCCTGGGGGTGCTGCCAAGCACGGCAGTGGTGTGAGGTCGAGGGGAGGGTGGGGCGGCGGAGGAAGGGGTCTGGGCCGGTGGTCACTGGCGGTTCGAGAAAGATCGTCAACAGTGACTAGCGGGAGGTAGACGAAGGCCATCTGCCCGTTCCTTATAGATTGGACGGTTCATTAAAAAATCAACTGACCTATTTATTTTCAGTCTACTGTTATCTTGATATGACCACATGTGGTGGTGTGCTGGAGGAGTACCTGCATTTCCTGTGCTCATATATTACAAAATCATATGGAGTAGAATCTAATTTTGTTTGCCATGCAATGTTCTAGAGCTATCATATGTCTCCTGTCTTCTATTTTGCAGCCACCTTCTATCTGCTACTTTTATAGTGCACTAGTTCTGCACACACTTCACCCATACTCTCACTATTGTGTTTTTATGCAAGGGTATTTCAGACTCTGCTGCTATGAGAGAAGCAAAAAAGAAAAGAGAGAAGTCGCTCTAGCGTCGTACATGGATAGGCCAGACATGTTTCAGGCTTATAATATGTGCAGTGTCAGCAAATGGAGACGGTAAACGTAGCTCTGGAGTTGATGACCTCGCTCGCAATGAACCACCATCCCAGGTGTCAGTGTCAAAACCGGCGGATCTCAGGTAGGGGGTCCCGAACTGTGCGTCTAAGGCGGATGGTAACAGGAGGCAGGGGACATGATGTTTACCCAGGTTCGGGCCCTCTCGATGGAGGTAATACCCTATGTACTGCTTGATTGATCTTGATGATATGATTATTACAAGAGTTGGTCTACCACGAGATCGTAGAGGCTATACCCTAGAAGCTAGCCTAATGTATGATTGTTGTTGTCCTACGGACTAAATCCTTCAGTTTATATAGACACTGGAGGGGGCTAGGGTTACACAGAGTCGGTTACAAGGGAGGAGATCTATATATCCGTATTTCCAAGCTTGCCTTCCACGCCAAGGAGAGTCTCATCCGGACACGGGACGAAGTCTTCAATCTTGTATCTTCATAGTCCAACAGTCAGGCCAAAGGATATAGTCCGACTGTCCGGAGACCCCCTAATCCAGGACTCCCTTAGTAGCCCCTGAACCAGGCTTCAATGACGATGAGTCAGGCACGCAGATTTGTCTTTGGCATTGCAAGGCGGGTTCCTCCTCTGAATACTCTATAGAAGATTTTGAACACAAGGATAGTGTCCGGCTCTGCAAAACAAGTTCCACATACCATCGTAGAGAAAATAATATTTCCACAAATCTAATCTGCTCACACATTTGACGGCATGGCATCATACCACGGCCCGGTCATTATTCGAACCGTTTTTCTCAACCAGCACTGCACATATCGCGAGGCGGTTTTCTTGACTCGTCTTGTCGAAGCAGAGATCGTATCCCCTTATCACGGGATTCTCATCAATACGGACGTGGGTAACCCAACCGTGCCATCAATTACGGCGCTCGGGGAATAAGCGATTTTACCAGGTAAGTGGGGAGGCGCATCATCTCTTCCGCCCTTATAAAGGGACAAATATTCACCCTTTTTACCCACGCCTTCTTCCTCCTTGCTTATCCATTCTCGCGCACTCGTGCTCCAGCACACAAGTTCGCATCTTTCTCCTCAAATCACTCCAAGTATGTCCGAAGCGGGAGGCAAGTGGATGGTCTCCTCCGTTATGGAGGAGAACATCGCAAAGCTACGGGAAGCCGGATATCTGGCCGCAGACATCGCGCACTGGCTGCCAAATCTGGGGCAGATCATCCCTACGCCCGCACCCCATGAGAGGGTAGTTTTCCTTACCCACTTTGTCCGCGGACTGGGATTTCCGCTTCACCCGTTTGTCCGCGGGCTCATGTTCTACTACGGGCTGGATTTTCATGATCTGGCCCCCAATTTCATCCTCGACATGTCGGCTTTTAGCGTCATGTGCGAGGCCTTCCTCCGCATCAGGCCCCACTTTGGCATGTGGCTGAAGACCTTTAATGTTAAACCGAAGGCGGTGGTCGGCCAGCAAGCGGAGTGCGGAGGCGCCATGGTGGAAAAAATGCCTAACGTCACCTGGCTCGAAGGCTCCTATGTGGAGACCATAAAGGGGTGGCAATCGGGGTGGTTCTACATCACCGAGCCGCGCGACACCAACTGGGTGGCGGCCCCCGAATTTCCATCCGAAATCCCCACGCGGCTCACCTCCTGGAAAGAGAATGGCCTGTCCTGGGGTTCCCCGGTAGAGCTGACCGGACTCCAGACCTGCATCAAGAACATGATGAGCAAGAAAATCAAGCTCGTCAACGTGGTCCAGGTAATGCTCTTCCGCCGGATTCTCCCATGTCAACGACGTGTATTAAATTTATGGGAGTTCGACCCGGCCAAGCACCAGACGCTGCGAGAGCTCTTCGACACAACGCACAAGGAAGTCTGGAAGGTGCTGTTCAAGGGCACCGAGGTACCTCCTCCCCTTACCGAGGACCACTGACTCAGTGCAAAGCGCCATGCCAATCCGGTAAGTTTTGATATCTCACATGATATTTATTTGCCCTAGTTTAATCATGTGCGGGATCTAAGCTACCATGCCATTAACAGGACTGGGTAGAGATAGCAGAGCGGATCGATTACCCATCCCGCCTGCTTGAAGATCCTACAGATGCTCTCCTAACGGAGATGCTGGTTCCGGCGCCTTATGAGGTGCCGGTGAAGAAGGCCAAGAAGAAGGCCGCGGGGACCCGAAAGGGTCTCCGGTGCAAGGTTATATCGGACTCATCGTCCGATGACTCCGAAGCGCCCTCCTCCCATGAAAACAAGGAGGACGAAGAGGAAAGTTCTCCCCCCCAGCCGGGGGAGATAAGAAAAGGAAGGCCGCCCCAACTGGGGAGGCCGAAGGGTCCAAGAAGGGACCCTCCTTCCGGACTGCTCCACGACGGCCGCCCACAGCGACCACGAGTGGTTACCCAGGGGCAAGCGCCTGGCGAAGTCGTAAGTATCCGGATACCATAGTAATTCATGGTATGTTTTATTGCACTACTTCTCCTTACTCCGAATATGATTATGCAGTCTATCCCAAGCTCGTATCGACGTATCTTCGTCGGACGGTTCTTTGGACTCGTCAGATATGAATAGTGATTCACTTCAGACCGCCTCCACCCCTTGCCCTACGGACAACGTCGAGGTGTTGTCTCAAAAGGCACCGAGCCAAGGGGAGGTAGTCTGGGGGGCGCCTCGAGGCGACCTTCCGGACCCTGGGCGCAAAGGGATCAAGAATCCATGGTCTCCAATTTTGGCCCCCAGCCGAACACTGCGCTGGAACCTTGGGTGGTTCCGGACTCCGGCAGGTGACCCCCTGTTAAGAGGGGCGAGCCACTCGTGCCGGTGGCTTCTGTCCATCCAGAGGCACCGGACAACTTGCTGGAAGCACTTCGTGGCACTTCCATCGACGAAGAGCAACGCACTATCATGAGTACTGTGATCAAGAAAGTTCAGTCCGCCAAAAACGGACTAACCGAAGCCTGTGCCATCCTCCTAATAGGCTTTCAGGTAAGCAATCAAAATATAGGAAAAATGTTACCGCATAGACAGTAGCCCCTGATGCTCTGTTTGGCGTTCGTGAAGAAAGGCCGAATAGAGGATCAAATAATGACTCTGGAGTCTAATCAGAATATGTCTATGTGCATATGCAGGCTTCACTGCTGGCCACTGCCGCACGTACCACGGAGGTTGCTGCACTGAAGCAAGACCTTGAGCGGTCCGAGGACGAGCTCGACCTTACCAAGAGGCAGCTCGAGGAGAGCAAAGGTAAGCAATACCTTGTCTATATATTAAAAAATAAATTTGGTTGCAAAATAATAAGATCATCATGAATTTGCCAGGGGCCACAACCGAGGTGGCGACCCTGAAGAAGGCGATGTCCGAGGCCGAAGACAAAACGGCCAAGGAGCGCATTGAGTGGCAAAAGCAAGAAGCCCGGGTAGGCGAGGTGCAGCAAGAGCTCGAAGCTCTTGCCAAAAAACACGAGTCATTGGAGCTTGACTCTAAGACGCGAGAGTCCGATCTTGCAAAGGCGCTCGAAAGCGCACAGAGCGCCAAGGCTGAAGCCCACAAGGCCCTCCAGGAGATTGATGCGGTGAAGAAGATTGCCGCGGGTAAGGCATTCATTATGCAAAGCAAGCATGTGAAGGAAACTTTCCTTTTACTTACCCGAGTTCGGAGCTCTCCAGGAGTGTTCACTGATCTTCTCGGCGGTGTGTTGGATGCCGCAGAGTTTTATCGAGCTGAGGAGGGGAGCTTGACGGAACACCCAATGCCCTTGAGCGACCAACTGAAGCAACTGGTCAAGCTTCACAAGGCAGCCGAACAGGCCATGAAGGGTCTTATAGTCCGGATGTGGCCTGGCGATCCCCTACCTAGCAGCTACTTCGGTCTAGTGAGGCGGCTTGTGGATGCCTGCCCATGGCTTGAAGTCATAAAGTGGTTCGTCTGCATCAAGGGTGCGCGCATGGCTTTTGCCCGTGCGAAGGTGCACTGGCGAAGCTGGACGCTGTAAAGCTGGTGAAGGAGGGGCCGCCGGAGGGCAAGGAGCATCACTGCCCCGAAAGGTATTATGACAGTGTCCTGAAGGGTTCTCGCCTTGTGGTGGAGGAATGTGCTAAAGATGTAATTTTTGAATGAACATGCTCATGTGATCCTGTAATGTGAAACGAGTTCATTTGCGCTATGCAACGCTTTTTGAATCTAAAATATTACCTTCTGTGCGGCCGTTTATAAAATCTGAGAGTTGGCCAGTCATCGGCTTCTGCCCCCATGTAGCTAGTACTGGGGTGTTCGGGATAAACCTGGACACTCTTTATCCCAATTTTGGGTCCTTCGAGGGAGGTGTTCAGCACAACGAACCAGGCAATCGGACTATAAGGCTTTATCACTATCACTTAGCCATAGAAGTCTACAACTTTAAATTTTGGCGAAGCCCCTAGTATTCGGAAGGTCGAATTTGGGGCGCTATATACGCCTAAGTCGGGCGAGGCCGACTCCTCGCCCGAAGCGGAAAAAGTCTTTAAGGACTTGAGACCTCTCGAACAGCGACCAGCTCTCGCCTTATCATGACAGTCAGTTTTCAGCTTTCTCTACTGAGGTGCTCGTCCGAAAGAACCGGGAGACAATCGCAGTAGTTCTTCCAGTGCTACCTTAGCCCATATAGCGGAACGTAAGGTACCAAAACATGGGAGCCGGGAAAACCCAACTATTGACCCAAGACATGATTCGGAGCTGATGCATATAATGCTATAAGTTCGGGGTGCCGCACTGTCGAAAGTGTTCGGACTTCTCACGCCATATTATGGGGTAAACGAAAGCCCCTGGCGTACTGACCGTACCAGAATGTACGGGTGCAAGTTGTCATAAATGAACATATAAGAGAAAAAGGATGGATAGTGCAATAATAGACTTAATGCTATGCATTGTTATTTAAATAATACGTCGAAGCATACTGGTACAAGTAATGCAATAAGCAAAAAAAGGACTATTTGACATGTCCTATTCAAGGGCAAGCTGTGTATGGGTAGTAAAAAGCGGGTATATCGTTTGTTATTAGAAACCACCTGGGGGTTCCCTTGTACGTCTTAGCTTCTTGCTTCCTTGGTTATTCCTTCCCGTAATGTGTCCGGCAATCATACTGCCAGAAAGGCCTTCCAGAGAGTAAGGTCCTGAAAGAGAAAAAATGATAAAGGTATACAACCCCTAGGGCAGTTAAGCCACATTGCGGGACGTGCCCCAATCGTGCCCCCGCCTATGCCCATGGTATTTTCAGTGCGTAATTATGTACGCGCGGCACGGATTTTGTCACTTGGCTGGGACTAGGAATGGGGCCGAATTGCTAGGCGAGCTCTGAACGTGCCAGGCGATCCTGTTCCAGGTTACTCTGGACTCGCTTGACGGTGTCTGGGGGGCTGTATCGCCGAATTGGCGGATTGCCTTAAAAGGCTGCTTTGGGCTTCTGCTCCAAGGGCCGCAGTGTGCTCTTCCGTGCGGAACGAGCGTTCTGTGTTTCCATTGACTGTTATGACCCCCCTAGATCCTGGCATCTTGAGCTTGAGGTATGCGTAATGCGGTACCACATTGAATTTTGCAAATGCGGTTCGCCTGAGCAGTGCGTGATAGCCACTAAGGAACGAGACGATATCGAAGATTAACTCCTCGCTTCGGAAGTTGTCCGGAGATCCGAAGACCACTTCTAGTGTGATTGAGCCCGTGCAACGGGCCTCTACACCTGGGATGACGCCCTTAAAGGTGGGTTTGGTGGGTTTGATCCTCGAGGGATCTATACCCATTTTGCGCACTGTATCCTGATAGAGCAGGTTCAGGCTGCTGCCGCCGTCCATAAGGACTCTAGTGAGGTGAAATCCGTCGATGATGGGGTCTAGGACCAATGCGGCGGATCCGCCATGACGGATACTAGTGGCGTGGTCCCTGCGATCGAAGGTGATCGGACAAGAGGACCATGGGTTGAACTTTGGGGCGAAGGGCTCTATCGCATAGACGTCCCTTAGTGCACGCTTCTGTTCCCTCTTGGGAATGTGGGTTGCGTATATCATGTTCACCGTCTTCACTTGTGGGGGGAACCTCTTCTGTCCTCCCGTGTTCGGCGGCCGAGGCTCCTCCTCGTCATCACTATGCAGCCCCTTGTCCTTGTTTTCGGCATTCAACTTGCCGGCTTGCTTGAACACCCAACATTCTCTGTTGGTGTGATTGGCTGGCTTATCGGGGGTGCCGTGGATTTGACACGAGTGATCAAGTATGCGATCCAAACTGGATGAGCCCGGAGTACTTCTTTTGAAAGGCTTTTCCCGCTGACCGGATCTAGAGCCTCTGAATCTGGCATTGACTGTCGTATCATCGGCGTTATCGCCGTTGTTGCTGGGCTTTTGTCTGTTATGACGTGGTCTGCTGTTGGCATCTTTAGTATCTGAAGTGCCCGGATTCCTTGATGTGTTGTTGCTGCGAGCCAGCCAGCTATCCTCGCCCGCGCAAAAGCGGGTCATGAGTGTCGTGAGGGCTGCCATAGACTTCGGCTTCTCCTGGCCGAGGTGCCGGGCGAGCCACTCGTCACGGATGTTATGCTTGAGTGCCGCTAAGGCCTCTGCATCCGGACAGTCGACAATTTGGTTTTTCTTAGTTAGGAACCGTGTCCAGAATTGCCTGGCCGATTCCCTGGCTGCTGAGTTATATGGCTCAAGTCATCAGCATCCGGTGGTCGCACATAAGTGCCCTAGAAGTTGTCAAGGAATGCATCTTCCAAATCCTCCCAACTACCGACGGAGTCTGCTGGCAAGCTATTCAGCCAATGCCGAGATGGTCCTTTGAGTTTTAGTGGGAGGTACTTCATGGCATGCAGATCATCACCGCGAGCCATGTGGATGTGGAGGAGGAAATCCTCAATCCATACAGTGGGATCTGTTGTACCATCATACGATTCGATATTTACGGGTTTAAAACCCTCCGGGAATTCGTGATCCATAACTTCATTCGTGAAGCATAGGGGGTGTGCGGCGCCTCTATGCCGGGCTATATCACGACGCAATTCATATGAGTCTTGTCTGCTGTATTCAGCCCGGCCGGATTTACTTTTAGTGTATCCGGCGTGACGGTCATCGTCCCGCGTTGGCGCGCGTCCCCGTGACCCGTATAGCGACCTTGCATGTTTTGCACTGCTTTCCAATACGTCTCGCAGGTCCCGCGTGTTGCCCCGAGCCTTGGTATTGTTGTTTGAGTGGCGGCGGGGTGCAGGCTGAACTTTAGGCTGAAATGCCTCTCTGACCCGGCAGCCGCATCGTACACTGGTGATGTAGGTTTCAATGCTGCCTCCTCGAGGTGAGGTAGCAACCTGCGCTTTGGGTAACTCTTGGAGGGGCGCTCGAGTTCGTATTCCTTGGCCGCAAGGACTTCGGTCCATTTGTCTGCTAGCAAAGCTTGATCAGCTCGAAGCTGTTGTTGCTTTTTCTTTAAGCTATTTGCTGTGGCCATAAGCCGGAACTTGAAGCGCTCCTGCTCGACGGGATCCTCCGGCAACATAAATTCTTCGTCGCCGAGGCTCACCTCGTCTTCAGAGAGAGGCATGTAATTGTCCTCCTCCGATTCTCCATCCGCTGCCCGCTCTGGAGGGCTGGCTTGTTCACCCTCCCGCTCTAAATCATGCTGGAGGGGATTGTTGTCGTCTTTGGCACTATTAGGAGTGTTGTTGCCTCTTGTCCCGGTATCACTACTTTTTCTATGGCGGGACTTAGAGTGGCGCCACTGACGTCGGCGCTTGGGTTGCTTCTTGGAGGGGTCCTCCTCCGCTGTCTTGTCGCCATTGCCTTATTTGGGGTGTCCACCATGTATATATCATATGATGAGGTGGCGGTCCAACGCCCTGTTGGCCGTGGTTCCTGTTTGTCTCCTGCATCGTCGTCCATACCGTCGATGTCTTCGGAGTCAAAGTCGAGCATGTTGGTTAAATCATCGACAGTGGCTACTAAGTGGGTGGTGGGTGGGGAGCGAATTTCTTCATCGTCTGCATCCCATTCTAGCTAGACATAGTTTGGCCAAGGTTCTCCTGACAAGGAGAGAGGCCTTAATGAATTTAGCACGTCGCCGAAAGGTGAGTGCTGAAAGATATCCGTGGAGGTGACCTCCACGATTGGCACCCAATCGTATTCGATAGGCATGGATGCAGGTGGCTCGGAGTCCGTGGCCGGAGACGAATCCATTGGTTCGGCAACACGGCTCTCGTAAAGTGTGAAGTCAGTATCCGGCTCCATCGCCACTGAGAGTGCAGCCTCCATGGCGGGGTCTATCCCCCCATCCTCGGATGGCGCAATTTGTTGCGGATTGAGGGCCGGAGTAGTTGCAGGTGTGATCTCCCGAACACTGTCCGACGGCAGAGTTACGTCATGCTCGTCATGATTGTGCGGCACACCTGACAAGGGCTCGAATCCGTCGAAGATCAAGTCTCCGTGGATGTCGGCAGTGTAGCTTAAGTTTCCGAACCTGACCTGATGGCCAGGGGTGTAGCTCTCGATCTGCTCTAGATGGCCAAGTGAGTTGGCCCGCAGTGCGAAGCCGCCGAATACGAAGATATGTCCGGGGAGGAAAACCTCACCCTGGACCGCATCATTACCGATGATCGAAGGAGCCATCAAGCCTTATCGTGACAGCACAGTGGAACTCTCAATGAAAGCACAAATATCGGTGTCAAAACTGGCGGATCTCGGGTAGGGGGTCCCGAACTGTGCGTCTAAGGTGGATGGTAACGGGAGGCAGGGGACACGATGTTTACCCAGGTTCGGGCCCTCTCGATGGAGGTAATACCCTACGTCCTGCTTGATTGATCTTGATGATATGATTATTACAAGAGTTGATCTATCACGAGATCGTAGAGGCTAAACCCTAGAAGCTAGCCTGTGGTATGATTGTTGTTGTCCTATGGACTAAACCCTCCGGTTTATATAGACACTGGAGGGGGCTAGGGTTACACAGAGTCGGTTACAAGGGAGGAGATCTATATATCTGTATTGCCAACCTTTCCTTCCATGCCAAGGAGAGTCTCATCCAGACACGGGACGAAGTCTTCAATCTTGTATCTTCGTAGTCCAACAGTCTGGCCAAAGGATATAGTCCGGCTGTCCGAAGGCCCCCTAATCCAGGACTCCCTCACCAGGTGCTTGCTTTAACTTTGCGGTATCATATGTGGTTGCATGTTCCATATGGTGTTTAGCTTGTATTCGAAAGGCCGAAGTCGGTCTTTATTAAGATAAGGAAAGATATTTTTTACATGAGCCACCATCCCATGAGCACCAGAAGACAAATAGCTAGTCAGGGCTGGTCGAGCCAGTGACAAGCCCAGCAAAGAGAGGCATCACCTGGACGCCAACCAAAAAGCCGCAATGGTGGCAAAGCAGCCCGCCTCCCACCAGGCTCTCAGGTCCTAGATGATCATGCTCACCACTCCAGCCGGATGTCTAGCTTGTATTGCTTCCAATTTGGTTAAATTGCATCTGCTTAGCTTACACATTATACCTTTGAATATGACATGCCTTTCTGTTTTTGGTACATACTAGTACATCTGTGTATTAACCATGTTCTTACATCAAACTAATGTTCTTTTGTATCCCTCATCAATCACTTATGGTGAGGCAGTCAGGCAAGTGGATTACTCCTCATTTAAAGAATGCAGCATCAGCCTCCCGACATGATTCTCAAGAAACAACAAGGCTAGATGTAGATAGTGAACGTAGCTCTGTAGTTGATTACCGCATTTCTTCTACACTAGCATCGCAGGTGCTTGCTCTAACTTGGCAGCGTGATATGTGGTTGCATGTTGCATATGGTGTCTAGATTGTAATTCTTCCAATCTGGTTAAACTGCATGTGCTATTCTGCTTAGCTTATACATTATACATGTTAATGTGACATGCCTTCCTGTATTTAGTACATAGTACATCTGTCTATTAAGCATGTCCTCACATAAAACTATTGTTTTTTTGTATCCCGCATAAATCAATATGATGAGACACCTTCAGTATATGCAGTGTGATATTAGTTGCATCTTTCATATGATTTATAGCATGCGCTGCTTCTAATTTGTTGAAATTCCATTTATGATGGGACACTTTTAACTTGGTAGAGTCATATTGGTTGCATCTTTCACATGGTGTCTAGCTTGCATTGCTTCTTATTTGGTGAAATTGTTTCTGCTTAGTTTACACAAACAGTTGTGAATATGCCATGCAGTCCTGTTTTCCATATTATTCCATCCTGGAATCATGTGTTTGCCTTACATCAAAGTAGTGATTGCCAGTATCATGCACGAATGAGTTCTGAAGAGTGAATTTTATTGCTTTTTCTTGTCGGTTTTACTTGACAATTCATAACCAATAAAGCGGAAGGAAGTTAGCAAGGCAGCGGATGAAGGTGCTCCTTCCAAATGGAGGGCCTCTACAGATTCTACTCCTCCATCCCCCCAAGATGATTTCCAAGACAACACATGCATAGACACTCAACGTAGTTGTGTTGGTGATGAGCACGTCTCCCCTAGTGCACCAACACAGGTGCTCCCTCTAACTTGGCACTGTTATATGTGGTTGCATGTTATGTATGATGTCTAGCTTGTATTGCTTCTAATTTTGTTGAATTTCATCTGCATACTTTACACATTATACTTGTTACTAAGACACGTGTTCCTGTTTCTAGAACATACAATATCTGTCTATCACACCATGTTCTTACATCAAAGTACATTTGTTCTGAAGAACTAAATTGTTATTTGTTTTTCTTGTCGGCTTGACTTAACATGGCACAGAGAAAGAGGAAGCAAGACAGAACGACAGGGAAAGGGAAGCGAAAAAATCCTGCAAATTCTGCTGCTACTGATGGTGCAATAGAAGGTCAAAGTCCAGCAGAAACTTGTACCGACAAGGTATCCCATGCTACACGAGCTGCAGAACAAGCCAAACAGAAACAAATAGCTGCCACCAAAGAAGCAGAGATAACCCTAGTTGTTGCAACACCTTCCACAGTACCACCAGCTGCAAGATTTACTCATTGGTCAACTCAGCTAGCAGCATGTTCCCAAGCTCTCTTGCCACCTAACACTACTTCTGAAGCACTCTTGACACAAGATGAGTTGGAAAGATTAGATGAACTTTGTGAGCTTCAATAACAAGAAGGTAGTTGCTGGAGTCAAGTTACAGTTGCATGCTTCTTTATATGTAGTCTCACAGTTTGATGTACACTAACACTTCCTATATTTGTTGTTGGACTAGCACCTAGGCGCAAGAGGAAACAAACATCAGGGATAAGGCTCGGTAGTTTAACTAAATCTAGATGAGAAAGAATGGAGATCCATTTTGAGGCGGGTTTAAAAAGGCCACATGATGCTACAGAGTCAGCCAAGTTAGTATCAGAGGTAGCGGTTGCTGTTAGGTGTCATGTACGTATCCTCCCAACATGGATTCAGTACAAGAATGACAAAGACGAAACCCAGTTCAACACCTTCCTCGACCATTTATCTGTAAGTATGGTTATGTATGGAGACTAGTAATATCGTCTTGCTCTGTCTAATACTTTCTAGGTTGCTGATAATGAGACTCCCATAATTTTCAACAGATGAGGTTCAAGTTGGATAGCCAAGATGATGCAACCAGAGAAGCTTGCACCCATGTTTTCAAGTCTGCTCTGCGACAGTATTGGTATAACTTGACGAAAACTCACTTTGAAGGCAAGGCTAACAGTGAACTTGCCCAAACATCTCCAGTGGAAAATATACCTGATGAAGACCAGAGAGGCCTCGTTAAACACTAGTCCGATCCGAAGTATTAGGTACATTATATATATGTGATCAGATCACATGTTGAAGTCCTATTTACGCATGTGCCACGCAAATCTATCTTCTTGTAGGTGAACTGTTCAAAGTACAAGGCCAACCGTACGAAAGTGAAATTCCAACAGACGACAGGATCTCGTAGTTATATTGCACACTGCAAGGCTCTTGTAATTAGTTGTTGTTTCACTCTTTTCGCTGTAACATATTATCAGATCTATATTGACTTGTTCCAAATGTAGAGGAAAGCCCACAAGGACCAAAAAGTACCTGAACCAAATGTTGTGGGAATCTTCAAGGACTGTCACACCGGCAATAAGAAGGGCATGACTACACCAGTCAAAGCCGCTGTTGTAAGTCCTTAATCCTCATGCCTTTTAACTACTACTTACTCTGACTTGTGCCTTGAACTACATGGTTTGCAGCCAATGTCTATTACTCTTTTCAATTTTATACACAATTGTCTTAGCGTATCATTGCACCTTACAAGGTTTAAAATAGATGAGTGATGTTCCTTTGATCTTGACCTGTAATCTAGTTCCGTGCTGGACTTGCCCACACAATGTTACAATTGCCTGTTTGTCTGTTCTCGGTTGTTTTGTGATATGCATGATGTCATACTATGCTTACCGTATTATAAACTTCATCTCTTTATCCTTAGCCCTCAAGACAATGTGAAGAAATAGACAATACATTAGTGATGGTACATGTCATATGTTTGGAACCTGGTTCTATTGTGTACTTTGAAATGAAATACAACTATTATTTTACATGGGTTCACCAGAATAAGTTCTATATATAGACCAAAGCTATTTTGTTTGGTTTTGCTACCTCCTTAATATCTTATGTTCTGGTACTACTAATGTAAAACCACAACTTTTCAGCGAGCTATGGAAAAAATGGTGCCAAAAGCAATGTCAGCTCTTGCTGTAGTGGGTCAGTACCTGTCCACTAACAGTGCCAAAAGCATGTTCCTGTGTAATATTGGCTTGGTTGTTAAGGCAATATCGTCCAAACCGCCTCATGATCAAGATATGCAAGCTCAAAACAATGTTGTATCTGTGCTCCAGACACAAGTCCATTCCCTAACAGAGACCCTTTGTAAAACAAGGAGAGACATTGTTCGATGTTGTCAAGATATGCATGGTTTTGAACTAGACTATCAGACATTTGCTATGTTGTTCAGGAGCCTAGGAGAACTGAAGGCGAAGTTTATGGTACTCCATCGGACAATACAACATGAAAACATAATAGTCAGGTCAAATGAATTGAGCTTCTGAACTTCTGGCGGTGCATTTATCTGCTAGGTTGTTAACTTTCATGCCAACCTTCCTTTTGTTTTATAGTTGTAATTTGTTTTGGTGCGTTACAAAATTTGTTCTTAACATGCAGCCACCGGCTGAAGAAAACAACAAGCCATTTTTGTATAGTGTAGGGTGTTCCCTATATTTGCACTGGTGGCGAACTTTGATGCCCACCGGCTGTAGTTAACATGGGCCTCCTACGGGCCGTAGAAATAATGGGCCTTCTACGTGGCATAGAAACAATGGGCCTTATATGGGTCGTAGACACAGTGGGCCTTCTATGGGTCGTATCATCAACGGGCCTTCTACGGGCCATATGATCGGTTGGCCAAACATGGGCCAATAACAGACCACATTATGCCCATAAATGGGCTAGAGTTGAAATCTTTCATGGGCCAACCATAACGGGCCATCATTAATCGGCCATATTTTGATGACGCTATGAAAATGGCCCAATGTATTAACGGGCCACAAACGGGTCGACTATAACCACGGGCTGAATTTGGCCCACAAGCAAAAAATGACAGTAACGGAACGGGATGTAAGTAAACGAATGTGGAAATGAGCCCAAGAATAAATGGGCCCCGAGAAGGACGAAAGATAACATGGGCTCGAAACGGCCCAACGGAATAATGGGCCGTTAATGGGCATAAAGTGATACACTGTTCATTACGGGCCAGTTTCACCATGTGCCGTTAATGGGTATAAAGTGATACACTGTTCATTACGGGCCAGTTTTACCACGGGCCGTTAATGGGCCGAGAGTAATAAGGGCCTCATATGGGCCAAAAGACGTCATGGGCCATACATGGGCTGGAAGTTAAAACGGCCTGGAATTATATTGGATGGCCCAGATGACGCTACTGGGCCTAATTCGGATAGGCCGTAAATGGACCCTGGGTTAGCGGGCTGTAAATGGGCTATATATGAATACGCTGTTAACAGGCTTGCCGTGGGCTGGCCCACCATGTTTTGACCAAGTCAAACGGGCCGGCCTTTTTACAAGAATGGGCCTCTGTTGGGCCGTGCCACGTGTCGTCGTATCATAGGCGCTTTGGGTCTAATGAGTCGATGACATCTATCCCAACGGTGAGCCGACACGTGTTTCCTCCAGCCATTGATGATTTTACACGTGGAAAATCCCCATTGGTCGTGGCTGTTAACGGGTTACCGGATCCAAACCGGACCCAATAGCTTAACGGAGTTCCGTTACAGTGGATGCCACGTGTCGGTCACCCTTGACGAAAGCACTTCTGTGACGCGCGATTTATCGTCATGGAAGTGGACACTTTCATGATGATAATTTTGGTAATGTCATGGAACACTTCTACGACAGCACAGGTATGACTATCTTGATTCTGTCATAAATTTGTCATGGATGTACATGCATGACAGAAAACATGACCTACTGTGACAAATACATATCATCATGGAAGTGTATTTTTTGTAGTGAGGATGGACGTCGGTGGAGCGTGAAGGGGCCCTCGAGGCATGGGGCGCACCCAAGGGGGTAGGCGCGCCCCCACCCTCGTGGACAGGGTGTGGGCCCCTTACGTTGATTCTTTCGCCAATATTGCATGACATCTCCGCGGGTCATCCTCTGCCTTTTTGCCGTTTCGAGGCAGATCCACGCCAAATACCATCTCTGAGATTTTCGCCAAGTACACCTTTGCGAGGACCGAGGTCCGAACAAGCATCGTTGGTGTGGATTTTTCAAATACCCCTGGTTTCCCCAAGCAACGCACCACAAGAGCCAAGTACCACAACGGCCCTCGAAGAGTTTGGACTCGACTACGTTGCCGAGACCGACAAGTCCACACAGACGCCCGAATGACTACCCCTCTAAAACCATCAAGGTCGTCACATGAACAACTACCGTCGACCCTCAAGACCACAAGTACACCTTCGGATACGCCAAGGTCGACTATGTCCGGTGATGCGACAACTACCTCTACCGACGACCCCGAACGTCTACGAAATCTGTACCACTACGCTGGAGACCTCGGACACCTCAAGTTCCTCTATGACCCGTGTATAACTACCGTTGTTGTGTACCACTACTTCCACTATGAACTTGATCCGTTCCGAAAAGACACGCTTCGAAGGTATAATCATTGATACGATGACCCGTGGACGAATGCATGTGTTGTATGAGATGCATGTTTGGATGGTGTATCTGCCCGTGAACGTTAGTTGTTCCCTCGTTTGACACCGTCGGCGACCCGTGGGAACCCGGTAACCGGGAACACCCCACCATCTCTTGCATGTTCCACACATCCGCACACTTCTCTTTTGCATCGGTATCTCAATCGAGTCACCGGAACCGATATGTTGCCGTGGCATCATTTTCGGATTCGCTGCCATGGCACCCCTTTTCATTCCGTCATGGTGACCAAACGCTTCATATCATGTTCATGTCAACTTTTAACAAAAATTACATAAAACTTGCACATGGCATCCGCATCATGATTATAACATTTAAAATGTTTAAAATCGTTGTTTTTCCATTAGATTGTGAAATATGCATATGAGGATTTTCCAAATTTATTGTTGTTGCTTCCGGCCTCGTTTAAAATGCCTAACTGTGTAATTTACCCATCCTTCACCTCTTGCATGTTAAGAACATTTAATTTTGTTGGGTACTTAAACGGGAGTGAACTAAATAATCGACTGTGGTGTTTCGTCAATATGCACTTGTTACATTGAGCTCCACTTAATTTGTAGTATTGTGTGTGCACTTTGCCATGCCATGCCTCATTAAACCAGACATGCATCATACTTGATTGTGCATCATGTCATGATTATGCTTGTTGGTTTACCATGTTGTTTATTTCTTTCCGGTGTTGCTTCTTCTTGATAGTTCTAGTAACTCTGCGTTTGTGAGGATTCGTTCATCTACGCCCGTTTGTCTTCTTCATGGACTCGTTCATCTTCCTTGTGGGATCTCAGGCAAGATGACCATTATCCTCAATATCACTTCTATCTTTGCTTGCTAGTTGTTCGTTCTATCGCTAGGTCGCTCTACCTACCACGTGTTATGTCATGCCTCCTATATTGCCATGTCAAGCCTCTAACCCACCTTCCTAGCAAACCGTTGTTTGGATAAGTTACCGCGTTGCTCAACTCCTCTTATAGCGTTGTTAGTTGCAGGTGAAGTCGAAGTTTGTTCCATGTTGGAACATGGATATGTTGGGATATCATATTATCTATTGTTTAATTTTAATGCACCTATATACTTGGTAAAGGGTGGAAGGCTCGGCCTTATGCCTGGTGTTTTGTTCTACTCTTGCCGCCCTAGTTTTCGTCATACCGGTGTTATGTTCCTTTATTTTGCGTTCCTAACGCGGTTGGGGTTATGGAACTCCCATGACAGTTCGCTTTGAATAAAACTCCTTCAGCAAGGCCCAACCTTGGTTTTAACATTTGCCACCACCACCTATTACCTTTCCCTTGGGAGTCGCGCTCTCGAGGGTCATCTTTATTCCCCCCCCCCCAGGCCTGTGCTTCTCTAAGTGTTGGTCCGAACCGGGCAACATGCGGGGCCACCTCGGGGAAACTCGAGGGCTGGTTTTACTCGTAGCTTGACCTATCCGGTGTGCCTTGAGAACGAGATATGTGCAGCTCCTATCGGGATTTGTCGGCACAGTCGGGTGGCTTTGCTAGTCTTGTTTTACCATTGTAGAAATGTCTTGTAACCGGGATTCCGAGACTGATCGGGTCTTTTCGGGAGAAGGAATATCCTTCATTGATTGTGAGAGCTTGTGATGGGCTAAGTTGGGACACCCCTGTAGGGTATAAACTTTCGAGAGCCGTGCGCGCGGTTATGTGGTAGAAGGGAATTTGTTAATATCCTATTGTAGAGAACTTGACACTTGACTTAATTAAAATGCATCAACCGCGCACGTTGTCATGATGTTTTCGGTGGAGTCCAGGAAGTGAACATGGTTTTGGGTTATGTTTGAACGTAAGAAGCTACAGGATCACTTCTTGATCACTTCTAGCTTTTCGACCGTTGCGTTGCTTCTCATCTTATTCTTATTTGCGTATGTTAGCCACCATATTTGCTTAGCTCTTGCTGCAGCTCCACCTCATTACCTTATCCTACCCATAAGCTTAAATAGTCTTGATCTCGCGGGTTTTGGGATTGCTGAGTCCTCGTGACTCGCAGATATTACCAAAACAGTTGCAGGTGCCGATGATGCCAGTGCAGGTGATGCTACCGAACTCAAGTGGGAGTTCAACGAGGACCTAGGTCGTTACTATGTTTCGTTTCCGATGATCAGTGGTGGAGCCCAGTTGGCACGATCGGGGATGTAGCATTTGGGGTTGTCTTCTTTTATTTTGGTTCCGTAGTCGGACCTTGATTGTACTCTGGACGATGTATGTTTAACTTGTTATTTGTGTGAAGTGGCGACTGTAAGCCAACTATTTATCCCTTTCTTATTCAGTACATGGGATTGTGTGAAGATTACCCGTCTTGCGACAAAACCACCATGCGGTTAAGTCTCTAAGCCGTGCCTCGACACGTGGGAGATATAGCCGCATCGTGGGTGTTACATTGAGGACATGGGAGAAGTCTTGTCATACGTAATCATGTGGATTTTGTATTCATTCGATATTTTGATGATATGTATGTTGTTGTTTCCCTTAGTGGTGTCATGTGAACATCGACTACATCACACTTCACCATCTTTGGGCCTAAGGGAAGGCACTGTGGAGTATTAATTAGATGACGGGTTGCTAGAGTGACAGAAGCTTAAACCCTAGTTTATGCGCTATTCCATAAGGGGCTGATTTGGATCCATATGTTTCATGTTATGGTTAGATTTATCTTAATTCTTATTTCGTAGTTACAGATTCTTGCGAGAGGGGGTAATCATAAGTGGGAGGCTTGTTCAATTAAGAACAACACCCAAGCACCGGTCCACCCACATATCAAATTATCAAAGTAGCGAACGCGAATCAAATAAACATGATGAAAGTGACTAGATGAAATTCCCGTGTGTCCTCAAGAACACTTTGCTTATTATAAGAGAGCGTTCGGCCTGTCCTTTGCTACAACAAGGATTGGGATACCTTGTTGTACCTTTGTTACTGTTACTACTTATTGCTCGTTACAAATTATCTTAGTATCAAACTACTTGTTACCGATAATTTCAGCGCTTGCAGAAAATACCTTACTGAAAACCGCTTGTCATTTCCCTCTGCTCCTCGTTCGGTGCGACACTCTTACTTATCGAAAGGGCTATGATTGATACCCTATACTTGTGTGTCATCACTAGGGTGCTTCAGGTATTGACCATCCTGGAAAGAAAACCACGGTTTAGACAAGGATGGCATCAACTCTGACATAAGAGTGTGGAATGTAGTGGGTAACCATGGAATGCGGGGATGAACATATGTATGACATGGTAGCAAACTGCCATATATATACCATCGGTCGTACTAACCATAACATAGTTTAGTACAAGCCCAAACTAAAGTACAAAATGCGGTGAAAGATGATACATCTCATCAAAGGCATTCCAAGCTCCGATACATTATTTATCTACGCCTCCGGAACACAGTACACACCTCAGTTATATCCCACAAATCATGTAGGACCGTGAGAATACAACTGCTACTACTCTACTCCGAACCATAGTCGGTCTTAGATAACTCCATACAAAGTCTCACGAGGGTTACTAGCGTAACCTAGAAGCTGCACGTGGGGATCCAGAAACAGGCCAACATGGGGAGCCTGGGGTCCATATGGACACGGATGTGGCCTAGGCCCCACATGTGGTGGTAAACGAGGACCACGTGTGATGTAGGGTGGAAACCCTAAGGCAAATCTTTCACAAAATGGAGGGGATCCTACGAAGAACACGAGGGAAAACACGAGGGGAAACACTCAAATCAACGGGAACGATCACACATGTGCTAGATCCACAAACATAAAGAGTGATACAAGATCCAAATGCAACAAAGGATGATACAAGAGGCGGTAGTTCTTCTCCGTGAGGAGGTCTTGAGGGGTCTTCCCATGAGGGGTCTTGAATCCACTTGGGGGATCTTATTCGTAGAGGCTGTGGCCTCCAAAGGAGAAAGTGTCAAGTGGATGAGCAAAGCTCTATCTCGAAAATGAGCTATAACATTTCTAACCCTAGAATTGTGGTGGAGGAGGAGTATATATATAGTCTAGGTGGTCGAAGGGATACATAGGCCTCGGCCCTTTACTATGCGCAGACAGATGGGGCCAGATGTCCGGGTGTCCAGCCGGATGTCCGGGCCTTCGAGGGGGTGCGGGATGTCTGGGGCAGGGGGTGGATGTCCACAGATGCGTCGTTTGGTTTCTGTGAAGACTGTCGGATTTCCGGGCAGAGGCCGAACGTCCGGGGCAGGGGTCGGGCTAGATGTCCGGGGCCTGGGACGGATGTCTGGGCATTGTAGCTTGTCGGTTCGGCAGCTGCTATGGACACCATCAGGAGCCGGAGGTCTAGGGTCATGGCCGGATGTCCGGGTCCTAGGAGCTGTTCCCGACTCCTTCCGTTGGTTCTCTTCATCCGTGAACTTGGGGGCTTGTCCGTCTTCACGTGCATCTTCGAGAGGGTCTTCTTGGTACCTGATCATGCACAACATTCCGGACTCGGGTAGTAGCCATGTCTCGAGTGAGTCATATGGAATATCACTAATGAGATATATCACCCCGGTCTCAAGAGCTCTAGCTCGTGCTTGTGTCATTGGTCCTCTTGGCACTTGATGAGACGATGGTAGGTCCATAGGGATGACCATAGGATGCTCCGCATAATCTCCTCCCCCCCTTGGGAAAGATCCGACCTTGGATCGAAAACCTCATCACCATGGTAGGGAGAGAGATCCTTGACATTTAATATGTCGCTCACGGAGTACTTATCATGTGGGATGTCGATCTTGTAGGTGTTGTTGTTGTTGTTGTAGCGTTCGAGCACCTTGAAGGGTCCGTTGTCTCATGGTAGGAGCTTGGACTTGCATTCTTTGGGGAAGCGTTCCTTGCAAAGGTGTAGCCACACAAGATCTCCGGTGTTGAATATCATGGGATGCTTGTTGATGTTGATCTTGGTCGCGAGGTGTTGTACTTGGCACTCAATGGTGTGTCGTGTATCTTCATGCATCTTCTTGAGGTAGCTTACTCATGCACTTCGCGTCCATGTTGATGTGCTCTTGTAGTGGTAGAGGTAGAATGTCCAATGCAGACAACGGGTTGAAACTGTAGACAACCTCGAAGGGGGACTTGCCGGTAGTAGAGTGTCATGCGCAGTTGTAGGCGTACTCGGCGATGGGTAGACACTCCTCCTATTCCTTGATGTTCTTCTTGATCAACACACGTAGGAGAGTGGAGAACGGCCGGTTCGTGACCTCCGAAGAGAACAAGAGCTTGATTCCGAGATTGCCTCATAAGGTCTTCCAAAAGTAGCTTAGGAACTTGACGTCACGGTCCGAAACAATCATCTTTGGCACTCCATGTAGACATAAGATTTCCCTACAAAAGAGATTTGCAACATGTGAAGCATCATCTATATTGTTGCATGGTATGAAATGTGCCATCTTAGAAAAGGTCCACAACAACAAACACGGAATCTTTGCCATTTCGAGTTCGAGGAAAACCAAGCACAAAGTCCTTACTAATATCTTCTCATGGGTGATATGGAATTGGAAGTGGCATATAGAGACCATGAGATTAAGCTTCTGACTTAGCTTTGCGACATGTAGAGCATCGGTTGGTGAAACGTGAAACGTTGCTGAACATCTTGGGCCAAAAGTAGTTCTTGGAGAGCGTAGCAAATGTCTTGTCATGTCCAAAATGTCCCAAAAGTCCCCATGAGCCTCTTGCAAAAGTAAGAAATGAAGAGAAGACTCGGGGATACATAGTTTCTTAGCTCTCATAAGATAATCATCTTTGATGTAATAGCGTTCCCAAGATGTATGCTTTAAACATTTGGCATAAGGAATAGCAAAAGTAGGATCATGCACATACAAGTCTTTTATGTGCTCAAAGCCAATGACATTCAATTCAACTTGGGTAACAAGCATGCATCTATGGGAAAGCGCATCCGCCATAACATTCTCTTTCCTTTGATGTACTTGATGACATAAGGATGTTGGGAAATATTGCATGCAATTTAAAAAAAAATCCTACACTCACGCAAGATCTATCTAGGAGACGCATAGCAACGAGAGGGGGGAGTGTGTCAACATACCATCATAGACAGAAAGCGGAAGCGTTTGACAACGCGGTTGATCTAGTTGAACTTCTTCTCGTTCCGACCAATCAAGCATCGAACATACGGCACCTCCAAGTTCTGCACCCATTCAGCTTGATGACGTCCCTAGAACTCTTGATCCACCAAAGTGTCGAGGGAGAGTTTCTTCAGCATGACGGCATGGTGACGGTGATGGTTAAGTGATCCGCGTAGGGCTTCGCCTAAGCAATAGAACAATATGACTGGAGGCATAAACTGTGGAGGGGGCGCCGCACACAGCTAGGAGTCAATGTTGTGTGTTCTAGCGGTGCCCTCCACATATATATAGGTGGGAGAGGGAGAGGGGCTACAAGGGGTGCCCCAAGTAGGAGTAATCCTACTTGGGCGCCTCCTCCAAGTCGGCCTCCCCCTTCCATATCCATCGGAGGGGGAAGGAAAGAGAGGGGAAGGGAAGGGAAGGGGGAGGCCGAGGCCTCCCCTTTCCTTCTCCCTTCCCTTCCTTTCCTTCTCCTCCTATTCGGCCTATAGGGGGCGCACCACTCCCTTTTGGGGCTGATTTGTCCCTCTCTTGGCCCATTAGGCCCATATAGCTTGCCGGGGGTTGCACGGAGCCCCTTCTAGTGACCCGATACGTACTGGTACCCCTGTAACACTTCCGGTGTCCAAATACTATCATCATATATATGAATCTTTACCCCTTGAACATTTCGAGACTCCTCGTCATGTTAGTGATCTCATCCGGGACTCCAAACAACATTCGGTCACCAAATCACATAACTCATATAATACCAAATTGTCATCGAACGTTAAGCATGCAGAACTTAGATGCTCATATTGGTTCCCACATATTCTATGAAGATCTTTATTGGTCGTACCATAATGACAACATACATTATTCCCTTTTCATCGGTATGTTACTTCCCGAGATTCGATTGTCGGTATCTTCATACCTAGTTCAATCTCGTTACTGGCAAATCTCTTTACTCGTTCTGTAATGCATCATCCCGCAACTAACTCATTAGTCACATTGCTTGCAAGGCTTATCATGATGTGCATTACGGAGAGGGCCCAGAGATACCTCTTTGATACTCGGAGTGACAAATCCTAATCTGGATCTATGCCAACCCAACAAACACCTTCGGAGATACCTGTAGAGCATCTTTATAATCACCAAGTTATGTTGTGACGTTTGATAGCACACAAGGTATTCCTCCGGTATCCGGGAGTTGCATAATCTCATAGTCAAAGGAATATGTATATGACATGAAGAAAGTAATAGCAATAAAACTGAACGATCAACATGCTAAGCTAATGGATGGGTCTTGTCCATCACATCATTCTCCTAGTGATGTGATCCTTTTCATCAAATGACAACACATGTCTATGGTTAGGAAACTTAACCATCTTTGATTAACGAGCTAGTCTAGTAGAGGCTTACTAGGTACACGGTGTTTTGTCCATGTATACACACATGTATGAAGTTTCTAGTTAATACAATTCTAGCTTCAATAATAAACATTTATCATGATATAAGGAAATATAAAATAACAACTTTATTATTGCCTCTAGGGCATATTTCCTTCGGTCCCCCACTTGCACTAGAGTCAATAATCTAGTTCACATTGCCATGTGATTTAACACCAATAGTTCACATCTCTTTATGTGATTAACACCCATAGTTCACATCGCCATGTGACCAACACCCAAAGGGTTTACTAGAGTCAATAATCTAGTTCATGTCACTATGTGATTAACACCCAAAGAGTACTAAGGTGTGATCATGTTTAGCTTGTGAGAGAGGTTTAGTCAACGGGCCTGCCACATTCAGATCCGTATGTATTTTACAAATTTTTGTGTCTACAATACTCTGCACGGAGCTACTCTAGCTAATTGCTCCCACTTTCAATATGTATCCAGATTGAGACTCTGAGTCATCTGGATCGGTGTAAAAGCTTGCATCGACGTAACTCTTTATGATGAACTCTTTATCACCTCCATAACCGAGAAATATTTCCTTAGTCCTCTCAGGATAATTTTATCCGTTGTCTAGTGATCTACTCCTGGATCACTATTGGTACCTCCTTGCCAAACTTATGGCAAGGTACACAATAGGTTTGGTACACAGCATGTCATACTTTATAGAACCTATGGTTGAGGCATAGGGAGTGACTTTCATTGTCTCTCTATCTTCTACCATGGTCGGGTTTTGAGTCTTACTCAACTTCATACCTTACAACTCAGGGAAAAACTCCTTCTTTTACTGATCCATTTTCAACTCCTTCAAAATCTTATCAAGGTATGTACTCATCGAAAGTTTTATCAAGCATCTTGATCTATCTCTATAGATCTTGATGCCCAATACGTAAGCAGATTCACCGAGGTCTTTCTTTCAAAAACTCCTTTCAAACACTCCTTTATGCTTCCCAGAAAATTCTAAATCATTTCCGATCAACAAATATGTCATTCACATATACTTATCAGAAAGGTTGTAGTGCTCCCACTCACTTTCTTGTAAATACAGGCTTCACCGCAAGTCTGTATAAAACTATATGCTTTGATCAACTAATCAAAGCATATATTCCAACTCTGAGATTCTTGCACCAGTCCATAGATGGATCGCTGGAGCTTGCACACTTTGTTAGCACCTTTAGGATTGACAAAACCTTCTGGTTGCATCATATATAACTGTTCTTTAATACATCCATTAAGGAATTCAGTTATGACATCCATTTGCCAGATTTCATAAAATGTGGCAATTTCTAACATGATTCGAACAGACTTAAGCACCGCTACGAGTGAGAAAATCTCATTGTAGTCAAGACCTTGAACTTGTCGAAAAACCTTTTTGTGACAAGTCGAGCTTTGTACATAGTAACAGTACCATCGGCATCCGTCTTTCTCTTGAAGATCCATTTATTCTCAATGGCTTGTCGATCATCGGGCAACTCCACAAAAGTACACACTTTGTTCTCATACATGGATCATATCTCAGATTTCATGGCTTTAAGCCATCTGTCAAAATCGGGGCTCATCATAGCTTCTTCATAGTTCGTAGGTTCATCATGGTCTAGTAACATGACTTCCAGAACAGGATTACCATACCACTCTAGTGCGGAACATGCTTGCTACCTCTTGAGCACTGCATTGGTTTTCCCCGAAGAGGAAGGGATGATGCAGCAAAGTAGCGTAAGTATTTCCCTCAGTTTTTGAGAACCAAGGTATCAATCCAGTAGGAGGCTACGTGCGAGTCCCTCGTACCTGCACAAAACAAATAAATCCTCGCAACCAACACGATAAGGGGTTGTCAATCCCTACACGGTCACTTACGAGAGTGAGATCTGATAGATATGATAAGATAATATTTTTGGTATTTTTATGATAAAGATGCAAAGTAAAATAAAAGCAAAGTAAAAGAAAAAGGAAATAACTAAGTATTGGTAGATTAATATGATGAAGATAGACCCGGGGGCCATAGGTTTCACTAGTGGCTTCTCTCGAGAGCATAAGTATTCTACGGTGGGTGAACAAATTACTGTTGAGCAATCAATAGAATTGAGCATAGTTATGAGAATATCTAGGTATGATCATGTATATAGGCATCACATCCGAGACAAGTAGACCGACTCCTGCCTGCATCTATGTAACGCCCTCGATGCGACTATATCTCCCACGTGTCGAAGCACGACTTAGAGGCATAACCGCAATGAAAGCAATGTCGCAAGTGAGGTAATCTTCACACAACCCATGTAATACATAAGGGAAAAGAGTTACATAGTTGGCTTACAATCGCCACTTCACACAAATACATGAATAAAACATTACATCAACCAGATACAATCAAGGTCCGACTACGTAACCCAAAATAAAAGAAGACTACCCCAAAAGCTACACAGATCCCCGATCGACCCCAACTGGGCTCCACTACTGATCAACTAGAACGAAACAACACAAAGGACAAGATCTTCATCGAGCTCCTCCTCGAGCTCGGTTGCGTCATCTGCACGGTCCAACGGCACCTACAAGCTGGTTATGGAAGTAACTGTGAGTCATGGGGACTCAGCAATCTCACACCCTCGCGATCAAGACTATTTAAGCTCATGGGTAAGGTAAAAGGTATGAGGTGGAGCTGTAGCAAGCGACTAGTATGTTTGATGGCTAACATACGCAAAAGAGAGCGAGAAGAGAAGGCAAAGCACGATCAAGAAACTATCATCAAGAAGTGATCCTAGAACAACTCACGTCAAGCATAACTCCAACACCGTGTTCACTTCCCGGACCCCGCCGAGAAGAGACCATCACGGTAACACACGCGGTTGATGTATTTTAATTAAGATCAACTTCAGGTTTTCTACAAACAGACATTAACAAATTCCCATCTGCCCATAACCGCGGGCACGACTTTTGAAAGTTCAAATCCCTGCAGGGGTGTCCCAACTTAGCCCATCACAAGCTCTCACGATCAATGAAGGATATTCCTTCTCCCAAGACATTCCGATCAGACTCGGCATCCAGGTTACAAGACATTTCGACAATGGTAAAACAAGTCCAGCAACACCGCCCGAATGCGCCGACAAATCCCGATAGGAGCTGCACATATCTCGTTCTCAGGGCACACTCAGATGAGCAATCCGTACAACTAAAACCAGCCCTCGAGTTTCCCCGAGGTGGCGCTGCAAGGGGCTCTAGTTTGGACCAACACTCAGAGGAGCACTGGCCCGGGGGGGTGTTAAAATAAAGATGACGCTTGAGTCTACAGAACGCAAGGGAAAGAAAAGGCTAGGTGGTGAATGGTAAAACCAATGTTGGGCATTGCTGGAGGAGTTTTATTCAAGGCGAACTGTCAAGGGGTTCCCATTATATCCCAACCGCACAAGGAACGCAAAATCCGGGAACATAACACCGATATGATGGAAACTAGGGCGGCAAGAGTGGAACAAAACACCAGGCATAAGGCTGATCCTTCCACCCTTTACCAAGTATATAGATGCATTAATTAGATAAGAGATATTGTGATATCCCAACAAGTAAACATGTTCCAACAAGGAACAACATCTCTATGTTCCAACAAGGAACAAACTTCAATCTTCACCTGCAACTAACAACGCTATAAGAGGGGCTGAGCAAAGCGGTAACATAGCCAAACAACGGTTTGCTAGGACAAGGTGGGTTAGAGGCTTGGTTCAACAATATGGGAGGCATGATCAGCAAGTGGTAGGTATCGCAGCATAGGCATAGCAAAAGAGCGAGCATCTAGCAAGCAAAGATAGAAGTGATTTCGAGGGTATGGTCATCTTGCCTAAAATCCCACAAGGAAGAAGAACGAGTCCATGAAGAAGACAAACGGACGTAGACGAATGGGTCCTCACAAACGCGACAATATCGGAACCAACCCAAAGAAGCAACACCGGAAAGAAGCAAACAATCATGGTAAACAACCACCACATAATCATGGCATGATGCACAATCAAGTATGATGCATGTCTGGTTTAATTAAGCATGGAATGGCAAAGTGCACAAACAATCCTACAAATTAAGTGGAGCACAATATGCAACGGAGTTGCATATTGACGAAACACCACGTGACTTATTTAGTTCGATCTTGTTTATGTACCCAACAATATTCAATGTTGTTAAACATGGAAAGAGGGTGAAGCAAATGAAAACTACCTATCTAGGCAAGTTTAAATGAGGCCGGAACAACAAACAACAAGTCCGAAAAAATCCTCATATGCATATTTTAGGTTTGGTACTGATCTGCCCTAAACACAATTTTAGAGTTGTTAAACATGCAAAGTAAGGCCACCATGTTAAACTAGGCATTTTTCCACCCCATTTACATATAAAGTTTATTAAATACCGAGTTATGGTTATTTAGTTATGGAATAAACCATTTTAGCAAGTTAATTGAGCAAGTTTAAACAAACAACATCTTAAGCATTTTAAACATAGATGAAAGTTGGATATTATTAAACTAGATGAAATTCTAAGCAAGTTTCATATTTAAAGTTTTTACATATGATGCACCATTTGTGAGATATTAAATGCATGAAGGCTAGGGGGTTTTCTGTAAATCTACAAAACTGTCTTACTGGAATAAAAGATAAATTCGCAGAATCTAGGAAAAATATAGAAGCGGGCCGAATCTGGGACAAGCCCAACAGCAGGAGGGGAAAAAGGTGGGGCGCTGGGGTGGCCTCACCCATGGGCTTCGGCCCGTTTGAGGAGGAGGGGTAGGCCGGCAGGGCGCGCATCTGGGCCTCGGGTGCTGGCAGGCCGGCCCACTCGCGGCGCTGGATGGATCGCCCCTGCCGATCCCACTAGATCGAGGCAGGGATAGGCACGGTCAACGGGCGCGTTCTGCTCGCTTGGTTCTGAAGAAATAGGAACAGCTACAGGCGCAGCGAGACTTGCAACGGCCGGTTCAATGCAGGGGCGAAGCAGGGAACTTGACGGGCGACGCAGGCGACGACATGGTCAACGCGCGGGCGAACCGAGCATGCCGAGGCAGGGGCGTCCTCCTCCCTGATTCGAAAGAAGCAGAGGCAGGGGAGGGGCCTTGGTGCGGTGGCTTCAGGCGATGAGGTGGAGCTCGGGGCACTGGTCGAAGGACGGCTCGGCCGCGGTGGAGAACGCAAAGGGGCGGCGCTCGGAGGAGGCCATTGACGCGGCGATGTCCTCGCTCGATGTCTCGGGCGCATGGACGAGGACGGGGCGCTGCTGGCGGCGGGACTTGGCACTGGCGACTGAGACGAGCAGATCCGGGCGCGGCAGCAAGGCTCCGGACGGCATCTACTTGGGGCTCCTGCGGCAAGCAAGACGGAGGGCGTCGGGAATGGAGCAGATTTGGAGAGGGGAGGCGGAGCAGAGGCGAGCCGGCGGCATCCAGATCCTCTTAGCAGCCCTGGCGTTCATCCATGGAGGTCCCCTGCCCAAAGGAAAACGAGCAGAGGGATGAGCAGCGGGAGAGGAAACTAGAGAGGGAAAAGAAGGGGAAGGGGAACGGGGTAGCGGTCTTGTTTCTTGACGCCGGGGGTGATCGCCGGCAGCAGGTCGAGCTCCTGCTCGAGGAAGGCGGCGCACAATGGGCTGTGCTGCTCGGTTGGACGGGGATGCAAAACGAGGAGGTGGCTGGTCCGTCCGGGTGGTGTGGATGGATTGGATCGGTGGATGAAGCAGTGGAGAGCGATGGGTGGCTGGTGGCTGAAATCGAGGAGGAGGGGATGGATCCCGAGATGGATCCAGACTGGGTGGCGGCGGCGGGATTGCACTGATGGGACAAGCCTCCTAATATTTAGGGTTGGACCTCAAGTATATATAGCAAGTGGATTTGGGGTGCATCTGGGACCTCGATTAAAATCGGACGGTCTCGGATAAATAGGTTAGGGGGCCCAATTAAGAAAATGGAGATATTTTGTAGATGTTTGGGGATGTTCCGGATCCAGCGGTAACGAAAGTCCGTTTCAGGTTCGGGGAAGCTTCGGACACGCACGAGGGGTCGATGCACTGTGCAGAGAGGGTTAGGCTGGGTCTGGCGGATTGTGAAGAGCGGGTTGGTCTGAGAGAAGAGGGGAGAGATGCAGCCCGGCACGGTTTCCGGAGACCAAAAACGTCTGACGTTAGACCGGCTATACTGCCGCTATAGTTTAACGTTTGGGCTATCAGACGAACTCCAAATGCGATGAAACTTGGCAGGCGACCTACTAACAACATAACAACACCACATGCCAACTTTCACCCCATTCCGAGAACATTTTCTGGCCACTTATAAAATAATATTTCAGACATGCCGCGGGCACGTGCAAGTGTGACTGGGCTCAGAACGGACAACAGAAGGAACTGGGGGAACCCGGACGAATGCAGGTTTTGAAAACATGATGATGCAATGCACATGATGACATGGCAAGATGCAACACGCAAGCAAATGACATGGCAACAACAGCGAATAATAGGAAGACACTTGGCACATCAGTCTCGGGGCGTCACAACACTCCACCACTACGAGAGGATCTCGTCCCGAGATCTAGAATGGCACCGGAGGGAAAACGGAAAAGAAAGAGAAGAGGTAAAGCTAAGTTGCTTCTTTGAAAAATGAGTGAAACCAAAGAACCTTGAAAAGTTAAACCATCTCGAGAAAAGGACACAACGGAGATGATCGAAGTTGAAAATACTCTGTTAAGAAAGAGGAAAAGAAAGAACTGATTTTTGGTAGCACTTCGATTGAAAAAGAGAATGAAAGACTTGATAAAATGAAAGAGCTTGAGCAAAAGGACACAACACTCCGGTTAAATAGGATAAGCATGAAAAGAACATGACCTTTGACGAAACGAGATGATGGGTTGAAAAGAGCAACATCACAATGCCTCCGGATGAAAGAATCAAAGGTAGATCATCGGAACAAAAGAACGGAGAAGAAAATGACAACTCCTACCACAAATGAACTTGGAAAGCATCCTTAGGAGAGGGGTCGAACGGAGTTGTTGGAAAGCCAACAACGAAAAGATAGGCTTGAAGTGGGCTTATGGAAAACATCTAAAAACCAAGAGGTGAAAATCTGCCACTAACGGAAACGATAGATTGGATTGATAACAACAAGGAGATGAGAAACTTATTTCACCGGGAGGATAAAAGAAGAACTTGGGTCATTTATGAGCACCATAAATAGCAACAATCCTTAGGGAAAGCTTTAGGTGAAATATGACCCAAGATAAATCCAATGAAGAGATTGATGGATTTAAGATATATCATTCTTGACAACATGTGAATCGTGAAACACACAGAAAATGTCAAAAATGACATAATACCACCTCAAAATATAAGATAAAGCGAATTGGACTTTGAGATGCAAGATGAAGAATGCTTGAGCTCCTCTGAAAAGAATGTTGATGAACACTTCGAGAAGGAATTTAAACCTTGATGAACCATCATGTAGAACCTTCATGAAGAACTTCGTTAAACAAAAGAATGATCAAAAGGAAGGAAAGAGAAGTTGAAAACACTAGGTGAATCCTTGCAATGATTTAGATGAAGCTATGCGACGAGATAATTGAGAGAGCTTGGAACTCCGGAAAAGAAAGATGAAACAATTGAAATCAGGAATTTGATGAGCCTCCGGAATAGGGAATTGAATACACTCGATGAAACAAGAATAAGAATTACATTATGCTTATCCTTCACCAATTAAATTGATGACAAACAAAGTATTTAGCATATTACTTATTCTCGTAGAAAAGATTAAGAGAGAGATAGCGTCAGAGTTGGGAAGGTATTGAACGAACCACCGGAAGGGTTGAAACAACGAATAAATTGATATGATAAAGAAGGAAGAGAAAACTCTTGAACGAACCACCGTAAGAATTGGAAAACGAACAAAGTAAAAGGGAAGAATCACCGGCAAGAATTAGCAAAAAACGAAGATGCTTGAGAGAATTTAGATCCATGAGAACGAAGAGATCATGAACTGATTAGAGGATATTTGAACGATGCACCGATAAGATTTGAAGAATGATAACGGAAAGCTGAGAATGAATAAATCTTCTGAAATGATGGGCTTCGGAGAATCAAACTGAAAAGAATCTTGAATAGCTCCAGATGAGTGAAAAGAATTTTCACAATCAAAACAATTATGAGAGGGTGGCGTCGAACTAGAACCACGAATCTCTGAGAGAACGGATAGGATATGGAGGAAAAACTCTTCTTCGGTCTTCAAATACAGAGAATGACGACGAGAAACAACACCAAGAATTGTAGAGGCACTCCGGTATGAATAATGGAAAAGTTGAGCCAACGATGAAAAGAATTTGAAAGATCTTGGAGAAATACATATGACTGATGATGAATCATTCTTATGTCAAACTTTAAAAGAATTTGAGGATAGCTTCGGGAAAATAAGAAGAGTCAGGTAAGATCCTGGGAAAAGACCAGTGGGTTAGGGCCCACTCAAAAGAAACACCGTTGAAATGATTTAAAAGAGAGGTTGCACCGGTTGAATTAAAAGGCTTAAATGATATAACATCCTCAAAAGAGTTTGAACGAAAACAGAATCAAAACACGAATCTTCGAGATATCTTGAGCACTCCGGAACAATTGAATAGAGAGAGGTGAACAGTTAAAAGAGTCTTCGGTAAGGACTTCGAACATGGAAAAACATGTGAAACAAAGAAAAAGATATGATCAACACCGAAAGCTTGCATTGAATCCACCGCTGAAGGAAAAGGATGAAGAATATTGAACTTGAATCTTCGTTACAATCTTCCTGAGAATCACCGGATAAGAACATAGAAAGGAAAGAATGAAGAGACTTCACATCAATAAGAAGGATACTTGATTAAGAAATCTTAGTCCTCGAAGAAAAAGGGTGGGTGGGCGGGAAAAAAAAGGCAACTTGGGACGAATGAAACAAACACCATTGAGAAGAACTGATGATTGATCTTGCGAATGTTGAAGTGATCGGGTCCACTAGAAGAGAAACACACCGGTTGAAAAGGATTGGCAAGACAATCTCGATGATCAAGAAGGATTGGTATTCACCTCGGAGTATGAGAACACCATTTGGGGAAGGTATGGATTCAACATTTGACTTCGAAGCAACTCGAATAGCACAACTCAAAACAAAACAAAGGATTGGCTTGCAGAATAAACCGCAACAAACATATGATAGAGATTTCGTCCGAAGTTTTCGTGGTGGGGCCTACACGGGCTCGATCGTATAGCACCATCATGTACAAGGCAGTGCACATGACATACGAAGCATCCCCAAGTCGGCATAGCCAAGGACTCTTTAAGACACAGCGAGACCACTATAAAACTAACCGTGAATAGGCGGACCACTAGACGTTGAACCCCAATTTCATATCATACATCTGTCGGAAAGATATCCTAAGAGCTACTTGAATTCCCACTTATAAACTCCTGAAATTTTCCGGTTATGCAATCAGGTGTTGGGGATACAGGGGAAGCATAATATCTCACCCAAACTAGCAAATCCTACATCCAGCTGTATCCGTCCTTCAACACATAACCAAGAAACCTTCGGAAATCGTCTACCTCAACCTTCGAAAAGCATCCGTTATACAAGTTATGGCAATACTCCCGAACTCCCGCCATAGTACTGGGTGGCGTCGAGGTTATCTCACCAACAACTGCATAAAAGAGATTTTCAATGTAGGCGAAACTATCTCAGGTGTTCCAGAACTGCAACGATAAAATTGTGACGACAACACCTCGGAGCTCAACTTCCCGGGACATTGCCACAACCCCTAAATGACAGGAGGCACCAAGAACAATGTTCTCGTCACAAAACCATCGGAACGATTCCAAGATACCCGCGTGATCCTAAATTTTTTTAGTGAAATTTGAGAATAGAAGAGTCAAAACTCTATGTCAGGATGCCTCACCAGAGCGACGAAGGGACTGGGGAGTAAAAAGAATTGCTAACTCTCAGATATATATAATCCTAAATGACTCAAAACATTTCTAGACTCAATAACGCCAGCGATTCGATCAAGCAGGGGGCTCCTAAGGTCGGGGAAGGCTCTGATTACCAACTTGTAACACCCTCGATTCGGCTATATCTCCCACGTGTCGAAGCATGACTTAGAGGCATAACTGCATTGAAAGCAATGTCGCAAGTGAGGTAATCTTCACACAACCTGCGTAATACATAAGGCAAAGAGATACATAGATGGCTTACAATCGCCACTTCACACAATTACAGGAATAAAGCATTACATCAACCAGATAATATCAAGGTCCGACTATGGAACCAAAATAAAAGAAGACTACCCCAAATGCTACACAGATCCCCGATCGTCCCAACTGGGCTCCACTACTGATCAACTGGAAACGGAACAACATGACGAACACGATCTCCAACTAGCTCCTCCTTGAGCTCGGTTGCTTCACCTGCATGGTCTCATCGGCACCTACAAGCTGGTTTTGGAAGAATCTGTGAGTCACGGGGACTCAGCAATCTCACACCTTCGCGATCAAGACTATTTAAGCTTATAGGAAGGGTAAAAGGTATGAGGTGGAGCTGCAGCAAGCGACTAGCATATTTGGTGGCTAACATACGCAAATGAGAGCGAGAAGAGAAGGCAAAGCACGGTCGATAAAAGTATGATCAAGAAGTGATCCTAGAACAACCTACGTCAAGCATAACTCCAACACCGTGTTCACTTCCCGGACTCCGCCGGAAAGAGACCATCACGGTTACACACGTGGTTGATGTATTTTAATTAAGATCAACTTCAGATTTTCTACAACCGGACATTAACAAATTCCCATCTGCCCTTAACCGCGGGCATGGCTTTTGAAAGATCATATCCCTGCAGGGGTGTCCCAACTTAGCCCATCACAAGCTCTCACGGTCAATGAAGGATATTCCTTCTAGCGGGAAGACCCGGTCAGGCTCGGAATCCCGGTTACAAGACATTCTCTACAATGGTAAAACAAGTCCAGCAAGACCACCCGATGCGCCGACATCCCGATAGGAGCTGCACATATCTCGTTCCCAGGGAAACACCGGATAAGCAATTCGTACAACTAAAACCAGCCCTCGAGTTTCCCCGAGGTGGCGCTGCAAGGGGCTCTAGTTTGGACCAACACTTAGACAAGCATTGGCCCGGGGGGGTTAAAATAAAGATGACCCTCGGGATGTGCGACTCCCAAGGAAAAAGGCTAGGTGGCGAATGGTAAAACCAAGGTTGGGCCTTGCTGGAGGAGTTTTATTCAAGGCGAACTGTCAAGGGGTTCCCATTATAACCCAACCACGTAAGGAACGCAAAATCCGGGAACATAACACCGATATGACGGAAACTAGGGCGGCAAGAGTGGAAAAAAACACCAGGCATAAGGCCGAGCCTTCCACCCTTTACCAAGTATATAGCAGCATTAATTAAATAATAGATATTGTGATATCCCAACAAAATATCCATGTTCCAACAAGGAACAAACTCCAATCTTCACCTGCAACTAGCAACGCTATAAGAGGGGCTGAGCAAAGCGGTAACATAGCCAAACAACGGTTTGCTAGGACAAGGTGGGTTAGAGGCTTGGTTCAACAATATGGGAGGTATGATAAGCAAGTGGTAGGTATCGTAGCATAGGCATAGCAAAAGAGCGAGCAACTAGCAAGCAAAGATAGAAGTGATTTCGAGGGTATGGTCATCTTGCCTGAGATCCCGCAAGGAAGAAGAACGAGTCCATGAAGAAGACAAAACGGACGTAGTGGAACTGGTCCTCACAAACACGACGTTATCGGAACCAACCCGAAGAAGCAACACCGGAAAGGAGCACACAACATAGTAAACAACCATCACATTAACATGGCATGATGCATAACCAAGTATGATGCATGTCCGGTTTAAATATGCATGGCATGGCAAAGTGCACAAACAATCCTACAAACTAAGTGGAGCTCATTATGCAACTCCGTTGCATATTGACGAAACACCACATGACTTATTTAGTTCGATCTCGTTTATGTAGTCAACAATATTAAATTTTGATTAACATGGAAAGAGGTGAAGCATAATGAAACTATCTAACTAGGCAAGTTTAAATGAGGCCGGAACCACAAAACAACAAGTCCGGAAACTCCTCATGTGCATATTTTGGTTATGGTACTGATTTGCTCTAAACACAATTTTAGAGTTATTAAACATGCAAGAAAAGTGCACCATCTTAAACTAGGCATTTTTCTACCCCATTTACATATAAAGATTATTAAATTCCGAGTTACGGTTATTTAGTTATGAATAAAAGCATTTTAACATGGCATAGGAGCAAAGTTAAACAAACAACATTTTAAGCATTTCAAACATGGATGAAAATGACAAATTATGAAACTAGACAAAATTCTAAGCAAGTTTCATATATTAAGTTTTTAGATGTGATGCTTAGTTAATAAGTTATTATATGCATGAACTATGAGGGGTTTTCTGTAAATCTGCAAACTCCTGGATAAACAGATAAATCGCAGATCCTAAAAAAACTATACGGGCCGAAACAAAGGCCGGCTCACATTGCATAGGGGCTCGGGTGCTGCTCACCGTGGGCCAAAGGCCCAGATCTAGAGTGGTTGGGCTTGACTGGCCGGCCGAGATGAACTGGGCCGGGCCGAGGCGGTTGCTGAGCGCACGCGGTCAACGCACGGCTGGACCGAGCGATGCAGGCACTCGTTCTGCTCGCACTAAACAGGGGCGCTGGCGGCTGGGAGTAGAGCTCTGGCGAGCGTGGAAAACGGCAGCGAGGCGAGGGACTTGGCGCGGCGGCGGCTTGCGGAAGAGCAACAGCGACGAAACTTGGTGCGGGCGAGGGACTTTGCGCTCGAGATGGACAGGAGGGCGCCGTCCTCGTCAGGAATCCTCGGAGACAACGACGACAGAGACTGCGGCAGGCGAAGGCGCAGCTTGGGCAGCAGAGCTGGAGCGAGGGAGGCGGCTGAGGGAGCGTGGTTGCCGGAGACGCGATCCAGGGTGGCGGGACTTGGGGCTCCATGGCCACGGCGAGGAGTTCCATGGGCGGCGGCGCTGTTCGTTCCTGCCAGGAGGCGAGGTGAGAGGCAGAGAGATAGTGAGCGAGAGAGAGCAACAGAGAGGAAAAAACGAGAGGTAAAGGGAGGCGCTGGCGTAGAATCTCATGTGCATGCTCGCACACGAGCGCGAGGCTCTCCTCGGGTGGCTCCTGGAGGCAGCGCAAGGACAAGGTGCTCGGGGATGGCGCAGGTCACCGTAGACGAGGTGGCAGAGGCAGGAGACGAAGCTTCTCGAAGCTCTCGCATGGTGGCGTTGAGGGAGCTCGAGAGGAGGCTCGGATGGATTGGCTGGATCTGAACACGAGGAAGGAAGGTGGTTGCTGCGATTCGTCTCAAGTGGGACTGGATCGGGTGGGGATTGGCCGATGGATGAATTCGAGGAGAAGGAGATGGTTGAAGGTGGTTGTTTCGATCGGACCTGGGAGTATCACGAGGTCGATGCAGGAGTATGGCGGCGGCGGGTGAGGGAATGATGGGACAGCTCGCCTAAATTTTAGGGTTGCTCTGTGTATATATATTTAGTGGGTTTTGGTGAGGGGCTAATCCGTCCCTCCGATTGTAATCGGACGGTCGGGAAAATAGGCTAGGGAGTCCAATAAACAAAACGGAGATGTTTTGTAGACGTTGGGGATGATCCGGATCCAACGGTGACGAAAGTCTGGTCCGGGTTCGGGTAAGTTTCGGACACGCGCGAGGGGTCGATGCACTATGCAGAGAGGGTTTTGGGGTCTGGCGGTTGACAGTGGACTATGCAGAAAGCTTTGGGCTGAGAAGAGAGAGAGACCCGGCGACTGTTTCTGGAGATCGAAAACGTCCAACGTTTGACCGACTATAATGTTGCTATAGTTATCCGTTGGGCTATCAAACAAACTCCGAATGCGATGAAACTTGATAGGCGGTCTATCTACACTATAATAAGACCACATGCCAACTTTCAACCCAATCCGAGAATATTTGTCCAGCCACTTATAAAATAATATTTCGGACATGCCGCGGGTGCGTGCAAGTGTGTCTGGGCTCAGAACGGATAACGGAGAGAACGAGGAGGCCGGGATGGATGCAAGTTCCGAAAACATGATGATGCAATGTGCATGATGACATGACAAGATGCAACACGCAAGCGAATGACATGGCAAAGACAGCGAATAACTGGAAGACACCTGGCACAATGGACTCGGGGAGTCACAACACTCCACCGCTACGAGAGGATCTTGTCCTGAGATCTAGGATGGCACCAGAGGGAAAACGGAAGAGAAAGAGAAGAGGTAAAACTAAGCTGCTTCTTTGACAAACAAGTGAAATCAAAGAACCTTGAAAAGGTTAAGCCATTTCGAGAAAAGAATACAACGGAGATGAACGAAGTTGAAAACACTCCGTTAGAAAAGAGGAACAAGGGAGAACAACTTCGGGCGGCACTCCGATTAAAAATAAAAGGAATTGAATAAGAACTTGGCCAGATGAGAACATACTTGATGAAATCACAACACACTGCCTCCGAAACTATTGAATGAATGTAACAAGGGGTAAGAACGATTTCAGACGGCACTCCGGTTGAGAAGGGAGCCAAAACTTGACAGAATGGGAAGAACTTGAAAAGAGGGCATGACACTCCAGTTAAATGGATAAACCAAGAAAAGAACACGATCCTGACAAAACAAGAAGATGGGTTGAAGAGAGCAACATCACAATGCCTCCAGAAAAAAGAAAGAATGGAATGGAATGAACGAAGGGAAACAAGATCTTGAGGGAGCACGCTTACAACAAATGCTAGAACGGAGTTGTAGGAAACCAACAATGAAAATAATAAACTTGATATGGTCTTATGGAATATATCTCAAGTATATGAGGTGACAACCTGCCACTCATGGGAAAAGAATTGGATTGATATGAACAAGGAGACGAGAAACTTATTTCACCGGGAGGATAATTGAAGAACTTGGGTCATTTATAAGCACCATAAATAGCAACAATCCTTAGGGAACGCTTTGGTGAAATATAACCCAAGATAATTCCAATGAAGAGATTGATGGATTTAAAATATCTCATTCTTGACAAGATGTTAATCATGAAACACGAACACAAATTGACAAGAATGACATAACACCACCTCAAAAGATTAGATAGGAAGAACTGCACTCCAGATTACAAGATGAAGAATGCTTGAACTCCTCTGAAAAGAATCTCAATGAACACTTCGAGAAGAAATTGAATCCTTGACGAACCATCATGTAGAGCCTCCATGAAGAACTCCGGTAAACAAAGGAATGAAAAGAAAGAGAAGTTGAAAACCCAAGGTGAATCCTTGCAATGATTAGATGGATCTACGCGATGAAATAAATTGAGAGGGCTTGGAACCCTAGAAAAGAAAGACGAATAATTGATAAAGTGGAGCCTAGTTGGGGTCGATCGGGGATCTGTGTAGCTTTTGGGGTAGTCTTCTTTTATTTTGGGTTCCGTAGTCGGACCTTGATTGTATCTGGTTGATGTAATGTTTTATTCATGTATTTGTGTGAAGTGGCGATTGTAAGCCAACTATGTTACTCTTTTCCCTTATGTATTACATGGGTTGTGTGAAGATTACCTCACTTGTGACATTGCTTTCAATGCGGTTATGCCTCTAAGTCGTGCTTCGACATGTGGGAGATATAGTCGCATCGAGGGCGTTACAATCTACTACTATTACTCCACTCATCGACCGCTATCCAGCATGCATTTAGAGTATTAAGTTAATGAAAACAGAGTAACGCCTTAAGCAAGATGACACATGATGTAGAGGGATAAACTCATGCAATATAATGAACACCCCATATTGTTATCCTCGATGGCAACAATACAATATGTGCCTTGCTGCCCCTACTGTCAGTGGGAAAGGACATCGCAAGATTGAACCCAAAGCTAAGCACGTCTCCCATTGCATGAAAGATCAATCTAGTAGGCCAAACCAAACTGATAATTCAAAAAGACTTGCAAAGATAACCAATCATACATAAAAGAAGTCAGAGAAGATTCAAATATTGTTCATAGATAAACTTGATCATAAACCCACAATTCATCGGTCTCAACAAACACACCGCAAAAATAAGATTACATCGAATAGATCTCCACAAGAGAGGGGAGAACATTGTATTGAGATCCAAAAAGAGAGAAGAAGCCATCTAGCTACTAACTATGGACCCGTAGGTCTGAAGTAAACTACTCACACATCATCGGAGGGGCTATGGTGTTGATGTAGAAGCCCTCCGTGATCGATGCCCCCTCCGGCGGAGCTCCGGAACAGGCCCCAAGATGGGATCTCCTGGATACAGAAAGTTGCGGCGGTGGAATTAGGGTTTTGGCTCCGTATCTAATCGTTTGGGGGTACGTAGGTATATATAGGAGGAAGGAGTACATCGATGGAGCAACAGGGGGCCCACCAGGGTGGAGGGCGCGCCTGGGGGGGGAGGCGCGCCCCCTACCTCGTGGCTTCCTCTTTTGTGTCTTGATGTAGGGTTCAAGTCTCCTGGGTCTTGTTCGTTGAGAAAATCACGTTCCCGAAGGTTTCATTCCGTTTGGACTCCGTTTGATATTCCTTTTCTTTGAAACCCTAAAATAGGCAAAAAAACAGCATTTCTGGGCTGGGCCTCCGGTTAATAGGTTAGTCCCAAAAATAATATAAAAGTGGATAATAAAGCCCAATAATGTCCAAAACAGTAGATAATATAGCATGGAGCAATCAAAAATTATAGATACGTTGGAGACGTATCAAGAATCCCCAAGCTTAATTCCTACTCATCCTCGAGTAGGTAAATGATAAAAATAGAATTTTTGATGCGGAGTGCTACTTGGCATAATTTCAACGTAATTCTTCTTAATTGTGGCATGAATATTCAGATCCGAAAGATTCAAGACAAAAGTTCATATTGACATAAAAATAATAATACTTCAAGCATACTAACGAAGCAATTATGTCTTCTCAAAATAACATGGCCAAAGAAAGTTCATCCCTACAAAATCATATAGTTTAGTCATGCTCCATTTTCGTCACACAAGAATGATCTCATCATGCACAACCCCGATGACAAGCCAAGCAATTGTTTCATACTTTAGTAATCTCAAACCTATAAACTTTCACGCAATATATGAGCGCGAGCCATGGACATAGCACTATGGGTGGAATAGAATATAATGAGGGGGGCTATGTGGAGAAGACAAAAAAGGAGAAAGTCTCACATCAATGAGGCTAATCAATGGGCTATGGAGATTCCCATCGATTGATGTTAATGCAAGGAGTAGGGATTGCCATGCAACGGATGCACTAGAGCTATAAATGTATGAAAGCTCAACAAAAGAAACTAAGTGGGTGTGCATCCAACTTGCTTGCTCATGAAGACCTAGGGCACTTGAGGAGGCCCATTGTTGGAATATACAAGCCAAGTTCTATAATGGAAAATTCCCACTAGTATATGAAAGTGACAAAATAGGAGACTCTCTATCATGAAGATTATGGTGCTACTTTGAAGCACAAGTGCGGCAAAGTATAGTAACATTGTCCCTTCTCTCTTTTTTTATTTGGCCTTTCTTTTTTTTGTATGGCCTTTCTCTCTTTTTTTATAATTCCTGACTTGGGACAATGCTCTAGAAAATGATGATCATCACACTTCTATTTATTTACAAGTCAATGATTACAACTCGATACTAGAACAAAAGATGACTCTATATGAATGCCTCCGGTGGTGTACCGGGATATGCAATGGACCAAGAGTGACATGTATGAAAGAATTATGAACGCTGGCTTTGCCACAAATACTATGTCAACTACATGATCATGCTAAGCACTATGACAATGATGAATGTGTCATGATAAACGGAATGGTGGAAAGTTGCATGGCAATATATCTCGGAATGGCTATGGAAATGCCATAATAGGTAGGTATGGTGGCTGTTTTGAGGAAGATATAAGGAGGTTTATGTGTGAAAGAGTGTATCATATCACAGGGTTTGGATGCACCGGCGAAGTTTGCGACAACTCTCAATGTGAGAAAGGGCAATGCACGGTACCGAAGAGGCTAGCAAGGATGGAAGGGTGAGAGTGCGTATAATCCATGGACTCAACATTAGTCATAAAGAACTCACATACTTATTGCAAAAATCTACAAGTCATCGAAAACCTCGGCACTACGCGCATGCTCCTAGGGGGATAGATTGGTAGGAAAAGACCATCGCTCGTCTCCGACCGCCACTCATAAGGAAGACAATCAAATAACACCTCATGTTTCAAATTTGTTACATAATGTTTACCATACGTGCATGCTACGGGACTTGCAAACTTCAACACAAGTATTTCTCAATTTCACAACTACTCAACTAGCACGACTTTGATATTATTACCTCCATATCTCAAAACAATCATCAAGCATCAAACTTCTCATACCATTCAACACACTCATAAGAAAGTTTTTACTATTCTTGAATACCAAGTATATTAGGATTATTTAAGCAAATTACCATGCTATTTAAGACTCTCAAAATAATCTGAGTGAAGCATGAGAGATCAATAGTTTCTATAAAACAAATCCACCACCATGCTCTAAAAGATATAAGTGAAGTACTAGAGCAAAACTATATAACTCAAAAGATATAAGCGAAGCACATAGAGTATTCTAATAAATTCCAAATCATGTGTGGCTCTCTCAAAAGGTGTGTACAGCAAGGATGATTGTGGTAAAGTAAAAAGCAAAGACTCATAACATACAAGATTCTCCAAGCAAAACACATATCATGTGGTGAATAAAAATATAGCTCCAAGTAAAGTTACCGATAGAAGTAGACAAAAGAGTGTATGTCTTCCGGGGCATCCCCAAGCTTTGGCTTTTAGGTGTCATAGATTATCTTGGGGGTGCCATGGGCATCCCCAAGATTAGGCTCTTTCCACTCCTTGTTCCATAATCCATCAAATCTTTACCCAAAACTTGAAAACTTCACAACACAAAACTCAAAGTAGAAAATCTCGTGAGCTCCGTTAGCAAAAGAAAACAAAAGACCACTTCAAGGTACTGTAATGAACTCATTATTGATTTATATTGGTGTTAAACCTACTGTATTCCAACTTCCCTATGGTTTATAAACTATTTTACTAGCCATAGATTCATCAAAATAAGCAAACAACACACGAAAAACAGAATCTATCAAAAACAGAACAGTTTGTAGTAATCTGTAGCTAGCGCAAGATCTGGAATCCCAAAAATTCAAAAATAAATTTCTGGACATGAGGAATTTATCTATTAATCATATTCAGAAAGAATTAACTAAATAGTAATTTCCAAATAAAAATGAAAGCAGTTCTCGTGAGCGCTAAAGTTTCTGTGTTTTACAGCAAGTTTAACAAGACTTTCTGCAAGTCTTCCCAACGGTTCTACTTGGCACAAACACTAATTAAACACAAAAAAACACAAACAAAACAGAGGCTAGATAAATTATTTATTTATAAACAGGAGAAAAATCAAGGAATAAAAATAAAATTGGGTTGCCTCCCAACAAGCGCTATCGTTTAACGCCCCTAGCTATGCATAACAAGCAAGAATAGATCTAGGTATTGCCATCTTTGGTTGGTAATTCTTCAGTGAGGCATCTACCATCTTTAGGAATTTCTTTCTTTTTATTGATTATCAAACTTTTAGGCACAAGATCGAAAAATTCATTTGTGACAAATGGTTCCTTAATGATAGCAAACAGATTGGGATGAAGACTTATAGATTTGAGATCCGCAGTTTCCTTAGAGGATTCACCCTTATTTTTAGGAACATACATAAGCTTGGCAATTTTAGTGAGAGGACTTGGAGTATTATTTACGGAAGAAAAAGCGGTTCCCAAGTTGGTAATAATATTCTCAAGTTTATCGATCCTAGTGGAATCGTGATTTATTTTCTCATTAACTATGGGTTCCTTCTCTTTAATATTTTTCAAAGTGACTCCTACTTTAGATCCATATTGAAAGATTCGGCTGTGGATATTTTTATCCAAATTTTCAATTAATTCTATGGTAGCAACCTTATTTTCAATAATTTCAAGCCTTTGCATTACATGCTCCAAATTTAATATAGTTCCATTAACCAAAAGAGGGGGTGAGCCAAACAAATCTACCATTGCATTATAAGAATCAAAAGTATGGCTAACAAAGAAGTTCCCTCCAGTAATAGTATCAAGGACATATCTGTGCCAAGGAGTAACGCCTACATAAAAATTGCAAAGAAGAACGGAAGTAGATTGCTTCCTAGTAGATCTATTTTGAGCATTACAAATTCTATACCAAGCGTCTTTTAGATTTTTCTCCCTCCCTTTGCTTAAAATTTAGAATTTCATTTTCAGGAGAAAATGGAGAAGATAAGGGGCTATCCATAATGACAAGCAAGCAAACTAGCACACAAGCAAACAAAAAGCAAGCAGGTAAAAAGAGGCAAACGGGAAAGAGAAGGAGGATAGAGAGAGAGGGCGAATAAAATGGCTAAGGTGAAGTGGGGGAGAGGAAAACGAGAGGCAAATGGCAAATAATGTAATGCGGGAGATAAGGGTATGTGATGGGTATTGACTTTTGCGTAGACCTCCCCGGCAACAGCGCCAGAAATCCTTCTTGCTACCTCTTGAGCACTGCGTTGGTTTTCCCCGGAGAGGAAGGGATGATGCAACAAAGTAGCGTAAGTATTTCCCTCAGTTTTTGAGAACCAATGTATCAATCCAGTAGGAGGCTATGCGCGAGTCCCTCGTACCTGCACAAAACAAATAAATCCTCGCAACCAACGCGATAAGGGGTTGTCAATCCCTACACGGCCACTTACAAGAGTGAGATCTGATAAGATAATATTTTTGGTATTTTTATGATAACGATGCAAAGTAAAATAAAGGCAAAGTAAAAGCAAAAGGAAATAACTAAGTATTGGTAGATTAATATGATGAAGATTGACCCGGGGGCCATAGGTTTCACTAGTGGCTTCTCTCGAGAGCATAAGTATTCTATGGTGGGTGAACAAATTACTGTTGAGCAATTGACAGAATTGAGAATAATTATGAGAATATCTCGGTATGATCATGTATATAGGCAACACGTCCGAGACAAGTAGACCGACTCCTGCCTGCATCTACTACTATTACTCCACTCATCGACCGCTATCCAGCATGCATCTAGAGTATTAAGTTAATGAAAACAGAGTAACGCCTTAAGCAAGATGACATGATGTAGAGGGATAAACTCATGCAATATGATGAAAACCCCATCTTGTTATCCTCGATGGCAACAATACAATACGTGCCTTGCCGCCCCTACTGTCACTGGGAAAGGACACCGCAAGATTGCACCCAAAGCTAAGCACTTCTCCCATTGCAAGAAAGATCAATCTAGTAGGCCAAACCAAACTGATAATTCAAAGAGACTTGCAAAGATAACCAATCATACACAAAAGAATTCAGAGAAGATTGAAATATTGTTCATAGATAAACTTGATCATAAACCCAGAATTCATCAGTCTCAACAAACACACCGCAAAAAGAAGATTACATCGAATAGATCTCCACAAGAGAGGGGGAGAACATTGTATTGAGATCCAAAAAGAGAGAAGAAGCCATCTAGCTACTAACTATGGACCCATAGGTCTGAAGTAAACTACTCACACTTCATCGGAGGGGCTATGGTGTTGATGTAGAAGCCCTCCGTGATCGATGCCCCCTCCGGCGGAGCTCCGGAATAGGCCCCAAGATGGGATCTCGTGGATACAGAAAGTTGCGGCGGTGGAATTAGGGTTTTGGCTCCGTATCTGATCGTTTGTGGGTACGTAGGTATATATAGGAGGAAAGAGTACGTCGGTGGAGCAGCAGGGGGCCCACGAGGGTGGAGGGCGTGCTTGGGGGGGTAGGCGCGCCCCCCTACCTCGTGGATTCCTCTTTTGTGTCTTGACATAGGGTCCAAGTCTCCTGGGTCTTGTTCGTTGAGAAAATCATGTTCCCAAAGGTTTCATTCCGTTTGGACTCCGTTTGATATTCCTTTTCTTCGAAACCCTAAAATAGGCATAAAAATAGCAATTCTGGGCTGGGCCTCCGGTTAAAAGGTTAGTCCCAAAAATAATATAAAAGTGGATAATAAATCCCAATAATGTCCAAAACAGTAGATAATATAGCATGGAGCAATCAAAAATTATAGATACATTGGAAACGTATCAATGCTATGTTCGACCTATGAGGTCCAGTAGTAACTTGATCTGTAGTTTCATGATCATCATCATTAGCTTCCTCTCTAGTTGGTGTAGGCATCATGGGAACGGATTTCTCTGATGAGCTACTTTCCAATTCGAGAGAAGGCACAATTAACTCATCAAGTTTCTACTTTCCTCCCACTCACTTCTTTCAAGAGAAATTCCTTCTATAGAAAGGATCCATTCTTAGCAACAAAGATCTTGCCTTCAGACCTGTGACAGAAGGTGTACCCAATAGTTTCTTTTAGGGTATCCTATGAAGACGTCCGATTTGGGTTCGAGCTTATCAGGCTGAACCTCTTTCACATAAGCATCACAACCCCAAACTTTAAGAAGCAACAGCTTAGGTTTCTTGCCAAACCACAGTTCATACGGTGTCGTCTCAACGGATTTAGATGGTGACCTATTTGATGTGAATGCAACTGTCTCTAGTGCATAACCCCAAAAACAATAGTGGTAAATCGGTAAGAGACATCATAGATCATACCATATCTAATAAAGTATGGTTACGACGTTCGGACACACCATTACGCTGTGGTGTTCCAGGTGGCGTGAGTTGTGAAACTATTCCACATTGTTTTAAATGAAGGCCAAACGCGTAACTCAAATATTTGCCTCCGCGATCAGATTGTAGAAACTTTATTTTCTTGTAATGATGATTCTCCACATCACTCTGAAATTCTTTGAACTTTTCAAATGTTTCAGACTTGTGTTTCATTAAGTAGATATACCCATATATTCTCAAATCATGTGTGAAGGATTGAAAATAACAATACCCGCCGTGAGCGTCAACACTCATTGGACCGCATACATCGGCATGTATTATTTCCAGTAAGTCATTAGCTCACTCCATTCTTCCGGAGAACAGAGTTTTAGTCATCTTGCCCATGAGGCATGGTTTGCAAGCATCAAATGATTCATAATCGAGTGATTCCAAAAGCCCATCTGCATGGAGTTTCTTCATGCGCTTTACATAATATGACCTGAACGGTAGTGCCACAAGCATGTTGCACTATCATTATAAACTTTGAATTTTTTGGCATTAATATTATGAATATGTGTATCACTACTATAGAGATTCAATAAACCATTAACATTGAGTGTCTGACCATAGAAGGTTTTATTCATGTAAACAGAACAACAATTATTATGTGACTTAAATGAATAACCGTATTACAATAAACATGATCCAATCATATTCATGCACGACGCAAACACCAAATACCATTTATTTAGGTTCAACACTAATCCCGAAGGTAGAGGGAGTGTGCGATGGTGACCATATCAACCTTGGAATCACTTCCAACACACATCGTCACCTCGTCCTTAACTAGTCTTTGTTCATTCTGCAACTCCCGTTTCGAGTTACTAATATTAGCAACTGAACTGGTATCAAATACCCTGGGTTAGTATGAACACTAGTAAAGTACACATCAATAACATGTATATCAAATATACCTTTGTTCATTTTACCATCCTTCTTATCCGCCAAGTATTTGGGGTAGTTCCACTTCCAGTGACCATTTCCTTTGCAGTAGAAGCACTCGTTTCAGGTTTGGGTCTAGCTTTGGGCTTCTTCACGGGAGTGGCAACCTGCTTGCCATTCTGCTTGTCATACAATAACGTATATGACATCAATTCTTGACCATATCACATCACAACATGCCCTACAAAAACAAGTTAGACGTCCTCTACTTTGTTGTTGCAAGTTTTACGTGGTGCTACGGGCTTCTAGAAAGAACCATTCTTACCTACGCATCAAAAACACAACGGTGATTTATCAAGTTAGCTATTTTAACCTTCAACGAGGACCGGCCGCAGTCAAATTTGATTCAACTAAAGTTGGAGAAACAGCCACCTGCCAGCCACCTTTATGCAAAACTAGTTGTATGTCTGTTAGTGGAACCGGTCTCATGAACATGGTCATGTAAGGTTGGTCCAGGCCGCTTCATCCAACAATACCGCCGAATCAAAATAAGACATTGGTGGTAAGCATTATGATGATCACCGCCCACAACACTTTGTGTTCTACTCATGCATATCATCTATGCATAGACCGGATAAAACTATTGGGAAACATAGCATGCAATTTGAAAAATTTCCTACGCTCACGCAAGATCTATCTAGGAGATGCATAGCAACGAGAGGGGGAGAGTGTGTCCACATACCCTTGTAGACCGAAAGCGGAAGCATTTGACAACGCGGTTGATGTAGTCGGACTTGTTCTCATTCCGACCGATCAAGCACCGAACGTACGACACCTCTGAGTTCTGCACACATTCAGCTCAATGACGTCCCCTTGAACTCTTGATATAGAAAAGTGTCGAGGGAGAGTTTTGTCGGCTGATGGCGTGGTGATGGTGATGGTGAAGTGATCCGCGCAGGGCTTCACCTAAGCACTACGACAAAATGACCAGAGGTGTAAACTATGGAGGGTGGCGCCGCACACGGATAGGAATCAAATGTTGTGTGTTCTAGCGGTGCACCCCCACATATATATAGGTGGGAGAGGGAGAGGGGCTGCAAGGGGCGCCCCAAGCAGGAGTAATCCTACTTGGGCGCCTCCTCCAAGTCGGCCTCCCCCTTCCATATCCATCGGAGGAGGAAGAAAATAGAGGGGGAGAGGAAGGAAAGGGGGAAGCCGAATCCTCCCTTTTCCTTCTCCCTTACCTTCCTTTCCTTCTCCTCCTATTCGGCCTATAGGGGGCGCACATGCCCCTCTCTTGGCCTATTAGGCCCATATAGCTTGCCGGGGGTTGCCCGGAACCCCTTCCGATGACCAGATACGTACCCGGTACCCCGGAACATTTCCGGTGTCCAGATACTATCGTCCTATATATGAATATTTATCTCTCGACCATTTCAAGACTCCTCATCATGTCCGTGATCTCATCCAAGACTCTGAACAACATTCGGTCACCAAATCACATAACTCATATAATACAAAATCGTCATCGAAAGTTAAGTGTGCGGACCCTACGGGTTCGAGAACTATGTAGACATGAACGAGACACCTCTCCGGTCAATAACCAATAGCGGAACCAGAATGCTCATATTGGTTTCCACATATTCTATGAAGATCTTTATCGGTCGTACCGTAAAGACAACATACGTTATTCCCTTTGTCATCAATATGTTACTTGCCCGAGATTCGATCATCGGTATCTTCATGCCTAGTTCAATATCGTTACCGTCAAGTCTCTTTATTCATTTCTTAATGCATCATCCCGCAACTAACTCATTAGTCACATTGCTTGCAAGGCTTATCATGATGTGCATTACCGAGGGGCCCAGAGATACCTCTCCAATACTCGGAGTGACAAATCCTAATCTCGATCTATGCCAACGCAACAAAAACCTTCGGAGATACCTATAGAGCATCTTTATAATCACCCACTTACGTTGTGATGTTTGATAGCACATAAGGTATTCCTCCGGTATCCGGGAGTTGCATAATCTCATAGTCAAAGGGATATGTATATGACATGAAGAAAGCAATAACAATAAAACTGAACGATCAACATGCTAAGCTAACGGATGGGTCTTGTCCATCACATCATTCTCCTAATGATGTGATCCCATTCATCAAATGACAACACATGTCTATGGTTATGAAACTTAACCATCTTTGATTAACGAGCTAGTCTAGTAAAGGCTTACTAGGGACACGGTGTTTTGTCTATGTATCCACACATGTATCAAGTTTTCGGTTAATACAATTCTAGCATGAATAATAAAAATTTATCATGATATAAGTAAATATAAAATAACTACTTTATTATTGCCTCTAGGGCATATTTCCTTCAAAGGAAATGACTCAATGAATTCACTCCACTTAGCATGACGCTTGTTCAACTTAGTTTGACCCTTAAGATATTTAAGTGTTTCATGATCCGTGTGAAGAATGAACTCATGAGGGCGGAGATAATGCTCCCAAACATGTAAGACTCTCACTAAAGCATATAGATCTTTGTCATAGATGGGGTAGTTAAGTTGTGCTCCAGAATGTCGTAACCGCTAGCATCACAATGGACCTCGAAAGGTTTATCAAAGTTGGGTAAAGCAAGCAAAGGGGCATGTGTAAACAAGTTCTTAAGCTCATTAAATGCGGTATCTTGGGATGGTCCCCAAACAAAAGGTGCATTCTTCTTACTCAAGGCATATAAAGGGGTTTCAATGGTGCTAAATTCCTTGACGAATCTATGATATAAGCCGGCTGGGACAAGGAAAATTCACACTTGTTGCAAGTTGGTTGGTTGTGGCGAAGTTATTAATAGCATTGATCTTAGATTCATCTACATGAACACCTTTAGAAGACACAAGAAACCCAAGAAAACAAGCTTATCAACACCAAAAAGGCATTTGTCCATATTATCATAAAGGCACTATTTTCTAAGGGTTTGCGAAATGGTTCTAAGATGGGTGACATGATCTTTGAGAGATTTGTTAAACACAAGAATATCGTCAAAGTAGACCATAAAAAATACGCCAATGTATGGGCGGAGAACAAAACACATCACATGCATAAAGGTGTTGGGTGCTTCGGATAAGCCCATAGGCATGACCAACCATTCATACAAGCCAAACTTGGTTTTGAAAGCGGTTTTCCTTTCATCGCCCTCTTGGATGCGAATTTGGTAATAGCCGCTCTTAAGATCAATCTTAGAGAAAATGGTGGCTCCGCTAAGCTCATCTAGCATATTATTAAGGCATGGAATGGGGCAGCGATAACGAACGGTGTTAGCATTGATAAGACTACAATCAAAGCACATGCGATATGTACCATCTTTCTTAGGGACAAGGATTACCGGGATGACACATGGGCTCAAGATTTCTTGTATAAGTCCGTTGTTGATTAGTTTTTGTACTTGCCATTGGATTTCCTTAGTTTCCTCGAGGTTGACGCAGTATGGTGCCTTGTTAGGAAGAGGTGCTCCGGGTATGAGGTAGATGCGGTGTTCGATGCCTCGAAGAGGAGGTAGACCCGGAGGTAGCACGTCCGAGAATACATCTTGGAATTCCTGCAATAGAGAATACAACACTAATGGTAGATTGTGACAGGTCTTAGTCCTTGCCACTTCATGTTTGCACAAAAGGAGATAGTGCATAACACCCGATGGGTTCTCACACACTTCTCTCATCTCACTTTTGGTGGCAAATAGCACTAAGTTTTTATTGTCTCTCATTGTGGAGGCACTCAATTTGGGCTTGTGGCGCTCACTTTCTTTTCGGTGGTTTGCTCTCTCACTATTCTCTCCATGATGGGTGGTTGCTTGCTTGTTGGCGATCACCTGGCTTGGTGACAAAGGTCGTAGCATGTACTCCTTTCCCTTCATCTTGAAGCTATAGTGATCGGTATGCCCGTTGTGGATGGCGCCGCAGTCGAATTGCCAAATTCGTCCAAGTAGGAGATGGCAAACAGACATAGGAACCACATCACACTCCAAAGTGTCTTCATATGCTCCGATCTTGAAGGAGACTTGAACCATCTGTTCCACTTGAATGGTGTCAGAGTCACTAAGCTATTTGACCTTGTAGGGGTGTGTGTGCTTCATCTTGACCAATTGTAGCTTGGAGCATAGTTCTTCACTTGCCAAGTTGTGGAAACTTCCTCCGTTGATGATGAACTTCACGGACCTTCCATTGATGCCAGCCTTGGCGTGGAAGATATGGCATCTTTGGTCTTCATCTTGTTGGTGTTGAAGTGTCAAGACCTTGGAGACAACGAGAGCAGGGCTCGAATCTTCGTCACAAAAGACTTGATCATCTTCATCCTTGTTCACGCACCGGTGCATGGCCACGTGTTCAAGCGCGTCCATTTCTTCTTTAGTCATGGAGTCGTATGTGTCGTCATCATTGAGGATCATGGTGCGCTTATTGGTACACTCGAAATACTTGTGGCCTCGGCCGCCTCATGTGAAGCACTTGATGGAACTTGTCTTTATGGTCTCATCCGATGGAGTTGTAGATGATGAAGCTCTCGGCTTGAAGTTGCTTGTAGTAGGAGGACGACTTGAGGTTGTCGAAGTTTTCTTGTAACTTGACTTGTCACCATTGCTTGGAGAAGGTTTGGTTGAGGTAGAAGGCGGTGGAGTCGTTGAACCTTGGTTGTTGGAGTCGTATGTCTTGGAAGAGTACTTGGCATACTTGAAGTCATCTTGCACTTGTTGTTCTGCATTGGTAGCTTGAGGGACTAGCTCGATGAGGTTGGAGTAAGGTTGGAAGTCGGCAATCATCTTGATAGGGTGATTGAGGCCATTCAAGAAAAACGCCATAGTTTGCTCATCATCTTCCATGACATTTGCTCGAATCATGGCGATCTCCATTTACTTGTACTATTCTTCAACGCTCATTGTTCCTTGCTTAAGGAGTTGTAGTCTCTTGAAGAGGTCGCGATTATAGTATGTTGGCACAAAACGCGCTCTCATGATATCCTTCATTTGATCCCAAGTTGTGATGGGTGGTTCACCTCTTGACTCTCGGCGCTCAATGACTTGCTCCCACCAAATGAGGACATAGTCTTGGAACTCAAGGGATGCCATGACAATCTTCTTCTCTTCCTCATAGTTGTGCAAACGAAATATCTTGTCAATCTTCAGTGCCCATAAAGGTACTCTTCGGAATCATTGCTTCCAGTGAACTTGGGCATGGTGAACTTGAGCTTGCCGTAGCGTTGCTCTTAATTGTGTTGGGGTCGGGGATGATGACGCCCTTGACGTGGAGGGTTGTCAACTTCATGTTGCTCTTAGCAAACTTGTGGTTCTTGTCTAGCTTGTGGAGCTTGTCTGTGCAATCGTGCTTGTTTTCATCATTCTTGTACTTCCTCATGAAGCGCTTCTTCTTCTTCTCGAATGCATCGGTTGCGGGCGCCGACGGCACGATTGGTGTCGAGGAGGGTATGTTGCGCCTCAAGGGATTGTTCTTAACGTCGTCATCGTTGTTGACGTAGAGCTTTGGCATCTTGCTTGTCTTGGTGTTGGTGTGCTCGCTCTTCCTCTTGTTGGTGTTGGTGTTGCTTTTCTTGTGCTTGGGCAAAGGTAGCTTCATTTTGACGATGTCATTGTTCTTGCTCTTCAAGTTGCTCTTGTGGATCATTGCCATGTAGAGGATTGCGGTTTGCTTGACGGTCATGACGCGTGGCTCGTCGGAGAGTGTTCGATGTCGGTGTACTTGAACCGGAGATGGTGTAGGAAGAATGTAGACTCGAGTGGCTCCGCCTTGAATAGGAAGAAGTGGTGGAAGAGAGGTTGACCAACAATGCACGAGTATCGTCCATTCTTGCATTGTTCTCTTGTTTTTGTTCATCGAGCTTGTTGCCGAAGTAGTCTATTGTACGTTGCTCGGATTGTCGGAAGTCGGTTGCGAGGTTGTCAATGCGGTCGCTCAATGCTTGTTGTTCTTGATGCAAAGCTCGTTGCATGTCAAAGAGGTGGTTCTAGTGACGTAGATGTTTGGGTCCTCGTCTTGCTAGATGAAGAGTGGGTTAGTAGAAGTAGTTGGCTGATACGTCCGTTTTGCATCATGTTTTCTTACTGTTATTTAAGATGTTTTTATCCATAAGAATTCTTTTTGGAGTAATTCTAATGCCTTTTCTCTCATAATATGCAAGGTTTACACAAAGAGGGAGAATTCTGGCAGCTGGAAATCTAGATCTTTAAAAGCTACATCAGGCTACCTATTCTGCAGAACTCCAAATAAGCTGAAACTTCATGGAGAATTTTTATGGAATATTTGAGGAATATTGGAGCAAATAACTACTAGAGGGGGCCCACCAGGTGGGCACAACCCACCTGGGTGTGCCAGGGATCCCAGGCGTGCCCTGGTGGGTTGTGCTCACCCAGGCCCTCCTCCGGTGCCCATCTTCTAGTATATAAGTCATTTTGACCTAGAAATAATAAGGGGAGGAATTTCAGGACTGAGCGCTGCCGTCTCGAGGCGGAACATGGGCAGGAGCACGGTTGCCCTCCGGCGGAGCGATTCCGCCAGGGGAACATCCCTCCCAGAGGGGGAAATCATCGTCATAATCATCACCAACAACTCTCCCATCTTGGGGAGGGCAATCTTCATCAACATATTCAACAACACCATCTCGTCTCAAACCCTAGTTCATCTCTTGTGTTCAATCTTGTTACCGGAACTATAGATTGGTGCTTGTGGGTGACTAGTAGTGTTGATTACATCTTGTAGTTGATTACTATATGGTTTATTTGGTGGAAGATTATATGTTCAGATCCTATATGCTATTTAATACCCCTCTGATCTTGAGCATGATTTTCATTTGTGAGTAGTTACTTTCGTTCTTGAGGTCACGGGAGAGATCATGTGAAGTTGATATGTCTTCGATATTTTGATAGTATGTATGTTGTGATTCCCATAGTGTTGTCATGTGAACGTCGACTACATGGCACTTCACCATATTTGGGCCTAAGGGGATGCATTGTGGAGTAGAAATTAGATGATGGGTTGCGTGAGTGACAAAAGCTTAAACCCCAGTTTATGCGCTATGCCATAAGGGACCGATTGGATCCAAAACTTTAATGCTATGGTTAGAGTTTGTTCTTAATACTTTTCTCGTAGTTGCGGACGCTTGAGGGAGGGTTAATCATAAGTAGGAGGTTTTTTCAAGTAAGAACAACACCTAAGCACCGGTCCACCCACATATCAAATTATCAAAGTACCAAACACGAATTAAACCAACATGATGAAAGTGACTAGATGAAAATCCCGTGTACCCTCAAGAACGCTTCGCTTATCATAATACACCGTTTTGGCCTGTCCTTTGCCTCAAAAGGATTGGGTTACCTTGCTGCACTTTTGTTACTACTATGATTACTTGCTCGTTACAAATTATCTTGCTATCAAACTACTCTGTTACTTGCAATTTCAGCACTTGCGGACATTACCTTGCTGAAAACCACTTGTCATTTCCTTCTGCTCCTTGTTGGGTTCGACACTCTTACTTATCGAAAAGAGATACAATTTATTCCCTATACTTGTGGGTCATCAAGGCTATTTTCTGGCGCCGCTGCCGGGGAGTGAAGCGCCTTTGTTAAGTGGAATTTGGTAATGAAACATTTATATAGTGTGCTGAAATTTATTGTCACTTGTTACTATGGAAAATAATCCTTTGAGGGGTTTGTTCGTGGTATCTTCACCTCGACGGGAACCACAATTAGCTACCCCTCAACCTACTGCACCTACTGAAAATATTGAATATGAAATTCCTTTGGGTATGATGGAACAACTGCTAGCTAATCCTTATGCAGGAGATGGAACCGAACATTATGTAGAACAAATTTTTGGATTGTTCAAGCTTGCAGGTTTACCCGGAGATGAAGTTATTAAGAAGGTTTTCCCTTTATCTTTGAAGGTAAAAGCATTGGCATGGTATAGGCTATGCGATGATATTGGATCTTGGAATTGGAATCGATTGAAATTGGAGTTCCACCAAAAAATTTATCCTATGCATCTAGTTCATCATGATCGGAATTATATAAATAATTTTTGGCCTCGTGAAGAGAAAGTATCACTCTAGCTTGCGGGAGGCTTAAGTCAATGTTATATTCATGCCCCAATCATGAGCTCTCAAGATAAATTATTATCCATAATTTTATGCTCGGCTTTCTCATAATGATCAAACCATGCTTGATACTTCTTGTGTTGGTTCATTTATCAAGAAGACTATTGAATTCCGGTGGGATCTTTTGGAGAGAATTAAATGCAACTCTGAAGATTGGGAACTCAACAAAGGTAAAGAGTTAGGTATTAAACTTAAGTATGATTGTGTTAAATCTATTATGGATACCGATTGTTTTCAAAAGTTTAGCACTAAATTTGGACTTGACTCTGAGATAGTAGCCTCCTTTTGTGAATCATTTGCTACTCATGTTGATCTCCCTAAAGAGAAGTGGTTTAAATATCACCCACCTATTAAACAAGAAATCAAAGAACTGGTACCAGTTAAATAAGAAACTATACTTTACAACGTTGATCCAATTGTTCCTTTTGCTTATATTGAGAAACCACCTTTCCCTATTAGGATAAAGGAACATGCTAAAGTTTCAACTGTGGTTAACAAAAGCTATATTAGAACACCTAGACCTAATGAACAAATTAAAGTAGAACCTAGTATTGCTATGGTTAAAGATCTCTTGGAAGAAGATATGGATGGGCATGTTATTTACTTTTGTGAAGAAGCTGTTAGAATTACCAAACCTGATAAAAAGGATAAACATAGACATGTTGTTGGCATGCCTGTCATCTCAGTTAAAATAGGAGATCACTTTTATCATGGTTTATGTGACATAGGTGCTATTGTGAGTGCTATTCCTTACACCTTATATCAAGAAATTATGAAAGACATAGCACCCGCATAAATAGAAGACAGATATTACTATTAAACTTGCTAATAGAGACACTATATCACCAATTGGGATTGTTAGAGATGTTGAAGTCTTGTGTGGGAAAATAAAATACCCTGCTGATTTTCTTGTTCTTGGTTCCCCACAACATGACTTTTGTCCCATTATCTTTGTTAGACCTTTCTTGAACACCGTTAATGCTAAAATAGACTGTGAGAAACAAACTGTCAGTGTTAGTTTTGGCGATGAGTCTCATGAGTTTAATTTTTCCAAGTTTAGTAGAAAGCTTCATGAAAAAGAATTGCCTAGTAAGGATGAATTAATTGGTCTTGCTTCTATTGTTTTACCACCTACTGATCCTTTAGAACAATATTTGCTAGACCATGAAAATGATTTTCAGATGCATGAAAGAAATGAAATAGATAAGATTTTCTTTGAACAACGTCATCTTCTTAAACAAAATTTGCCTATTGAAACTCTAGGAGGTCCTCCTCCACCTAAAGGTGATCATATGTTTGAATTAAAACAATTGCCAAACACTTTGAAATATGCTTATCTTGATGAAAAGAAGATATATCATGTTATTATCAGTGCTATCCTTTCACAACATGAAGAAGAAAGATTATTGAAGATTCTAAGGAAGCACTGAGCTGCTATTGGATATATTATTGATGATTTAAAGGGCATTAGTCCCACTCTATGTCAGCACAAAATTAATATGGAACCTGATGCCAAACCCGTTGTTGATCACCAACGTCAGTTAACTCTGAAGTTGAAAGAAGTGGTAAGAACGGGAATCTTAAAACTTCTGGAAGCAGGTATAATATATCCTATAGCTGATAGTAGATGGGTGAGTCCCGTTCATTGTGTCCCTAAGAAAGGAGGTATAACTGTTGTTCCTAATGATAAGAATGAACTTATTCCACAAAGAACTGTTACATGTTATAGAATGGTAATCGATTTTAGAAAATTAAACAAAGCAACTAGAAAAGATCATTACCCTCTGCCTTTTATTGATCAAATGCTTGAAAGATTATCTAAGCACACACACTTTTGCTTCCTTGATGGATATTCTGGTTTTTCACAAATACCTGTTTCTCAACTTGATCAAGAAAAGATCACTTCTATTTGTCCCTTTGGAACCTATGCTTATAGACGTATGCCTTTTAGTTTGTGCAATGCACCTACTACCTTTCAAAGATGTATGACTGCTATATTCTCTGACTTTTGTGAAAACATTGTTGAGGTTTTCATGGATGACTTCTCTGTTTATGAGAAGTATTTTGATAATTGTTTAAGCAATCTTGATCGAGTTTTGTAAAGATCTGAACAAACAAATCTTATCTTGAATTGGGAGAAGTGCCACTTTATGGTTAATGAAGGCATTGTCATGGGTTATAAATTTTTTGAAAGAGGTATTGAAGTGGACAAAGCTAAGGTTGAAGCAATTGAGAAAATGCCATGTCCTAAAGATATAAAAGGTATTCGTAGTTTCTTAGGTCGTGTTGGTTTCTATAGGAGATTTATCAAAGACTTTTCTAAAATTTCTAGGCCTCTTACGAATCTTTTGCAAAAGGACATTCCTTTTGTTTTTGATGATTGTGGGAGTCCTGGATTAGGGGGTCTCCAGACAGCCGGACTATCTCCATTGGCCGGACTGTTAGACTATGAAGATACAAGATTGAAGACTTTGTCTCGTGTCCGGATGGGACTCTACTTAGCATGGAAGGCAAGCTAGGCAATACGGATATGTGTATCTCCTCCTTTGTAACCGACCTTGTGTAACCCTAACCCTCTCCGGTGTCTATATAAACCGGAGGGTTTTAGTCTGTAGGACAGAACAACTACAACATACAATCAAACCATAGGCTAGCTTCTAGGGTTTAGCCTCTCCGATCTTGTGGTAGATCTACTCTTGTACTACCCATATCATCAATATTAATCAAGCAGGACGTAGGGTTTTACCTCCATCAAGAGGGCCCGAACCTGGGTAAAACATCATGTTCCCTGCCTCCTGTTACCATCCGCCTTAGACGCACAGTTTGGGACCCCCTACCCGAGATCCGCCGGTTTTGACACCGACATTAGTGCTTTCATTGAGAGTTCCTCTGTGTCATCGCCGTTAGGCTTGATGGCTCCTACTATCATCGATAGCGATGTAGTCCAGGGTGAGATTTTTCTCCCCAGACAGATCTTCATGTTCGGCGGCTTTGCACTGCGGGCCGATTCGCTTGGCCATCTGGAGCAGATTGAAACTTACGCCCCTGGCCACCAGGTCAGGTTTGGAAGCTTAAACTACACGGCCGATATCCGCGGAGACTTGATCTTCGACGGATTCGAGCCTCTGCCTTGCGCGTCACGCGGTCACGATGAGTACGATTTAGCTCTACCATCGGACGGTGTTAAGATCGCACCGGCAGCTGCTCTGACCCTCAATTCGGAGCCAGTTGCGCCTTCCACGGACGGGTGGATGGACCCCACCGCAGAAGCCTTACCCTTAGCGGCGATCGAGCCGAACATCGACCTTACCTTGCATGAGGGCCGTGTTGTTAAACTGCCGGATCCTTCTCCGGCCACGGACTCCGAGCCGCCTGCGCCCGTTCCTATCGAATCCGATTGGGCGCCGATCATGGAGTTTACCTCCGCGGATATTTTCAGCACTCGCCCTTTGGCGACATACTGAACTCGTTAAGGTCTCTCTCCATGTCAGGAGGATCCTGGACGAACTATGTCCGGCAGAACTGGGATGCGGACGACGAAGAAATTCGCGGCAGATACGAACTGTCCAGCCTAAACAAAATTCTGGACCAAGTATGTCAGATCCATAGCACCCCCGGTAAACCTGCTAATCATACCCATAGAGAATGATGGGTCATCAAGCAGTCCAGCAAGCTCAATGCTGTACACAAGGGGAGGATACACCAAGCAAAGACGAGGATGAGCCTCTCAAGCAAGACACTGGGGAACAAAAGAAATTTCCACTAGAAGTCAAAACAGCAAAAGTGTTACACGTGATAAAGGGGAGAAACAAAGCAGCACTCCCAGATAAATATGCCCAAGGGCCTATCACCGCGGAGTCCTACCACTGGTCGTTTCAACCGATCACTTTTGACCATCGGGATTACTCAGCAAGTATCCGGCGTGCAGGATGGGCTGCCTTGGTATTAGACCCAATAATTGACGGATACCACTTCACACGAGTCCTGATGGACGGTGGCAGCATCTAAACCTGATATATCAGGACACAATCCGCAAAATGGGGATAGACCCAACGAAAATTTGCCTCAGCAACACTACCATTAAAGGAGTAACGCCTGGCCCAGGGGCTCATTGCACGGGCTCCCTGCTACTAGAGATTATATTCGGCTTCCCCGATAACTTCCGTAGCGAAAATTTAACCTTCCACATTGCTCTGTTCCAAAGTGGCTATCAAGCACTACTTGGACGCGAAGCTTTCGCTCGCTTCAATGCAATACCGCATTACGCTTCCCTCACGCTTAAGATGCCCGGTCCACGTGGCATCATTATAGTGAATGGCAATATTAAGCGATCCCTGCACGTCGAAGAGAGTGCGACTGCCTTGGCAGCCGCACACTAAAAAGGGCCTCACTAGCTAAAGCATTTGATAGGTCGTCAGGACCATGGAAATGGTTAGACGAGTCCGGCGCAACTATATGTAAGTCACACAGGTTTGATAAGCCACACTCCTATTACAAATACAAGGGGCTCAACGCACGCAAACAAGTGGCAATTTTTACTCATCTTGAATTATACATGGTTTCTTTAAACCTACCTTTTTGCACGACAACTTTTCACCTAAGTTTCTCTCTTTTACAGATGACCATCGTGTCACACCCATCCAGGATACGGCACAATGGAGACACAGGCGCAGACGTGCAGCAGGGACCCACCCCAAGGATTCTTTTTAGATTAAGACCCTGCGTAAACCTTTGTTACTGTCTCTTGTTGATACACATCCCTCGGATTCTCAAATACAATTGAGAAGGATGCTGACGTCTTGGCATGTGGCCACGTCAGAATAAACGCCCGTACCTGGACACAAGGGGCTTCTTACAAAGGGCACTACTTAGGCCCGGTTTATACCATAAAGAACGAATACCTTAGGGAGTGTTCGGCTTCGCGAGTTTGGACTTATATGCATCAGCTCCGAATCATGTCTTTGGTCAAATGTTGGGTTTCCCCGGCTCCTATGTTTTGGTACCTTACATTCCGCTCTATCGGCTAAGGTAGCACTAGGAGAACTACTGCGATTGTGCCCCGGGTCATCCGGACAAGCACCTCAGTAGAGAAAGCCGAAAACTGACTATCATGATATAGCGTGAGACTGGTCAACCACTCGTGACCTATCGGAATGTTAGAGTTCCTTTGCCTTAACGAAGGGCCGTTTCCCAGCCAGGCATGTACGCACCCCGAATTCGGGAGAGTGCGGAGCCAACAGGGGCTATATAGTAGCCCCACCGTCAAACTCCTATGGCTAAGTGAAAGTGTTAAAGCATTATAGTCCGTTTGCCTCGTTCACTGCGCTATCACCTCCTTAATAGGACCAAGACGTTGGGTTAAGTGTGAACACGCGTCTTCTTCGAACACCTCCGCATTATATGCGTGAGGGCTGAAGCCGACGACTGCAATCTTTCAGGTTATACACATGTATACATAAACGGCCGCATAGGAGGCATCATTTTACTTTCAGGCAAAAGTATAAACACAACCTTAATAAATTTCATAAAAACATTGTGTTTACAATGGGAATACATGTCACTCAAACATAATATTCTTCGAGCATTGGGCCTCTATCAAACGAGCACCCTCGAGAACCTCTTCAAAATAGTGCTCGGCAGCCACTCGGCCTATCGCCGAACCCTGCGCCGCAATAGTGGTAGCATCCATCTCCGCCCAGTATGATTTAACACGGGCATGGGCCATCCGCGAGCCTTCTATGCACGCCGACCTCTTCATCGCATTGATGCGCGGCATCGCACCAAGAAACTGCTGCACTAAGCTGAAATAGCTGTTCGGCTTCGGCTTTTCCAGCCACAGCTGATCCACGACAGACCTCATGGCGAGTCCGGACAACCTATTTAGTTCGGCCCATTCGGCTAGCTGATCAGTCAATGGAAGCGGATGCTCTGGAACGTTGAATTGCGACCAGAACAACTTGTCCACTTCACCATCTGTTTGACCGTGGAAGTATTTGGCCGCATCGGCAGCGCTCGCCGCCAAGTCCATATATGCGTTTGCCGAACTCCACAGCTGATCCAGTGGGGCATACCGTGGATCCCCGAACTTCCTCTGCAGTAGAAAGGGCATCCCAGTCGCAATATCCCCGGCTTCGCGCAGCTCCTCCTTCTTTGCCCTCATAGCAGAGCGAGTGTCTTTGGTGACCAATGTGGCCTTTTCAAGGTCCGCTGCCTTCAATCGGTTCTCTTTTTCAAGGAACTAGCAATGGTTAGCAGTGTCTTTTAATTCTACGGCCACCTTGGCCATCTTCTCTTTGCTTTCGCAATGCGTGGCCTTCTCAGCCCTTAAATCTTCGGCCGCCTTCAAAGCAGCCGCATTACTAACTCTTGCTTGTTCCTTGGCTCGGGCAAGTTCCGCCCGAAGGGTCTCCACGGTGGCAGCTCCGTCTGCAGTCACAACATATTAAAGATACTGGCGTCATGTTGCGCTTATTATGTGACATTCACCAGAAAAACATTACTTACCCTGTGACTCGTCAAGCCGTTTGTTAACAAGCTCGATGTCGGCATCTGCCGCATCTAGTTGCCGCTTTAGTTCAGCAAACTCATGAGTCCGGCTAGCCACCGGAGCTCCCACTACCTACACATTAAAGCGGTATGGTTATTGCCTGGGACTACGATCCTCTGTTTGTCGTTGTCCTCGGCGACAACCAGAGTCTTAGGGGCTACTATCTACACAGGGCACACCTAAAAATGTGCGGTACCATCACAAATGTACATCATTTTACGTACCTCAAAGCCCGTCAGTAGACTCACAAAGGCATCATGCAACCCGCTTTCAGCGGATGAAATCCTTTCCATCACCTTACCCATCAATGTATGGTGTTCCACTGAGATGGCTGCTCACTCCAACAGCTCCCTCAGTACGACTAACCGCATACCAGACGGTGCCGGACTCTTTTGTTTGCTCTCTTCAAGAGCCGGACGCTGAGGACTTCGGGTAACTATAGGATTATCTTCTGGCCTCACCGGATCCGGAGAGGCCCTCCGTGATGACACTTCAAGGTCGCCCGCTTCTTGAGCGGGGGAGTCCGGGGGAGGCGTTTCGCTCTCCATCATCTCCAGAAGAAGATCCCCTGAAGACGAGCTCTGCTGAGAAGGGCTAAGATCCAAACTGCAAGATAAACGATTCGGTTATTTTCCTCAGAGGTAAGGTAGTATATATCCACTATTAAGGTACTTTCTAATTACTTACAGCTCGTTGGAGGGCTGATCCTCGCGCGGACTTTGTGCGGCAAAAGCACCCTCCAATGCAGGACCCTCTAGTGGAGACTTCTTCTCCCATTTGGAAGCCTCGGTTTCCGGATCTTCAGAGGCAGTCCTGTTCCTTCCCTGAAGCGAGGGAAGGTCGGATTCTTCTCCTCGGTTATCCTCCTTCACGGAGGTGCTCATTCCCTCGGTTGGAATTGGTAGCGATGGGGGCCCGCTTTCGACCTCATTATCCCCCCTTTATCTTCCTTTGAGGGCTCCGGGCAGGGTGCTAGCTCGAGCATCTTTTCCAGTACCAGATTCTCCAAACCCTCAGGAAGGGGGGCCGAACACCGAATCATCTTCGCCTTTGTTAGCCAATTCTGGTCAAAGAGCGACTTCTCAGAATGATGTCATGGTAAATAAAAGACGGTGTGTTCGGCTAAAGGATTACTTACTTGGTCGGCGGTACGATTGCTGCTCAGGCCCACGCCCTCGGTAGTATCCAGACACTCTATTTGGGGTCCGAAGAATGATTTGTACATCTCCTCGTGCGTCAGGCCAAGGAAATTCTGAATAGTATGCGGCCCTTCTGGGTTGAACTCCCACATGCGGAGGGCCCGCCGTTTGCAAGGCTGGACTCGACGAACCAGCATGACTTGCGCCACCATAATCAAACTGAAATCTCCTTTGAAGAGATTTTGGATGCGGCTTTGCAGTACAGGCACGTCCTTGGCAGGACCCCAGCTCAGCCCCCTGCTAATCCATGACATTAGTTGTGGTGGAGGGCCTGAGCGGAAAGCAGGGGCAGCCACCCACTTGGCACTTCTGGGAGCTGTGATGTAAAACCACTCCTGTTGCCATAATCCGGACACCTCTAGAAAGGAACCTTTGGGCCACGGAGCTCCTGCTATCTTGCTTATTAATGCACCTCCGCACGCTGCATACTGCCCCTCGACCATCTTCGGCTTCACGTCAAAGGTCTTGAGCCACAGGCCGAAGTGAGGGGTACTGCGGAGGAAGGCCTCACACACGAAAATAAATGTTGAGATGTGGAGAAAGGAGTCCGGGGCTAGATCATGGAAATCTAGCCCGTAATAAAACATCAACCCCCTGATGAAGGGATCCAGAGTTAGGCCTAGTCCTCAGAGGAAGTGGGATATGAACACGACGTCTTCGTTGGGTTCAGGAGTAGGGACGACCTGCCCTCGGGCAGGCAGCCGATGCGAAACCTCGGCGGTCAGGTATCTGGCCTCCCTCAACTTCTTGATGTCTTCTTTCGTAACGGAGGAGGGCATCCATCGGCCTTGAAGGCTAGATCCGGACATGATTGAAGATCCGGAGCACCTGACCTGGGCTTTGGGTGTTAGAAGTCGAGGCGGGGGAAGGATTCGATTGAGCACGGGAGGGGAAAAAAGTAAAAGCCTTGTCCCTTTATAAAGAGGGTGAATATCAAGTGTCCTCTCCGTAGCCGTTTGGGACTTGCCTATAATCTAGGAGTCTTAGACACGGTTGGGTTACCCACGCCCATATTGATGAGAATCCTATAATAAGGGGACACGATCTCTGCTTTGACAAGACGTGTCAAGAAACCGCCTCGCGTTATGTGTGAGGCTGGCTAAAGGAAACGGTTCGAATAATCACCGGGCCATGACATAATGTCGTGCTGCCAAAACAAGTCAGCAAATTAGATTTGTGAAAATATTATTCTCTCTACGGTGGTATGTGGAACTTATTTTGCAGGGTCGGACACTGTCCTTGTATTCAAATTCTTCCGTGGTATATTCGGAGGAGGAACCCACCTTGCAATGCCAAAGACAATACTACACGCCGGACTCATCGTCAGTGAAAGCCTAGTTCAGGGGCTACTGTGGGAGTCCTGGATTAGGGGGTCTCTAGACAGCCGGACTATCTCCATTGGCCAGACAGTTAGACTATGAAGATACAAGATTGAAGACTTCATCTCGTGTCCGGACGGGACTCTACTTGGCATGGAAGGCAAGCTAGGAAATACGGATATGTGTATCTCCTCCTTTGTAACTGACCTTATGTAACCCTAACCCTCTCCGGTGTCTATATAAACTGGAGGGTTTTAGTCTGTAGGACACAACAACTACAACATACAATCATACCATAGGCTAGCTTCTAGGGTTTAGCCTCTCCGATCTCGTGGTAGATCTACTCTTGTACTACCCATATCATCAATATTAATCAAGCAGGACGTAGGGTCTTACCTCCATCAAGAGGGCCCAAACCTTGGTAAAACATCGTGTTCCATGCCTCCTGTTACCATCCGCCTTAGACGCACAGTTCGGGACCCCCTACCCGAGATCCGCTGGTTTTGACACTGACAATGATTATTGTTTAGAAGCCTTTGAAACACTCAAGAAAGCATTACTTTCTGCACCTATTGTTCAACCACCTCATTGGAACTTTCCTTTTGAAATTATGTGTGATGCTAGTGATTATGCTGTTGGTGTTGTTCTAGGACAAAGAGTTGATAAGAAACTGAATGTTATTCATTATGCTAGTAAAACTCTAGATAGTGCTCAGAGAAATTATGCTACTACTGAAAAATAATTCTTAGTAGTGGTGTTTGCTTGTGATAAATTTAGACCTTATATTGTTTCCAAAGTAACTGTTCACACAGACCATGCTGCTATTAAATATCTTATGGAAAAGAAAGATGATAAACCTATACTTATTCGATGGGTTCTCTTGTTACAAGAATTTGATTTACATATCAATGATAGAAAAGGAGCTGAGAACCCCGTAGGTGATAATTTATCTAGGCTTGAAAATGTGCTTGATGACCCACTACCTATTGATGATAGTTTTGCTGATGAGCAGTTAGCTGCAATAAATGTTGCTCATAGTACACATTGGTATGCTAACTATGCTAATTACATTGTTGCCAAATATTTACCACATAGCTTTACATATCAACAAAAGAAAAAAATTCTTCTATGATTTAAGACATTACTTTTGGGATGACCCACATCTTTATAAAGAAGGAGTAGATGGTATTATTCGACATTGTATACCTAAGCATGAACATGGACAAATCCTACGCAAATTTCACTCCGAAGCTTATGGAGGGCATCATGCTGGAGATAGAACTGCTCACAAGGTATTGCAATCTGGATTTTATTGGCCTACTCTCTTCAAGGATGCACGTAACTTCATCTTATCTTGTGATGAATGTCAAAGAATAGGTAATATCGGTAAGTGTCAAGAAATGCCTATGGATTATTCACTTGCTGTTGAACCATTTGATGTTTGGGGATTTGATTACATGGGACCTTTTCCTTCCTCTAGTGGGTATACACATATTTTGGTTGCTGTTGATTATGTTACTAAATGGGTAGAAGCTATTCCAACCAGTAGTGTTGATCACAACACCCCTATTAAAATGCTTAAGGAAGTTATTTTCGCAAGGTTTGGAGTCCCTAGATATTAAATGACTGATGGTGGTTCACACTTTATTCATGGTGCTTTCCATAAAATGCTTGCCAAGTATGATGTTAACCATAGCATTGCATCACCTTATCATCCTCAGACTAGTGGTCAAGCTGAACTTAGCAATAGAGAAATTAAATTAATTTTGCAAATGACTGTCAATAGGTCCAGGAAAAATTGGTCTAACAAATAGATGATGCACTTTGGGCTTATAGAACAACATATAAAAATCCAATGGGTATGTCTCCTTATAAAATGGTTTATGGAAAAGCTTGTCATTTCCCTCTTGAGTTAGAACATACAGCTTATTGGGCCATCAAAGAGTTCAACTATGATTTCAAACTTGCTGGTGAAAATAGGTTATTTTATATTAGCTCATTACATGAATGGAGAACCCAAGCTTATAAAATGCAAAATTATTCAAAGAAAATGTTAAAAGATGGCATGACAAAAGAATCCAAAAGCGTTAGTTTAAAGTCGGAGAATATGTTCTTTTGTATAACTCTCATTTCAGATTCTTCGCAGGAAAACTCCTCTCAAAATGGGAAGGCCCCTATGTCATCGAGGAGGTTTATCGGTCTGGAGCCATCAAAATAAATAATTCCGAAGGTACTAACCCGAAGGTTGTCAATGGGCAACGAATAAAGCATTATATCTCAGGTACGCCCATTAATGTTGAAAGTAATATTATCCAAACTATGACACCAGAAGAACACATAAAAGTGTCCTTCTGGAGCACTCCAGAATCGTGAAAATAAGGAGGTACGTGATACGCTAAGTAAATGGACTCCAAAAATCCGCAAAAATATTTTTATCTGTTTTGGAATATTTAGAAAATTAGGAAATAAAGAAACTTCCAAGAAACGTCCCCTGGTGGGCACAAGACACCAGGGCGCAGGTGGGTTGTGCCCACCTAGGACAGCTTCCGGACTCCATTTTTCTTCCGTTTTCTTGTCCCCCAAGATAAGAAATCTATATATACTTCCCGAACCTGTTGATCACCGTATCACAGAGAAATCCTCTGTTATCTTTTCTTGCTATTTTTCTACCAGATCCCATCTACCATGGCCACCTCAAGCTCCTCCAAGGACAAGTTCTTCAAGAACGTCATCAGCCCATATCTGCGGGAGGTGGTGCAGCACCCTCAGACCATCCAGATGCATGAGGGTGTGCTTCACCTTCGCGATGTGCCATGTCCCAAGGGGACGGGAACCGTGGAGGCTAGACTTGAAGCTATGGAGCAAGATGTCTTCTGGTGCAAGGGGATGGTGGAGTGTGGGCTCAATGCCAACCACCTCATGATCACGGATCTCTCCCGTGATCTCAAGGTGGATGGCAAGCCCATGAAGGACATCGTCTTCACCCTCAACGAGAAAATCAACTTCCTCCAATGCCAGATCTATGATCTCCAAAACCAAGTCTTTGAATATGAGGCGAGGTTTAAACGTATGAGTTTGGCTGCTAGTTGCAGGACCCGTGAGACTCACTCCTCCTCTTATGATGGTGGACCACTGGCATGGAAATCCGAGGACAAGATCTCTTCACCACCATCTTCTTCTTCACCACCAAAAGAGAATTGAGTATCGGGTATGGGCACTCCCCTTGGCTTCCGCCAAGCTTGGGGGAGGTGCCCTAATATCGTATCATCGCACTATATTTTTGCCTTTACTTATTTTAGTTTGATCTTTTGCTTTAGATGAATAAAAGTTAGTTCGATCCTTTCTTCTTTGAGAGTATGCTTAGTGATCTATCCCTGTAATCGTGTGCAAGTTATATAATAAAGTTTAGTTTGAGTTTTTTTGCTTTCTTTACTTTCATGTTGCAAATAAAAGAAAAGGAGAAAGGAAATAAATAAAATAAAGGAAATAAATCAAAAAGATCATATACTAATCTTATGGTAGGTGATGAAACCACATAAGGAAAACTATAAGTAGAAAATTTTATTAGAGAATGACAAACATAGCATTAGTCAATGATGCAACTCATGAAACAATTAATAAGGAAAGAGAAGATTCACATATAAATATACTATCCTAGAAATCTCTTGTGATTGTGAGCCCTCATCAAAATATTATATGCCAAAATTGTTGACGTTGGACAAGGAAGACAACTTAACGGTTTATGTTTGTTTATATTCACATCGAAGTCATATTGTCATAGATCCTTTAACATGTGGTGCTTGCCCTATCTGTGCTAGCCAAAAATTCTGCACTAAGTAGAGATACTACTTGTGCATCCAAAAACCCTTAAACCCAAATCTTATTTTCAAGAGTCCACCATACCTACCTAGGGGATTGAGCAAGATCCCTCAAGTAAGTTGTCATCGGTGCAAAAAGGCAATAAAAGTTGCTTCTAAAAGTGTGAGATCATTTAGTGTAAGATAGAGTTGAGCATTTCACAAACTTGTGATGGTGAAGAATAAAAGTGACAGACTGCATAATAAAGGTCGCTATCACAAGGGGCAATGCAACATGACGTTCTTTTGCACTAAGGGGTTGAGCATACAAACAAATAAGCGCATGGCAACCTCTGCTTCCCTCTGCAATGGGCCTATCTTTTACTTTTATGTATTTACTTTTATGCAAAGATTCAAAGTTTTCCTTCTATTCCTTTTTATTTTTTTCTCCTTTGGCAAGCATCATGTGGTGAGGAAAGATCTAGGCACATATGTTCAGTTGAATATAGATAGCATGAGTTATTATTGTTGACATCACCCTTGAGGTGAATATGTTGGGAGGCGAAACTATAAGCCCCTATCTTTCTTTGTGTCCGGTTGAAACGTTTTGCTCATGTGTACGCGGTGAGTGTTAGCAATCATAGAAGACTATATGATGGTTGAGTATGTGGACTTTCCTAAAGGCTCTGACACGTGACCCTTCCTGAAAAGATGATGAATTGTAATTGCAAAGTTGACTGAGAACATAGTTTGTTGGTTTCTAATAGAGTTTTTGCTTTATACTTCATTTGTGTGATGAATTGTCACTTATTCATGAGAAGTCTATGATAAAGTCCTATCATAAAAGTCTTGAATTTAAATTTGTTGCTGTTATAATAATCTACATGATGCTTCTATGTCCGTATTTTGTTTTTATCGACACCTATCTCTCAAAGCATGTGGACATGTTTTTCGATTTCGGTTTTCGCTTGAGGACAAGCGAGGTCTAAACTTGGGGGGAGTTGATATGTCCATTTTGCATCATGTTTTCTTACTATTATTTAAGATGTTTTTATCCATAATAATTCTTTTTCGAGTATTCTAATGCCTTTTCTCTCATAATATGCAAGGTTTACACAAAGATGGAGAATTCCGACAGCTGGAAATCTGGACCTGGAAAAGCTACGTCGGGCTACCTATTCTGCACAACTCCAAATAAGCTGAAACTTCATGGAGATTTTTTATGGAATTTTGGAGCAAATAACTACCAGAGGGGGCCCACCAGGTGGGCACAACCCACTTGGGCATGCCAGGGAGCCTAGACATGCCCTGGTGGGTTGTGCTCACCCAAGCCCACCTCCGGTGCCCATCTTCAGGTATATAAGTGATTTTTACCTAGAAAAAAAATAAGGGGGGTACTTTTGGGATGGAGCGCCGCCGTCTCGAGGCGGAACCTGGGCACGAGCACTTTTGCCCTCCGATGGAGCAATTCTGTCGGGGGAACTTCCCTCCCGGAGGAGGACATCATCGTCGTCATCAGCACCAACAACTCTCCCATCTTGGGTATGGCAATCTCCATCAACATCTTCAATAGCACCATCTCCTCTCAAACCCTAGTTCATTTATTGTGTTCAATCTTGTTACTGTAACTATAGATTGGTGCTTGTGGGTGACTAGTAGTGTTGATTACATCTTGTAGTTGATTACTATATGGTTTATTTGGTGGAATATTATAGGTTTAGATCCAATATGCTATTTAATACCCCTATGACTTGAGCATGATTATCGTTTGTGAGTAGTTACTTTTGTTCTTGAGGTCACAGGAGAAATTATGTTGCAAGTAATCATGTGAACTTGATATGTGTTCGATATTTTGATAGTATGTATGTTGTGATTCCCTTAGTGGTGTCATGTGAACGTCGACTACATGACACTTCACCATATTTGGGCCTAAGGGAATGCATTGTGGAGTATCAATTAGATGATGGGTTGTGAGAGTGACAGAAGCTTAAACCCCAGTTTATGCGCTATTCCGTAAGGGACCGATTGGAAGTTTAACGCTATGGTTAGAATCTATTCTTAATACTTTTCTCATAGTTGCAGATTCTTGTGGGAGGGCTAATCATAAGTAGGAGGTTTGTTCAAGTAAGAACAACACCTAAGCACCGGTCCACCCACATATCAAATTATCAAAGTAGCGAACACGAATTAAACCAAGATGATGAAAGTGACTAGATGAAAATCCCGGTTTGGCCTGTCCTTTGCCTCAAAAGGATTGGGCTACCTTGCTGCACTTTTGTTACTACTATCATTACTTGCTCGTTACAAATTATCTTGCTATCAAACTACTCTGTTACTTACAATTTCAGCACTTGCAGGCATTACCTTGCTGAAAACCACTTGTCATTTCCTTCTGCTCCTCGTTGGGTTTGACACTCTTACTTAACTAAAAGAGCTACAATTGATCCCCTATACTTATGGGTCATCATTGGCCTATCCATCATTCCAAGTGAAGTGTGAGTGGGAGAAAGAGAAAGAACTATACCAAATGTACCTTGACTGATGTTGAGAATGGATCAAATATCACTCAATGATGTAAGAAGGTAATAACACAATTGGTACCGGTTCCCGTCAATTTCTCACACCTACACAAATAAGCCTTTGGTGGAGCTTGGTTAGGTTGGTGGATAAAATTTCTGCAATTGTTAGTGAAACTCAATAATGTTGGAAAAGATTCGCAAATTTGCAAATGCAACAAGTAGACCAATAGCAAATGGAGGTACACGGAAAGATAAATGGGGCCGTGCAACTAAAAATGAGCTCAAAATGTGGAATCCATGGAAAATGCTCTTGTTGCACAATGCTAGAGAGACGCTAGCATGATTGCACAATAGGCGTATGCGAGACTTGTGCACAACCTACTAAGCAAAAATGTGACGACTTCTATCCCAAGTATGCTATATGTATGGTATTCTAATGAGATGATACAAGATGATCGAGTATGACAATCTTAATGTAGTACGATGCTATGGTTCTTGCTTAAAAGCTCTTTGCTTATCTTTCCTCTTTTGCTTAAAAGCTTATTTGTCTCTTTCTCTTTTGAGCTCTTTCAAACTTGACGAACCAGGGTAGCTATTGTGTATATGCGATGACAACCTTGTGACACAAGAGATGATACCAAGATATGTATACCAATATGATGTGATATATGCAATGCTCACTAATGTGCACAAGTAACATTGCCGACAATACTCAAAGGCTAGTCTCGATAGGTAAGTTACGTGAAATGGGCTATGGGGTTATCAGTGCAATTGCAAGAATGTACAATGATGGGATACCATGATACCAAGATGATATAGAGGTTACCGTCTTGCTTACGGTTAGGGTGTCAAAATGGTGAAGTGGATGTTGTCGATGACGAGTCCGCGTCGAAGATGTGTGGTGGTGATGTCGTTGTCGAACCTTCCCTAAGTAGCCGAAACACGTTAGGAAACGGAACTGCAACTCAAATTCTCAAAGACCAAATGTGGCATAATTGTCGGGGGTGGTAGCGGGTTAGTGGTGGTGGTTGCGGCAAGAGATGGTGGTATGCGGAAGTATTGGTGTAGGCCCGGTCAAAATTGGCAAAAGTTAGGTAGGAAATGGAGCG
>NC_041388.1:88196979-88206851 GCF_002162155.2 Triticum dicoccoides
TCCGGGGCTCCAAATCCGTGATGAACTCCATGAACTGATGGGGAAAAGGAAATTTCAGGGCAAAATTCAAGAGATTTCGCGGATGGAAATTGGGAAAATGATGGGGGAAAGCTAGATCTACCTGTTACACACGAAATCCACATATCAAATCCAACAAAATTGCATCACACCAACAAATCACAAAAAAATGGGAGGCTATTTTTGTGGGAATTTTCGGAATTGGGACAAAATCAACAAAATTAGGCTAGAAAACAAGGGGGTAGGGGATCCAAATTCGTGATCAACCTTGGCTCATGATACCAAGATGATGTAGGGTGGAAACCCTAAGGCCGATCTTTCACGATATGGAGGGGATCCTATGAAGAACACGATGGAAAACATGAGGGGAAACACTCAAATCAATGGGAACGATCACACATGTGATAGACCCATGAATGAGTGATACAAGATCCAAACGCAACAAATGACGATACAAGAGGCAGTAGTTCTTCTCCATGAGGAGGTCTTGAGGGGTCTTCCCATGATTGGTCTTGAATCCACTTGGGGGATCTTCTCCGTAGAGGTCGCGGTCTCCGAAGGAGAAAGTATCAAGTGGATGAGCAAAGCTCTATCTCCAAAATGACCTATCACATTACTAACCCAAGAATGATGGAGGAGGAGGAGGAGGAGTATAGATAGTTTAGGTGGGTAAAGGGATACATGGGCCTCACCCCTTTACTGTGCACAGACAGATGGGGATGGATGTCCGGGCGTCGGGCTGGATGTCCGGGCGTCGGGCTGGATGTCCGGGCATTCGAGGGGGTGTCGGATGCCCGAGGCAGAGGCCGGACGTCCGGGACAGGAGTCGGGCCGGATGTCCGGGGCCTGGGCCAGATGTCCGGGCCCTGTAGCTTGTCGGCTGGGTGGCTGCTGTGGGCACCATCAGGGGTCGGATGTCCGAGTCTTGGGAGCTGTTCCCGACTCCTTCCGTTGGTTCTCTTCATCCGTGAACTTGCGGGCTTGTCCGTCTTCACATGCATCTTCGAGAGGATCTTCCTGGTACCTGATCATGCACAACATTCCAAACATAGGTAGTAGAAATGTCTCGAGTGAGTCATATGGAATACCACTAAGGAAAGATGTCACCTCAGTCTCGAGAGATCTAGATCGTGCTCCTATCATTGGTCATCTTAGCACTTGATGAGACAATGGTAGTGTTGGGAAACGTAGTATGCAATTTCAAAAAAAAATCCTACGCTCACGCTAGATCTATCTAGGAGATGCATAGCGACGAGAAGGGGAGAGTGTGTCTACGTACCCTCATAGATCGAAAGTGGAAGCGTTTGACAACGCGGTTGATGTAGTCGAACGTCTTCTCGTTCCGACCGATCAAGCACCGAACGTATGGCACCTCCGAGTTCTGCACACGTTTAGCTCGATGACGTCCCTCGAACTCTTGATCCAGCAAAGTGTCGAATTCCATCAACACGACGGCATGGTGACGGTGATGGTGATGTGCTCCATGCAGGGCTTTCCCTAAGCACTACGAGAATATGACTGCGGGTGTAATCTATGGAGGGAGGCACCGCACACAGCTAACAAATGTTGGTGTGTGATCTAGGCGCCTCCCCCTCATATATATAGGTGGGAGGGAGAGGGAGCAGCCAAGGAGGGTGCCCCAAGTAGGCCGAATCCTACATGGGGTTCCTCGCCAATTCGCCCCCTTTCCTTTTTCACCGGACGGTGAAGGAAAGAGGAGGGAGGAGGGGAGGAAGGGGGAGGCCAAATCCATCCCCTTCCTTCTCTCTTCCCCTCTTTCCTTTCTCCTCAGGTGCGGCCCATACGAGGGGCGCAGCAGCCCCTGCTGGCTGCTGCGTTTTCCCTCTTGGCCCATTCGGCCCATATCTTTGCCGTGGGTGCCCGGAACCCCTTTCGGTGACCCGATATATACCTGGTACCCTCCGAAAAACTTCCATTGTCCGAATACTATCGTCCTATATATCAATCTTTACCTATCGACCATTTCGAGACTCCTCGTCATGTCCGTGATCTCATCTGGGACTCCGAACAACATTCAGTCACCAAATCACAAAACTCATATAATACAAAATCGTCATCGAATGTTAGGCGTGCGGACCCTACGGGTTTGAGAACTATGTAGACATGACCGATACACCTCTTCGGTCAATAACCAATAGCAGAACCTGGATGCTCATATTGGCTCCTACATATTCTACAAAGATCTTTATTAGTCAAACTATAATGACAACATACATTATTCCCTTTGTCATCGGTATGTTACTTGCCCGAGATTCGATCGTCGATATCTTCAGATCTAGTTCAATCTTGTTACTAGCAAGTCTCTTTACTTGTTTCATAATACATCATCCCACAACTAACTCATTAGTCACATTGCTTGCAAGGCTTCTTATGATGTGCATTACCGAGAGGGCCTAGAGATACCTCTCTGATACTTGGAGTGACAAATCCTAATCTCAATCTATGCCAACCCAACAAACACCTTCGGAGATACCTGTAGAGCATATTTATAATCACCCAGTTACGTTGTGACATTTGATACCACACAAGGTATTCCTCCAGTTTTCAGGAGTTGCATAATCTCATAGTCAAAGGAATATGTATATGACATGAAGAAATCAATAGCAATAAAACTAAACGATCAATATGCTATGCTAGCGGATGGGTCTTGTCCATCACATCATTCTCCTAATGATGTGATCCCGTTCATCAAATGACAACACATGTCCATGGTTAGGAAACTTAATCATCTTTGATTAACGAGCTAGTCTAGTAGAAGCTTACTAGGGACACGGTGTTTTGTCTATGTATCCACACATGTCTCTAGTTTCCGGTTAATACAATTCTAGAATGAATAATAAACATTTATGATGATATAAGGACATATAAAATAATAATTTTATTATTGCCTCTAGGGCATATTTCCTTCAGTCTCCCACTTGCACTAGAGTCAATAATCTAGATTACGTTGTAATGATTCTAACACCCATGGAGTCTTGGTGCAAATCATGTTTTGCTCGTGGAAGAGGCTTAGTCAATGGGTCTGCCACATTCAGATCCGTATGTATTTTGCAAATCTCTATGTCTCCCTCCTTGACTTGATCACGGATAGAGTTGAAGCATCTCTTGATGTGTTTGGTTCTTTTGTGAAATCTAGATTCCTTCACTAAGGCAATTGCTCCAGTATTGTCACAAAAGATTTTCATTGGACCCGATGCACTAGGTATGACACCTAGATCGGATATGAACTCCTTCATCTAGACTCCTTCATTTGCTTCTTCTGAAGAAGCTATGTACTCCACTTTACACGTAGATCCCGCCATGATGCTCTGCTTGGAACTGCACCAACTGACATCTCCACCATTCAATATAAATACGTATCCGGTTTGTGACTTAGAGTCATCCGGATCCATGTCAAAGCTAGCATCGACATAACCATTTATGATGAGTTCTTTGTCACCTCCATAAATGAGAAACATATCCGTAGTCCTTTTCAGGTACTTCAGGATGTTCTTGACCGTTGTCTAGTGATCCACTCCCGGATTACTTTGGTACCTCCCTGCTAAACTTATAGCAAGGCACGCATCAGATCTGGTACACAGCATAGCATACATGATAGAACCTATGGCTGAGGCATAGGGAATGACTTTCATTTTCTCTCTATCTTCTGCAGTGGTCGGGCATTGAGGCTGACTCAACTTTGCACCTTGTAATACAGGCAAGAACCCTTTCTTTGACTGATCCATTTTGAACTTCTACAAAACTTTATCAATGTATGTGCTTTGTGAAATTCCAATTAAGCGTCTTGATCTATCTCTATAGATCTTGATGCCCAATATATAAGCAGCTTCACCGAGGTCTTTCATTGAATTTTTTTGTTCAAGCATCCTTTTATGCTATCCAGAAATTCTACATCATTTACAATCAACAATATGTAATCCATATATAATATTAGAAATGCTACAGAGATCCAACTCACTTTCTTGTAAATACAGGCTTCTCCAGAAGTCTGTATAAAACCATATGCTTTGATCAGCTCATCAAAGCATATATTCCAACTCCTAGATGCTTGCACCAGTCCATAGATGGATCGTTGGAGCTTGCACACTTTGTTAGGACCTTTTGGATCGACAAAACCTTCTGGCTGCATCATATACAACTCTTCTTTAAGAAATCCATTAAGGAATGCAGTTTTGACGTCCATTTGCCAGATTTCCCAGATTTCATAATCATAAAATGCAGCAATTGCTAACATGATTTGGAAAGACTTAAGCATCTCTACGGGTGAGAAAGTCTCATCGTAGTCAACTCCTTGAACTTGTCAAAAACCTTTCGCGACAAGTCAAGCTTTGTAGACAGTAACATTACCATTAGCGTCAGTCTTCTTCTTGAAGATCTATTTATTCTCTATGGCTCGCCGATCATCAGGCAAGTCAACAAATGTCCACACTTTGTACTCATACATGGATCCTATCTCAGATTTCATGGCCTCAAGCCATTAATCGGAATCTGGGCTCATCATCGCTTCTTCATAGTTCATAGGTTCATCATGGTCTATTAACATGACTTCCAGAACAGGATCACCATACCACTCTAGTGCGAAACGTGCTCTGGTTGACCTACGAGGTTCGGTAGTAACTTCATCTGCAGTTTCATGATCATTATCATTAGCTTCCTGTCTAGTTGGTGTAGGCATCACGGGAATGGTTTTCTGTGATGAGCTGCTTTCCTATTCCAGAGAAGGTACAATTATCTCATCAAGTTCTACTTTCCTCCCACTCACTTCTTTCGAGAGAAACTCCTTCTCTAGAAAGGACCCATTATTAGCAACAAAGATCTTGCCTTCAGAACTATGATAGAAGGTGCACCCAACAGTTTATTTTGGGTATCCTATGAAGACGCACTTCTCCGATTTGGGTTCGAGCTTATCAGGATGAAGCTGTTTCACATAAGCATCGCAACCCCAAACTTTAAGAAACGACAACTTAGGTTTTGGCCAAACCATAGTTTATACAGTGTCGTCTCAACGGATTTAGACGGTGCGCTATTTAACGTGAATACAGCTGTCTCTAATGCATAAGCCCAAAACGATAGTGGTCAATCTGTAAGAGACATCATAGATCGCACCATATCTAATAAAGTACAGTTACGATGTTCGGACACACCATTACGTTGTGGTGTTCTGCTACCTCTTGAGCACTGCGTTACTTTTCCCTTGAAGAGGAAAGGGTGATGCAGCAAAGTAGCGTAAGTATTTCCCTCAGTTTTTGAGAACCAAGGTATCAATCCAGTAGGAGGCCACACGCAAGTCCCTCGTACCTACACAAACAAATAAGAACCTCGCAACCAACGCGATAAAGGGGTTGTTAATCCCTTCACGGTCACTTACGAGAGTGAGATCTGATAGATATGATAAGATAATATTTTTGGTATTTTTATAATAAAGATAAAAAGTAAAGATTGCAAAATAAATGGTGCAAGGAATAACTTGATAACGGGAGATTAATATGATGGAGAATAGACCCGGGGGCCATAGGTTTCACTAGTGGCTTCTCTCAAGATAGCATAAGTATTACAGTGGGTGAACAAATTACGGTCGAGCAATTGATAGAAAAGCGAATAATTATGAGTATATCTAGGCATGATCATGTATATAGGCATCATGTCCGTGACAAGTAGACCGACTCCTGCCTGCATCTACTACTATTACTCCACACATCGACCGCTATCCAGCATGCATCTAGAGTATTAAGTTCATAAGAACAGAGTAATGCATTAGGTAAGATGACATGATGTAGAGGGATAAACTCAAGCAATATGATATAAACCCCATCTTTTTATCCTCGATGGCAACAACACAATACATGTCGTTTCCCTTTCTGTCACTGGGATCGAGCACCGCAAGATTGAACCCAAAGCTAAGCACTTCTCCCATTGCAAGAAAGATCAATCTAGTAGGCCAAACCAAACTGATAATTCGAAGAGACTTGCAAAGATAACCAATCATGCATAAAAGAATTCAGAGAAGATTCAAATATTGTTCATAGAAAGACTTGATCATAAACCCACAATTCATCGGATCTTGACAAACACACCGCAAAAAGAGTTACATCGAATAGATCACCAAGAAGATTGAGGAGAACATTGTATTGAGATCCAAAGATAGAGAAGAAGCCATCTAGCTAATAACTATGGACCCGAAGGTCTGAAGTAAACTACTCACACATCATCGGAGGCGCCATGGAGTAGATGTAGAGGCCCTCCGTGATCAATGCCCCCTCTGGTGGAGCTCCGAAAAAGGCCCCAAGATGGGGTCTCTTAGGTATAGAAGGTTGCGGTGGTGGAAATAGGGTTTCGTGGTGCTCCTGGATGTTTTCGGGATATATGGATATATATAGGAGCAATAAGTAGATCGGTTGAGCCACGAGGGGGGAGGGCGCACCTAGGGGGGTAGGCGCGCCCCCTACCTCGTGGCCACCTCGTTGGTTGCTTGACGTTCACTCCGAGTCCTATGGATCACGTTTGTTCCAAAAATCACGCTCCTGAAGGTTTCATTCCGTTTGGACTCTGTTTGATATTCCTTTTCTGTGAAACACTGAAATAGGCAGAAAAACAACAATTTGCACTGGGCCTTGGGTTAATAGGTTAGTCCAAAAAATAATATAAAAGTGTAAAATAAAGCCCATTAACATCCAAAACTGAATATATAATAGCATGGAACAATAAAAAATTATAGATACGTTGGAGACGTATCAAGCATCCCCAACCTTAATTCCTGCTCGCCCTCGAGTAGGTAAATGATAAAAACAGAATTTTTGATGTGGAATGCTTTCTAGCATATTCTCAATGTAAATATCTTTATTGTGGCATGAATATTCAGATTCGAAAGATTCAAGATAAAAGTCTAATATTGACATAAAAATAATAATACTTCAAGCATACTAACTAAGCAGTTATGTCTTCTCAAAATAACATGGCAAAAGAAAGTTCATCCCTACAAAATCATATAGTTTGGTCATGCTCCATTTTCATCACACAATAATGCTCTCATCATGCAAAACCCCGATGACAAGCCAAGCAATTGTTTCACACTTTAGTAATCTCAAAAAAAATTCAACTTTCACGCAATGCATGAGCGTGAGCCATGGATATAGCACTATCGGTGGAATAGAATATGATGATGGGGGTTTTGTGGAGAAGACAAAAAAAGGAGAAACTCTCACATCGACACGGCTAATCAATGGGCTAGGGAGATGCCCATCAATTGATGTCAATGAAAGGAGTAGGGATTGCCATGCAACGGATGCACTAGAGCTATAAATGTATGAAAGCTCAACAAAAGAAACTAAGTGGGTGTGCATCCAACTTGCTTGCTCACGAAGACCTAGGGCACTTGAGGAAGCCCATTGTTGGAATATACAAGCCAACTTCTATAATAAAAATTCCCACTAGTATATGGAAATGACAAAACAAGAGACTCTCTATCATAAAGATCATGGTGCTACTTTGAAGCACAAGTGTGGAAAAAGGATAATAGCATTGCCCCTTTTTATTTTTTTATTTTTTTATTTTTTTTCTTGTTTTTCTTTTTTTGGGCCTTCCATTTTTCATTTAGCCTCCCCATTTTATTCTTTTATTTGGGACAATGCTATTTATTTACACTTCTATTTATTTACACTTTTTTTGGGCCTTCCATTTATCATCACACTTCTATTTATTTACAACTCAATGATTATAACTCGATACTAGAACAAAGTATGACTTTATATGAATGCCTCCGGCGGTGTACCGAGATGGGAAATGAATCAAGAGTGACATGTATGAAAATTATGAACGGTGGCCTTGCCACAAATACAATGTCAACTACGTGATCATGCAAGGCAATATGACAATGATGAAGCTTGTCATGATGAACGGACCGGTGGAAAGTTGCATGGCAATATATCTCGGAATGGCTATGGAAATGCCATAATAGGTAGGTATGGTGGCTGTTTTGAGGAAGATATAAGGAGGTTTATCTGTGACAAAGCGTATCATATCACGGGGTTTGGATGCACCAGTGAAGTTTGCACCAACTCTCAGGTGAGAAAGGGCAACACACGGTACCAAAGAGGCTAGCAATGATGGAAGGGTGAGAGTGCGTATAATCCATGGACTCAACATTAGTCATAAAGAACTCACATACTTATTGCAAAAATCTACAAGTCATCAAAAACCAAGCATTGCGCGCATGCTCCTAGGGGGATTGATTGGTAGGAAAAGACCATCGCTCGTCCCCGACCGCCACTCATAAGGAAGACAATCAAATAAAACCTCATGTTTCAAATTTTTCACACAACAGTCACCATATGTGCATGCTACGGGATTTGCAAACTTGAACACAAGTATTTCTCAAATTCACAACTACTCAACTAGCACACCCTAATATCACCACCTTTATATCTCAAAACAATTATCAAGTATCAAACTTCTCCTAGTACTTAATGCACTTTTTAAGAAAGTTTTTATTATACCGATCTTGGATGCCTATTATATTAGGACTAAATTCATAACCAAAGCAAATTACCATGCTGTTCTAAAGGACTCTCAAAATAATAAAAGTGAAGCATGAGAGATCAATTATTTCTATAAAATAAAACCACCACCGTGCTCTAAAAAGATATAAGTGAAACACTAGAGCAAAATTATCTAGCTCAAAAGATATAAGTGAAGCACATAGAGTATTCTAATAAATTCCAATTCATGTGTGTCTCTCCCAAAAGGTGTGTACAGCAAGGATGATTATGGTAAACTAAAAAGCAAAGACTCAAATCATACAAGACACTCCAAGCAAAACACATATCATGTGGTGAATAAAAATATAGCTCCAAGTAAAGTTACCGATGGACGAAGACAAAAGAGGGGATGCCTTCCGGGGCATCCCCAAGCTTAGGCTTTTGGTTATCCTTGGAATTTACCTTGGGGTGCCTTGGGAATCCCCAAGCTTAGGGTCTTTCCACTCCTTGTTCCATAATCCATCAAATCTTTACCCAAAACTTGAAAACTTCACAACACAAAACTTAAACAGAAAATCTCGTGAGCTCCGTTAGCGAAAGAGAACAAAACACCACTTCAAGGTACTTTAATGAACTCATTCTTTATTTATATTGGTGTGAAACCTACTGTATTCCAACTTCTCTATGGTTCATACCCTGTAACATCCCAAATTTTCAATTTGGAATGTTATACATAGATCATTCTTGCATATCATATTTTATTGCATTTTCATTTCGCGATCCTCAAAATCCTAAGCAACTCAAGGACCCTCGGAGAGAGTTGGGGATTTCCTGCTTTTCATATTTGATTTTTATCAAATATTGAAACGAGGATTTTGGTTTTGATTATTTTTCTCTCCGAAAATATTTCATATTAAAATATATGAGAGGAGATAATATGACTTCTCCAAAATAATTGAAATATTGGAGGAAAATATTAAAATCAAATATTTGATTTTATTTGGATTTTATTTGCATTAGAAAAATTTCATGTTTTCAAAATTGCATTTTAGGGCCAAGAAAATGTTCATCCCGTTCTAAATATTTTATTTACACGGTGACATTTTGTTTTGGCATTTTTAGATTTTTATTTTATTTTCTAGGATTTATTTTCTGTTCGGTGGAATTGTTTTTTTAAGAGAGAACTTCCAGCGCCCAACTGGGCCAAGGCCCAGCCGAGCCGGCCCATCTCCCCCGCGCCGCCGTCTCCCACCTGGAGATCACGCACCGCCGCCGCTGACTCGGACCGGAGTCCGAGCCGGACTCCGCCTCCCCGCCGCCTTGCCCCCTCGTCCAAGCCACCCCTCCCCCTCTTTAAAT
>NC_041388.1:88207162-88215259 GCF_002162155.2 Triticum dicoccoides
TCGCCTAGCCGCGCCGCCGCCGCCCCGCTAGCCCGCCGCCCGAGCCCCGCCTCACCGGAGCCGCGCCGGAGAGGTACCCCGTAGTTCACCGCCGCCGGTTTTTTTAAGAAAACTGATTCGGTTTTTTAAGGAAAACCCTAGTTCATTTTTTTAGATCGGTTCGCTGGTTTTTTTCCGGTTCTTCTATTTAGCGGACGTTCGTCCGTACGTTCGTTTTAACGAACGGTTTTCGCTCAATAATTACAGACAACGAACACTCGTTCATTAGCCTGTTCATTAGTTTTCATTTTCTCGATTTTTTTCCGCGATTATTTTTTGATCGCGATTTCTGATCTGATTTTCGTTTCAGTTTTTCTTTTCGCTCGTTTGTCGGAATCAGGCGATTCAAGCGCCTAGATCTTCGTCTCGAGACCCTCTTTCTGTTTAATCAACTTAAACAAGATTTTGGTACTGTAAAAATTTGACTTTAGTTCAGATTAGTAAACGGATCTTGTTTCTTTCGCCATTTTAGTTTCGTTGCTCCATTCAATTTGATTCTTTTTGCAAACCGGAGTTCTTAAGTTGAATTTTCTGGTTAATTCTTCTTATTTGAGTTTTGCCCATGCATCTTTGCTTGATTGCTTATGTATGCTATTGTTTGTTTGCGATAGAACATCCGGAGTGCGAAGCGTGCTACTACGAATCCGTAGGTTTTGCGGATCATCAGCAAGGCAAGTAACACATTGATCATACTCTTTCCATATCCGGTTTTTATGCATTAGTTCAATCCACAAACATTGCATGATTAGGATGTCATTAACATGTGGGTTGGGAAGTAGTTGATGAGTTAGAACCTATTGCCCTGTTATATACAAACCCTTGGGAGTTACTTCTACGTATTGCTTATATTGCTATGCTATGCTCGTAGACGTGGTTTGGGTGAGTGAAATGCATGATAGATGTGAGATTTTTAATTAATGGTTCAACTTAAGGTGGAAACTTAAATACACATCTGGGTGGATTGAGGCACCAGGAGAATCCAGTGTTGCCTGTATTTTTTGGAAATCACGGGGTTCCGAGTGATTTTCCTAAGGACCGCCACCCAGGCTCAAGGGGAACTGAGATGATTCATGCTAGAAACTTCTGTGTGCAGCCACAAGCTATTATGGGCTCTAGCATAGTTGAGTAAGTTATGTGAAGCTCTTGAAGAGGTGGATCAGCAGGTAGTGGGTAGTAGGTTTGGTATGGTTTGCCCGGAGTAGAGAGTTAATGTTTCTGAAAGACTGTGTCTTGGTCATTCGTTTCTCAAACACCATGTCGTGCGAGAAATCCAATGGAGGAGATTGAGTCTTGTGGGGAAAAGTGCGCAAACCTCTGCAGAGTGTACAATCTAATCATGGTTAGTCGTGTCCCCGGTTATGGACAAATCTTGAGTATCTCGTATTTGGAGTATCTTAAGTATCTCATCACTCTTAAATTAATATTGTTGGGTTGATAATAACTTTAATTGGGATTGAGTTGGAGGAACCTTCTCAATGATGTTTCAACTACCATGATAGTTAAATTAAAATATATTCCTTTGTTGTAGGAAAAAATTGGCTTCTCGCAAAACTATAACCATAGAGCTTTCCACCAGCCAAATATGCATGTAGTGATAGCATTATTCTGTTCTTGCTCTACTGTGTTATATTGCCAGCATATTCCATGTGCTGACCCATTTTGGGGCTACAACGTATTATGTTGCAGACTTTTCAGACAAGGAGTAAGGTTCGTTAGGTCGTTGCCGTGCAGCTCAGCTATGCCGTTGAAGTTGATGGACTCACTTTATCTTCCAAGCCTTCCGCTGTTATCGTATTAGATGGCCTTAAGCCATACTTATTGTAATAAGTTCTCTTTTGAGACATTTGATGTAATAAGTGTGTGATTGCTACTCTATTATAAATCCTTCAAGTATTGTGTGTGTCAGCATTACCGATCCAAGGGTTGACACGGAAGCACAGAGACTTGACCGTTTGAGGTCGGGTTGCTACAAGATGGTATCAGAGCACACACTGAGTGTAGGACACGACCACTAAGATAAACCCTAGGTCACTCTTCTCTATTCAATATCTGACTCCTCTCCATTTTCTACTCTTTAGGATGGCGGAGTTGAAGAATAAGTTTGCACAACCGGATGAAGACACACCCTTTGGACGCCACTTGAAGGAAGTCACTAGGTACTTGAACATCGGAATACCAAGCTTCACCGGGACGTACAACGCCACCTTGCCAGAAGTGGAGTGCTGGATGATTCAAGTACAAGTTCCAGGAAGGACGTTCCCGCCAACCACTAAGCCCATAGAACTTTCTTTTGAAGCACCCACCTGGAGTCTAGGAAAGAGCATGGCAGCCCACATTACCATGGGATGCATTGGAGAAGTCTACAACAAGGATCATAAGGACACTATCTACCAGATATGTGGGCGCCGAGACGAGCAATGGGAGATGATCAGCACCAAGAAGGACAGATCCATTGCAGCATTCATCCAGGAGTTAAACCAGCACATTCGATGTCAGGAGAACCAGATATGCGCAGACATGATGGATTTGAAGAAGGCGAAGAGAAGGATCATCGATCTGGAAGAAGAACTCAAGTTTACATGCGATGGATATGAGGAGGAAATTAAGACACTATTGGAGAAGAATGATGACCTAGTAAAGAAGATCGGAGTATTCATGGGAGATCGAGCGCCTGGAAGAGAAGACGATGATTCCACTTGCCCGGACAACTAAATCATCATCGACGACACCGACTCCGACCCTAGTGATGATGACTTTGGAGACGAAGCTGGAGCAGATATCATGGAGTCTTCCACCGATCAAAATTTCTAGATGACCACCAAATAATGAGTAGTATTCCCCCATGTATTTAGTAGTAGTTAAGCACTTTTACGATAGTTTTAGACCGCTTGTATGCCCTTGCTTGATTGATTGAGTGAAATGTTTGTGCTTGTCTCATGTGCATATGGGTAGTGCTTTCTCATTAGACCCCTTTTCTATTATGATCTCTTCCATCTAATCCCATCAGATGCCTCCGAGGCGTGACACCGGATTTGCCTTCCTACCTGAGCTCACTCAGTTGATCCAGCAGCAGAATGCCTTGATGCAATTGGTAGTTCAGAACCAAGGCAATAACAACAACAATAACAACAACAACCCACCTCCAGTTGATAACCTAGCCCATTTTCTGAGGTTACAGCCGCCGGTGTTTTCCAGTAGCATCGAGCCTATAGTTGCTGATGATTGGCTACGCCATATTGGAAGGGAGTTGACCACCGCAGGTTGCACAAATGTTGTGAAGGCGCGCTTTGCCGCACATCAATTGGATGGACCAGCAGCCTCATGGTGGGAGAATTATACGACCACTTTCCCCATAGCCAACGTCACTTGGGACTAGTTTCAGCAAGCTTTCCGCACAGCCCATGTCTCAACTGGAGCCATGAATATGAAGAAGCGTGAGTTTCGCAACTTACGCCAGGGAAACCGTACTGTGGCTCAGTACGTGGATGAGTTTTGCAAGTTGTCTCGCTATGCCCTTGATGATGTGGCCACAGATGCCGCTAAGAAGGAGAAGTTTATGGAAGGGCTGAATGATGAGATGAGCATGCAGTTGATGGTAGCAACCTTCAACAACTACCATGAGATGGTAGATAAGGCTCTTATGATTGAAGGGAAGCAGCAGCAGATTGAGGGCCGTAAGAGAAAGTATGGACAAGGGAGGTTTAACTCAGGAGCTCAGCAGAAGCCTCGCCTAACCCCGAACTCGGGAGGACTTGTTCATAACCATGGAGGTCATAACCACACCGGAGGAGGTTTGCATAACCACAATGGTTCTAAGAATGGGAATGGGAACGGAACTAACAGCAATCAGAAGCGCCACAATCCAGCCAGACTGGCCAGAAGGGATCTAAGTCACATTACTTGCTCTAAGTGCGGGAAGACTGGACACTATGCCACGGAGTGCCCTGAAGGGAAGAATGGGAACGGAAATGGGAGTGCTGGGAAGAAGCCCAATCCATTTAACAAAGGATGAGTAAACCACGTTAATGTGGAGGAGGTTGAAGAGCAGCCTGACGCGGTTATAGGTAAGTTTTTGGTTAAGTCATTTACCGCTCTTGTTCTTTTTGATACTAGTGCATCGCATTCATACATATCAAGGGGATTCGTGGATAAGTTTACACTACCAACCCAAACCCTTAGGACCCCTATGTTAGTGAGTTCACCTGGAGCAGAGTATATGGCTAGTCGATGGTGCGATCAGATACCCCTAACCATTGGCAACCATGTTTTTCCGTCCGACCTAATTATCTTGGAGTCACAAGGATTGGATGTGATATTAGGCATGGACTGGATGTCAAAGTATGGAGGAAGCATTGACTGTGCTAGTAAGTCGATTTATCTCACCACCCCGGAGGGAAAAAGGATTAAGTATGTATCTAGGCATGTGCCTAGGAGCAGCCAAGTGAATACCCTCACGGGAGTTGTTCAGGAAGAAGTGCCGGTAGTGAAGGATTACCCGGATGTTTTCCCAGAGCAGTTACCAGGCATGCCACTGGATCGAGATATCAAGTTTTTAATAGAGCTATTGCTAGGTACAGGGCCAATATCCAAGAGACCCTATCGGATGCCCGTGAATGATCTGGAGGAGATTAAGAAACAGATCAAGGAGTTATTGCAGAATGGTTACATTCGACGGAGTTCATCACCATGGGGAGCCCCAGTGCTTTTGGTTGAGAAGAAGGATAAGTCCCTAAGAATCGTTGTTGATTATCGGGCCTTGAATGATGTGACAATTAAGAACAAGTACCCACTGCCGATGATCAATGATATGTTTGATCAGCTGCAAGGAGCTAAGGTGTTTTCGAAGATCGATCTGCGATCAGGATACCATCAGTTGAAGATTCAAGAGAAGGATATACCAAAGACAACATTCACCACCCGGTACGGGTTATACGAATATACGGTCATGTCATTTGGACTGACTAACGCCCCTGCCTATTTCATGAGCATGATGAACAAGGTGTTCATGAAATATTTGGATAACTTTGTTGTCGTGTTTATTGATGATATAATGGTATACTCAAAGAATGAAGAGGAGCACAAGGAGCATTTGCGTTTAGTTCTCGAGAAACTCAGGGAACACCAGTTGTATGCCAAGTTCAGCAAATGCGAGTTTTGGTTAAAGGAAGTCGGATTCCTTGGACATGTTATATCAGGAGAAGGTATAGCAATAGACCCCAGCAAGGTTCAGTCAGTCACTGAATGGTTGGCACCCACTTCAGTTAGCGAGATCCACAGTTTTCTTGGACTCGCAGGATACTAACGGGGATTTATTGAGAATTTTTCCAAGATTGTGAAGCCAATGACCGAGTTATTGAAGAAGGATACCAAGATTAATTGGACGGAAGATTGCGAGGCAAGTTTCCAGGAGTTGAAGGAACGTTTGACTACAGCCCAGTGCTGACGCTGCCAGATATACGTAAGGATTTACAAGTGTATTGCGACGCCTCCCACTTAGGACTTGGAAGTGTGCTTATGCAGGACGGAAGAGTTGTTTCGTATGCCTCACGACAACTAAAACCGCACGAATTGAATTATGCCACACATGATTTGGAGTTAGCAGCTGTAGTGCATGCGTTGAAGACTTGGAGACATTACCTTATTGGAAACCGTTGTGATGTGTACACGGATCATAAGAGTTTGAAGTACATCTTCACACAGAAGGAACTGAACCTTAGGCAGAGGAGATGGTTGGAGCTTATAAAGGATTATGACATGAAGCTGCACTATCATCTAGGAAAGGCCAATGTCGTAGCAGATGCTTTGAGCCGGAAGAGTTATGCTAATATCCTAGCAAGTACGGGATTACCAAAGGAGTTAGCAGAGGATCTCAGGGAACTTCGATCGGATATTGTTCCTAGAGGTTTTGTTGCAACAATGGAGGTTCAGTCTACATTGTTAGGAAGGATTCGAGAAGCTCAGAAGGATGACAAAGAGATTGCCGAGATAAAAGAGAGAATGAGCAAAGGAAAGGCCAAAGGTTTTCGTGAGGATGAGCACGACACCTTGTGGTATGAGGACCGAGTTTATGTGCCCAATAATTCAGAGATCAGGAAGTTAATACTTCAGGAGGCTCATGACTCACCATACTCGATACACCCCGGAAACACCAAGATGTATTTGGATTTGAAGGAACGTTTCTGGTGGATAGGTATGAAGACGGATATCGCCGAGTATGTAGCCGTATGTGATGTATGTCAGAGGGTGAAGGCAGAGCATTGAAAGCCAGCAGGATTGTTACAGCCTATGTCGATACCCGAATGCAAGTGGGATAAACTTGGCATGGATTTTATCACCGGATTGCCCAGGACCAAATCAGGATATGATTCTATATAGGTAGTAGTTGACCACTTCACCAAAGTGGCACACTTTATTCCAGTGAAAAGAACTTATACCAGTGCAAAGTTGGCCAAGATATATATGGCCAGGATTGTATGTCTGCATGGAGTTCCGAGGACGATCATATCAGATAGAGGAACACAGTTTACCTCAAAGTTTTGGCATTAGCTGCACCAGACTTTGGGAACGAGATTGGAGTTCAGTACAACATTTCACCTACAGATGGATGAACAGACCGAGAGAATCAACCAGATTCTGGAGGACATGTTGAGAGCTTGTGCGCTAGATTATGGATCTAGTTGGGGTGACAATTTGCCTTACGCAGAGTTCTCATTCAATAATAGTTATCAAGCCAGTTTGAAGATGGCACCGTTCGAAGCCTTGTATGGACAAAGGTGCAGAACACCGCTGATGTGGGATGAAGTAGGAGACCAACAGTTGTTTGGACCAGACTTGATCAATGATTATGAAGAGAAAGTTAAACTGATTTGAGATAGACTGAAGATAGCTCAGTCCAGGCAGAAGAGTTATGCAGACTCGAAACGCAAGGAGGTAACCTATGAAATTGGAGATAGAGCATATCTGCGAGTATCACCCTTGCGAGGAGTGAAACATTTTGGAGTTAACGGAAAGTTAGCCCCGAGATATGTAGGACTGTATCATGTTTTGGAACATATGGGAGAAGTTGCCAACAAGTTGGAGTTACCTGAAGGACTGTTAGGAGTTCACGATGTGTTTCACGTTTCGAAGTTGAAGAAATGTCATGCTGAGATGGCCGATATACCGTTAAGAGATACAGTACCCTTGGAGGCGATTCAGTTGGACAGAGATTTGACTTATGAGGAGAAACCAGTCAGGATTCTTGAGTTTGCCAGTCGAGTCACCCACAGCAAGGTTATCAAGTTTGGCAAAGTTCAGTGGAGCCACCATACCGAGGATGAAGCCACCTGGGAATGAGAGGATGATCTTCGCAAAGACCACCCACACCTATTTTCTAGCCAACCCGAATCTCGAGGGCGAGATTCATCTTAAGGGGGGTAGGCTTGTAACATCCCAAATTTTCAATTTGGAATGTTATACATAGATCATTCTTGCATATTGAATTTTCATTTCACGATCCTCGAAATCCTAAGAAACTCAAGGACCCTCGAGAGAGTTGGGGATTTCCCGGTTTTCATATTAGATTTTTATCAAATATTGAAAAGAGGATTTTGGTTTTAATTATTTTTCTCTCTGAAAATATTTCATATTAAAATATATGAGAGGAGATAATATGACTTCTCCAAAATAATTGAAATATTTGACGAAAAATATTAAAATCAAATATTTGATTTTATTTGGATTTTATTTGCATTAGAAAAATTGCACGTTTTCAAAATTGCATTTTAGGGCCAAGAAAATGTTCATCCCATTCTAAATATTTTATTTAGACGGTGAAAATTTGTTTTCGAATTTTTAGATTTTTATTTTATTTTCTAGGATTTATTTTCTGTTCGGCGGAATTGTTTTAAAAAGAGAGCTTCCAGCGCCCGACTGGGCCAAGGCCCAGCCGAGCCGGCCCATCTCCCCCGCGCCGCCGTCTCCCACGTGGAGACCGCGCACCGCGAGCCGCCGCCGCCTACTCGGACCGGAGTCCGAGCCGGACTCCGCCTCCCCACTGCCTTGCCCCCTCCTCCAAGT
>NC_041388.1:88215765-88295281 GCF_002162155.2 Triticum dicoccoides
GCCCTTCACCTCGCCCCGCTGCCCCGCAAGCCCACCGCCCCGCCGCCCGAGCCCGGCCTCGCCGGAGCCTCGCCGGAGAGGTACCCCGCCGTTCGTCGCCGCCATTTTTTTTTAAAAAACTGATTCGTTTTTTTAAGGAAAACCTAGTTCGTTTTTTTAGATCGGTTCGCTGGTTTTTTCCCGATTCTTCTATTTAGCGGACGTTCGTCCGTACGTTCGTTTTAACGAACGGTTTTCACTCGATAGTTATAGACAACGAATGCTCGTTCGTTAGCCTGTTCGTTAGTTTTCTCTTTCTCATATTTTTTTCTGTGATTATTTTTTCGATCGTGATTTCTGATCCGATTTTCGTTTCAGTTTTTCTTTTCGCTCATTTGTCGGAATCAGGCGATTCAAGCGCCTAGATCTTTGTCTCGAGACCCTCTTTTTGTTTAATCAACTTAAACAAGATTGTGGTACTGTAAAAAATTGACTTTAGTTCAGATTAGTAAATGGATCTTGTTTCTTTCGCCGTTTGAGTTTCGTTGCTCCGTTCGATTTGATTCTTTTTGCAAACCGGAGTTCTTAAGTTGAACTTTCTGTTCAATTCTTCTTATTTGATTTTGCCCGTGCATCTTTGCTTCATTGCTTATGTATGATATTGTTTGTTTGCGATAGAACACCCGGAGTGCGAAGCGTGCTACTACAAATCCCCAGGTTTTGCGGATCATCAGCAAAGCAAGTAACACATTGATCATACTCTTTCCATACCCAGTTTTTATGCATTAGTTCAATCCTCAAACATTACATGATTAGGATGTCATTAACATGTGGGTTGGGAAGTAGTTGATGAGGTAGAACCTATTGCCCTGTTATATACAAACCCTTGGGAGTTACTTCTACGTATTGCTTATATTGCTATGCTATGCTCGTAGATGTGGTTTGGGTGAGTGAAATCCATGATAGATGTGAGATTTTTAATTAATGGTTCAACTTAAGGTGGCAACTTAAATACACATCCGGGTGGATTGAGGCACCTGGAGAATCCAGTGTTGCCTGTATTTTTTGGAAATCATGGGGTTCCGAGTGATTTTCCTAAGGACCTCCACCCAGGCTCAAGGGGAACTGAGATGATTCATGCTAGAAACTTCCGTGTGCAGCCACAAGCTATTATGGGCTCTAGCATAGTTGAGTAAGTTATGTGAAGCTCTTGAAGAGGTGGATCAGCAGGTAGTGGGTAGTAGGTTTGGTATGGTTTGCCCGGAGTAGAGAGTTAATGTTTCTGAAAGACTGTGTCTCGGTCATCCGTTTCTCAAACACCATGTCGTGCGAGAAATCCAACGGAGGAGATTGAGTCTTGTGGGGAAAAGTGCGCAAACCTCTGCAGAGTGTACAATCTAATCATGGTTAGTCGTGTCCCCAGTTATGGACAAATCTTGAGTATCTAGTATTTGGAGTATCTTAAGTATCTCATCACTCTTAAATTAATATTGTTGGGTTGATAATAACTTTAATTGGGATTGAGTTGGAGGAACCTTCTCAATGATGTTTCAACTACCATGATAGTTAAATTAAAATATATTCCTTTGTTATAGGAAAAAATTGGCTTCTCGCAAAACTATAACCATAGAGCTTTCCACCAGCCAAATATGCATGTAGTGATAGCATTATTCTGTTCTTGCTCTACTGTGTTATATTGCCAGCATATTCCATGTGCTGACCCATTTTGGGGCTACAACGTATTATGTTGCAGACTTTTCAGACAAGGAGTAAGGTTCGTTAGGTCGTTGCCGTGCAGCTCAGCTATGCCGTTGGAGTTGATGGACTCACTTTATCTTCCAAGCCTTCCGTTGTTATCGTATTAGATGGCCTTAAGCCATATTTATTGTAATAAGTTCTCTTTTGAGACATTTGATGTAATAAGTGTGTGATTGCTACTCTGTTATAAATCCTTCAAGTATTGTGTGTGTCAGCATTACCGATCCAAGGGTTGACACGGAAGCACAGAGACTTGACCGTTTGAGGTCGGGTTGCTACAAGATGGTATCAGAGCACACGCTGAGTGTAGGACACGACCACTAAGATAAACCCTAGGTCACTCTTCTCTATTCAATATCTGACTCCTCTCCATTTTCTACTCTTTAGGATGGCGGAGTTGAAGAATAAGTTTGCACAACCGGATGAAGACACACCCTTTGGACGCCACTTGAAGGAAGTCACTAGGTACTTGAACATCGGAATACCAAGCTTCATCGGGACGTACAACGCCACCTTGCCAGAAGAGGAGTGCTGGATGATTCAAGTACAAGTTCCAGGAAGGACGTTCCCGCCAACCACTAAGCCCATAGAACTTTCTTTTGAAGCACCCACCTAGAGTCTAGGAAAGAGCATGGCAGCCCACATTACCATGGGACGCATTGGAGAAGTCTACAACAAGGATCATAAGGACACTATCTACCAGATATGTGGGCGCCGAGACAAGCAATGGGAGATGATCAGCACCAAGAAGGACAGATCCATTGCAGCATTCATCCAGGAGTTAAACCAGCACATTCGATGTCAGGAGAACCAGATGTGCACAGACATGATGGATTTGAAGAAGGCAAAGAGAAGGATCATAGAGCTGGAAGAAGAACTCAAGTTTACACGCGATGGATATGAGGAGGAAATTAAGACACTATTGGAGAAGAATGATGACCTAGTAAAGAAGATCAGAGTATTAATGGGAGATCGAGCACCGGGAAGAGAAGACGATGATTCCACTTGCCCGGACAACTAAATCATCATTGACGACACCGACTCCGACCCTAGTGATGATGACTATGGAGACGAAGCTGGAGCAGATATCATGGAGTCTTCCATCGATCAAAATTTCAAGATGACCACCAAATAATGAGTAGTATTCCCCCATGTATTTAGTAGTAGTTAAGCACTTTTACGATAGTTTTAGACCGCTTGTATGCCCTTGCTTGATTGATTGAGTGAAATGTTTGTGTTTGTCTCATGTGCATATGGGTAGTGCTTTCTCATTAGACCCCTTTTCTATTATGATCCCTTCCATCTAAACCCATCAGATGCCTCCGAGGCGTGACACCGGATTTGCCTTCCTACCTGAGCTCACTCAGTTGATCCAGCAGCAGAATGCCTTGATGCAATTGGTAGTTCAGAACCAAGGCAACAACAACAACAATAACAACAACAACCCACCTCCAGTTGATAACCTAGCCCATTTTCTGAGGTTACAGCCGCCGGTGTTTTCCAGTAGCACCGAGCCTATAGTTGCTGATGATTGGCTACGCCATATTGGAAGGGAGTTGACCACCGAAGGTTGCACAAATGTTGAGAAGGCGCGCTTTGCCGCACATCAATTGGATGGACCAGCAGCCTCATGGTGGGAGAATTATACGACCACTTTCCCCATAGCCAACGTCACTTGGGACTAGTTCCAGCAAGCTTTCCGCACAGCCCATGTCTCAACTGGAGCCATGAATATGAAGAAGCGTGAGTTTCGCAACTTACGCCAAGGAAACCGTACTGTGGCTCAGTACGTGGATGAGTTTTGCAAGTTCTCTCGCTATGCCCCTAATGATGTGGCCACAGATGCCGCTAAGAAGGAGAAGTTTATGGAAGGGCTGAATGATGAGATGAGCATGCAGTTGATGGTAGCAACCTTCAACAACTATCATGAGATGGTAGATAAGGCTCTTATGATTGAAGGGAAGCAGCAGCAGATTGAGGGCCGTAAGAGAAAGTATGGACAAGGGAGGTTTAACTCAGGAGCTCAGCAGAAGCCTCGCCTAACCCCGAACTCGGGAGGACTTGTTCATAACCATGGAGGTCATAACCACACCGGAGGAGGTTTGCATAACCACAATGGTTCTAAGAATGGGAATGGGAACGGAACTAACAGCAATCAGAACCGCCACAATCCAGCCACACCGGCCAAAAGGGATCTAAGTCACATTACTTGCTCTAAGTGCGGGAAGACTGGACACTATGCCACGGAGTGCCCTGAAGGGAAGAATGGGAACGGAAATGGGAGTGCTGGGAAGAAGCCCAATCCATTTAATAAAGGACGAGTAAACCACGTTAATGTGGAGGTGGTTGAAGAGCAGCCTGACGCGGTTATAGGTAAGTTTTTGGTTAAGTCATTTACCGCTCTTGTTCTTTTTGATACTAGTGCATCGCATTCATACATATCAAGGGGATTCGTGGATAAGTTTAGACTACCAACCCAAACCCTTAGGACCCCTCTGTTAGTGAGTTCACCTAGAGCAGAGTATATGGCCAGTTTTTATGCATTAGTTCAATCCTCAAACATTGCATGATTAGGATGTCATTAACATGTGGGTAGGGAAGTAGTTGATGAGGTAGAACCTATTGCCTTGTTATATTCAAATCCTTGGGAGTTACTTCTACGTATTGCTTATATTGCAATGCTATGCTCGTAGACGTGGTTTGGATGAGTGAAATCCATGACAGATGTGAGATTTTTAATTAATGGTTCCACTTAAGGTGGCAACTTAAATACACATCTGGGTGGATTGAGGCACCTGGAGAATCCAGTGTTGCCTGTATTTTTTGGAAATCCCAGGGTTCCGTGTGATTTTCCTATGGACCGCCACCCAGGTTCAAGGGGAACTGAGATGATTCATGCTAGAAACTTCTGTGTGCAGCCATAAGCTATTATGGGGCTCTAGCATAGTTGAGTAAGTTATTTGAAGCTCTCAAAGAGGTGGATCAGCAGGTAGTGGGTTGTAGGTTTGGTATGGTCTGCCCGGAGTCGAGAGTTAATGTTTCTGAAAGACTGTGTCTCGGTCATCCGTTTCTCAAACACCATGTAGTGCGAGAAATCCAACGGAGGAGATCGAGTCTTATGGGGAAAAGTGCGCAAACCTCTGCAGAGTGTACAATGTAGTCATGGTTAGTCGTGTCCCCGGTTATGGACAAATCTTGAGTATCTAGTATTTGGAGTATCTTAAGTATCTCATCACTCTTAAATTAATATTGTTGGGTTGATAATTACATTAATTTGGATTGAGTTGGAGGAACCTTCTCAATGATGTTTCAACTACGATGATAGTTAAATTAAAATCTATTCCTTTGTTGTAGGGAAAAATTGGCTTTTCGCAAAACTATAACCATAGAGCTTTCCACCAGCCAAATATGCATGTAGTGATAGCATTATTCTGTTCTTGCTTTACTATGTTATATTGCCAGCATATTCCATGTGCTGACCCATTTTCAGGCTGCAACGTATTATGTTCCAGACTTTTTAGACGAGGAGTAAGGTTCGTTAGGTCATTGCCGTGCAGCTCAGCTATGCCGTTGGAGTTGATGGACTGACTTTATCTTCCAAGCCTTCCGTTGTTATCGTATTAGATGGCCTTAAGCCATATTTATTGTAATAAGTTCTCTTTTGAGACATTCGATGTAATAAGTGTGTGATTGCTACTCTGTTATAAATCCTTCGAGTACTGTGTGTGTCAGCATTACCGATCCAGGGATGACACAGAAGCACAGAGACTTGACCGTTTGAGGTCGGGTCACTACATACCCTCCGATAGTACTCATAAACTCATCAAAATAAGCAAACAACACGCGAAAACAGAATCTATCAAAAACAGAGCAGTCTGTAGTAATCTATAGGTTTCGAATACTTCTGGAACCCCAAAAAATCTAAAATAAATTTCTGGGCGTGAGGAATTTATCTATTAATCATCTGCAAAAATAATTAACTAAATAGCGCTCTCCAGTAAAAAATGGCAGCTAATCTCGTGAGCGCTAAAGTTTCTGTTTTTTACAACAAGATCGCAAAGACTTTCCCCAAGTCTTCCCAAAGGTTCTACTTGGCACAAACACTAATTAAAAGCATAAAAACACATCTAAACATAGGCTAGATGAATTATTTATTACTAAACAGAAGCAAAAAGCATTGAACAAAACTAAAATTGGGTTGCCTCCAAACAAGCGATATCGTTTAACGCCCCTAGCTAGGCATAAAAGCAAGGATAGATCTAGGTATTTCCATCTTTGGTTTTAATTTTCTTAGCTGAGTCATGCTCGAATCCGGGAGGTTCTTTACGCTTCCCTTCATATTCAAAAATTTTTAGATCTAAAGAATCCAACCGCTTATTGTAGAGGGTAATTAACATATTCATGCGGTGGAGATTTCCACTGACACTCTTGAGAGGTTCAAGAGATTTTTGTAAAATATTCGTTACTTTGCAAATATTCTCAAAAACTTGTGTCTCTTCTTGGGTATTATGTGTCCCCTTTTGTGGAGGTAGTGTTCACACTATTACCTCTAAAATTTCATGAGCAATATAGGGATCCGTTTCAATAAAATTTCTTTTGGCAACGCAATCCAAGAGTTGTCTATGGGACATATTTAATACAACATAAAAATTGCAAAGTAAAATTCCAAAATTCAACCCTAGGGTGCAATTACGATAAGATTCCATCATCCTAAACCATGCATCTTTTAAATTTTCTCCTTGCCTTTGTTTGAAGTGAAGGACTTCAAACTCGGGAGACAAAGGGGCAGATAAAGGACTAGCCATAACGATAAAGTAAGCGAAAGAAAAAAGCAAACAGAAATAGAGGGCGAATAAAACGGCAAGGGTGAAGTAGGGGAGAGGAAAACAAGAGGCAAATGGCAAACAATGTAATGCGAGGGATAAGAGTTTGTGATGCGTACTTGGTATGTCTTGACTTGTGCATAGAGTCCCCGGCAACGGTTCCAGAAATCCTTCTTGCTACCTCTTGAGCACTGCATTGGTTTTCCCTTGAAGAGGAAAGGGTGATGCAGAAAAGAAGCGTAAGTATTTTCCTCAGTTTTTGAGAACCAAGGTATCAATCCAGTAGGAGGCCACACGCAAGTCCCTCGTACCTATACAAACAAATAAGAACCTCACAACCAACGCGATTAAGGGGTTGTCAATCTCTTCACGGTCACTTACGAGAGTGAGATCTGATAGATATGATAAGATAATATTTTTGGTATTTTTATAATAAATATAAAAATTAAAGATTGAAATATAAACGATGAAAGGAATAACTTGATAACGGGAGATTAATATGATGGAGAATAGACCCGGGGGCCATAGGTTTCACTAGTGGCTTCTCTCAAGATAGCATAAGTATTACGGTGGGTGAACAAATTACTGTCGAACAATTGATAGAAGAGCGAATAATTATGAGAATATCTAGGCATGATAATGTATATAGGCATCACGTTCGTGACAAGTAGACTGACTCCTGCCTGCATCTACTACTATTACTCCGCACATCGACCGCTATCCAGCATGCATCTAGAGTATTAAGTTCATAAGAAAAGAGTAACGCATTAGGTAAGATGACATGATGTAGAGCGATAAACTCAAGCAATATGATATAAACACCATCTTTTTATCCTCGATGGCAACAATACAATACGTGTCGTTTCCCTTTCTGTCACTGGGATCGAGCACCGCAAGATTGAACCCAAAGCTAAGCACTTCTCCCATTGCAAGAAAGATCAATCTAGTAGGCCAAACCAAACTGATAATTTGAAGGGCTTGCAAAGATAACCAATCATGCATAAAACAATTCAGAGAAGATTCAAATATTCTTCATAGATAGACTTGATCATAAACCCACAATTCATCGGATCTCGACAAACACACCGCAAAAAGAGTTACATCAAATAGATCTCCAAGAAGATTGAGGAGAACATTGTATTGAGATCCAAAGAGAGAGAAGAAGACATCTAGCTAATTACAATGGACCCGAAGGTCTGAAGTAAACTACTCACACATCATCGGAGGGGCCATGGAGTTGATGTAGAGGCCCTCCATGATCAATGCCCCCTCCGATGGAGCTCTGGAAAAGGCCCCAAGATGGGATCTCTTGGGTACAGAAGGTTGCGGCGGTGGAAATAGGGTTTCGTGGTGCTCCTGGATGTTTTCGGGGTATATGGATATATATAGGAGGAAGAAGTAGGTCGGTTGAGCCACGAGGGGCCCACGAGGGGGAAGGGTGCACCCAAGGGGGTAGGCGCGCCCCCTGCCTCGTGGCCGCCTTGTTGGTTGCTTGACGTCCACTCCAAGTCCTCTGGATCACGTTTTTTCCAAAAATCACGATCCCGAAGGTTTCATTCCGTTTGGACTCCGCTTGATATTCCTTTTTTGCGAAACACTGAAATAGGCAAAAGAACAGCAATTTGCACTCGGCCTTGGGTTAATAGGTTAGTCCCAAAAATAATATAAAAGTGTAAAATAAAGCCCATTAACATCCAAAACAGAATATATAATAGCATGCAACAATAAAAAATTATAGATACGTTGGATACGTATCATGTTCCAGGTGGCATCAGTTGTGAAACTATTCCACATTGTTTTAAATGAAGGCCAAACTCATAACTCAAATATTTGCCTCCGTGATTAAATTGTAGAAACTTTATTTTCTTGTTACGATGATTCTCCACTTCACTCTGAAATTCTTTGAACTTTTCAAAAAATTTAGACTTGTGTTTCATTAAGTGGATATACCCATATCTGGTTAAATCATCTGTGAAGGTTAGAAAATAATGATACTTGTCGCGAGATTCAACACTCATTGGACCGCATACATCGGTATGTACTATTTCCAACAAGTCATTAGCTCACTCCATTGTTCTTGAGAATGGAGTTTTAGTCATCTTGCCCATGAGGCATGGTTTGCAAGTATCAAATGATTTATAATCAAGTGATTCCAAAAGCCCATCTGCATGGAGTTTCTTCATGATATTTACAGCAATATGACCTAAACGGCAGTGCCACAAATATGTTGCACTATCATTATCAACTTTGCATCTTTTGGCATCAATATTGTGAATATGTGTATCACCACAATCGAGATTCAACAAAAATAGACCACTCTTCAAGGGTGCATGACCATAAAAGATATTACTCATATAAATAGAACAATCATTATTCTCTGATTTAAATGAATAACCGTCTCACATTAAAAAAGATCTAGATATAATGTTCATGCTCAACGCTGGCACCAAATAACAATTATTCAAGTCTAAAACTAATCCCGAAGGTAGTTGTAGAGGTAGGGTGCCGACGGCGATCATATCGACCTTGAAACCATTCCCGACGCGCATCGTCACCTCATCCTTAGCCAATCTTTGTTCAATTCATAGCCCTTGTTTCGAGTTACAAATATGAGCAACCGAACTAGTATCAAATACCCAGGCGCTACTACAAGCATTATTAAGGTACACATCAATAACATGTATATCAAATATACCTTTGTTCACTTTGCCATCATTCTTATCCGCCAAATACTTGGGGCAGTTCCGCTTCCAATGACCAGTCCCTTTGCAGTAGAAGCACTCAGTTTTAGGCTTGGGTACAGACTTGGGATTCTTCCCGGGAGTGGCAACTTGCTTGCCATTCTTCTTGAAGTTCCCCTTCTTTCACTTACCCTTTTTCTTGACACTAGTGGTCTTGTTAACCATCAGCACTTGATGCTCCTTCTTGATTTCTACCTCCGCAGCTTATCCATCCCTTGCATATTATAGTTCATCACGAAGCCTTTGTAGCTTGGTGGCAGTGACTGAAGAACTCTGTCAATAACACTATCATCTGGAAGATTAACTCCCAGCTGAATCAAGTGGTTATGATACCCAGACATTTTGAGTATGTGTTCACTGACAGAACTATTCTCCTCCATCTTGCAGCTATAGAACTTGATGGAGACTTCATATATCTCAACTAGGGCATTTCCTTGAAATATTAACTTCAATTCCTGGAACATCTCATATGGTCCATGACGTTCAAAATGTCTTTGAAGTCCCGATTCTAAGTCATAAATCATGGCACACTGAACTATCGAGTAGTCATCAGGTCGAGCTTGCCAAACGTTCATAACATATGCATCTGCTCCTACGGCAGGCCTTTCAGCTAGCGGTGCATCAAGGAAATAATTCTTCTGTGCAGCAATGAGGATAATCCTCAAGTTACAGACCCAGTCCGTGTAGTTGCTACCATCATCTTTCAACTTAGCTTTCTCTAGGAACACATTAAAATTCAAGGGAACGGTAGCACGGGCCATTGATCTACAACATAGATATGCAAAAACTATCAGGACTAAGTTCATGATAAATTAAGTTCAATTAATCATATTACTTAAGAACTCCCACTTAGATAGACATCCCTCAAGTCATCTAAATGATACGTGATCCAAATCAACTTAACCATTTCCGATCATCACGTGAGATGGAGTAGTCATCAATGGTGAACATCTCTATGTTGATCATATCTACTATATGATTCACGTTCGACCTGTACATGCTAGCTAGGCTCGTCATGTTTAACCCGAGTATTCTGCATGTGCAAAACTGTCTTGCACCCATTGTATGTGAACACAGATCCTATCACACCCAATCATCACGTGGTGTCTCAACACGACACACTGTCACAACGGTGCATACTCAGGGAGAACACTTATACCTTGAAATTTTAGTTAAGGGACCATCTTATAATGCTACCGCCGTACTAAGCAAAATAAGATGAATAAAATATAAACATCAGATGCAATCAAAATATGTGACATGATATGGCCATCATCATCTTGTGCTTTTGATCTCCATCTCCAAAGCATCGTCATGATCTCCATCGTCACTGGCTTGATACCTTGATCTCCATTGTAGCGTCATGGTCGTCTCGCCAACTGCTGCTTCTACAACTATCGCTAACGCATAGTGATAAAATAAAGCAATTACATGGTGTTTGCATTTCATACAATAAAGAGACAACCATAAGGCTTTGCTACCTCTTAAGCTTGCGTTGTTTTTTCCCTTGAAGAGGAAAGGGTGATGCAGCAAAGTAGCATACGTATTTCCCTCAGTTTTGAGAACCAAGGTATCAATCCAGTAGGAGACAACGCAACAAGCCACTGAATACCTGCACAAACAAACACCAACTTGCAACGAACGCGACAAAGGGGTTGTCAATCCCTTCACTATTATTCGAAAAGTGTGATCTGATAGAGATGGATAAACGGTAAATTAATATTTTTGGTTTATGGAGTGGAAAGTAAAAGATTGCAAAGTAGGGGAATAGCGATAGAAATTGGCAAGTTGACGGGAAACTAATATGTTCTAAAATAGACCCGGGGGCCATAGGTTTCACTAGAGGCTTCTCTCAAGAAAGGAATTATTACGGTTGGCGAACAAATTACTGCCGAGCAATTGATAGAAAAGTGCAAAGTTATAACGATATCTAATGCAATGATCATGAATATAGGCATCACGTCCGTGTCAAGTAGATTGAAACGATTCTGCATCTACTACTATTTACTCCACACATCGACTGCTATCCAACATGCATCTAGAGTATTAAGTTCATAAAGAACGGAGTAACACCTTAAGAAAGATGACATGTTGTAGAGGAATTAACTCAAGAAATATGATGAAAACCCCATCTTTTTATCCTCGATGGCAACAATACAATACGTGTCGGTTCCCCTTCTGTCACTAGGATCGAGCACCGCAAGATTGGACCCAAAGCTAAGCACTTCTCCCATTGCAAGAAAAACCAATCTAGTTGCCCAAACCTAATCGATAGTTCGAAGAGACTTGCAAAGATATAAAATCATGCATAAAAGAATTCAGAGGAGATTCAAAGAATATTCATAGATAAGCTGATCATAAATCCACAAGTAATCGGATCTCGGCAAACACACCGCAAAAGAGTATTACATCGAATAGATCTCCAAGAACATCGAGGAGAACTTTGTATTGAGAATCAAAGAGAGAAGAAGCCATCTAGCTACTAGCTATGGACCCGTCGGTCTGAGGTAAACTACTCACGCTTCATCAGAGAGGCAATGGTGTTGATGTAGAAGCCCTCCATGATCGAACCCCCCTCCAGCAGGATGCCAGAAAAGGCCCCAAGATGGGATCTCACGGGAACACAAGGTTGCGGTGGTGGAAAAGTGGTTTCATGGCTCCCCGGGATGTTTTTGGGGGTATAAGAGTATATATAGGCGGAATATCTAGGTCGGGCGGTCAACAAGGGGCCCACAAGGTTGGGGGCGCCCTCCACCCTTGTGGCCGCCTCGTGGCTCTTCTGACTTGCACTCCAAGTCTCCTGGGTGTCTTTTGGTCGAAGCAAAATCATCACGAAAGTTTTATTCCATTTGGACTCCGTTTGGTATTCCTTTTCGGCGAAACTCTAAAACAAGGAAAAAACAGAAACTGGCATTGGGCTCTAGGTTAATAGGCTAGTCCCAGAAAACATATAAAATGGCATATTAATGCATATAAAACATCCAAAACAGATAGTATAATAGCATGGAACAATCAAAAATTATAGATACGTTGGAGACGTATCAGGCTCCTGCCGGTTGCCAGTGACTTTTACAAAACATGATCATCTCATACAATAACGTATATCACATCACGTCTTGACCATATGACATCACAACATGCCCTGCAAAAACAAGTTACACGTCCTCTACTTTGTTGTTGCAAGTTTTACGTGGCTGCTACGGGCTTAACCATTCTTACCTTCGCATCAAAAACAACAACGGTGATGTATCAAGTTTGTTGTTTTAACCCTCAACAAGGACCAGCCGCAGTCAAATTCGATTCAACTAAAGTTGGAGAAACAGACACCCGCCAGCCACCTTTATGCAAAACTAGTTGCATGAATATCGGTGGAACCGATCTCATGAACGTGGTCATGTAAGGTTGGTCCAGGCAACTTCATCCAACAATATCGCCAAATCAAAATAAGACGTTGGTGGTAAGCAGTATGACGATCATCACCCACAAATCTTTGTGTTCTACTCGTGCATATCATCTACGCATAGACCTGGCTCAGATGCCACTGTTGGGAAACATAGCATGCAATTTCAAAAATATTCCTACACTCACGTAAGATCTATCTAGGAGATGCATAGCAACGAGAAGGGAAGAGTATGTCTACGTACCCTCATAGACCGAAAACACAGGCATTTTACAACGCTGTTGATGTAGTCGAACTTCTTCTCATTCCGACCGATCAAGCACCGAACATACGACACCTCCGAGTTCTGCACAAGTTCAGCTCGATGACGTCCCTCGAACTCTTGATCCAGCAAAGTGTCGGGGAAGTAGATGAGTTCCGTCAGCACGATGGCATGGTGACAGTGATGGTGATGTGATCCACGCAGGGCTTCGCCTAAGCACTACGAGAATATGACCGAGGCTGTAATCTATGGAGGGAGGCGGCGCACACGGCTAACAGATGTTGTTGTGTGTTCTAGGCGCCTCCCCCCTCATATATATAGGTGGGAGGGAGAGGGAGCAGCCAAGGGGGGCGCCCCAAGTAGGTCAAATCCTACTTGGGGTTTGAGGGAGTCCTGGATTAGGGTGTCTCCGGACAGCCGGATTATATCCTTTGGCCGGACTGTTGGACTATGAAGATACAAGATTGAAGACTTCGTCTCGTGTCCGGATGGGACTCTACTTGGCGTGGAAGGCAAGCTTTGGCAATATGGATATGTATATCTCCTCCTTTGTAACCGACCTTGTGTAACCCTAGCCCCCTCCGGTGTCTATATAAACCGGAGGGTTTTAGTCCGTAGGACAACATACAATCATACCATAGGCTAGCTTCTAGGGTTTAGCCTCTCTGATCTCGTGGTAGATCTACTCTTGTACTACCCATATCATCAATATTAATCAAGCAGGACGTAGGGTTTTAGCTCCATCAAGAGGGCCCGAACCTGGGTAAAACATCGTGTCCCCTGCCTCCTGTTGCCATCCGCCTTAGACGCACAGTTCGGGACCCCCTACCCGAGATCCGCCGGTTTTGACACTGACATTCATGCTTTCATTGAGAGTTCCTCTATGCCGTCGCCAGAAGGAAGGATGTCTTGTATCATCTTTAAAGACAGTACTACTGTTGGGGGAGCTTTGGCTGTCGGCCAAACTCTCCGGCTAGGCGGTTTCATCATGACCGCCTGTTCGGCCGCCGCGCCAACGATGACTTCTTGGGTCATCGAAAACAGCCTCCACATCAAATCGGCACTCGCCGAACAGATGGATCCAATGGAGCTCGCCTCCTTAAACGAGCTCTTGGATCGCATCGCTGCCTTGGGAGTCGCTACGGACTATGATCGGATTGGGCTTAAACCCGATCAAAGGGAGATTAACTCTCCACCGGTCACCCATCATATTGCAGTGGTGGAGGAAAAATACGGCGACCTTTCCTCTATCTTGAGGACCAACTATGTCCGGATTCCCGAGCTCTCCGAGCCGGACGCCCGTTCGCGGGAGGACAACATCCAATCCCTGAACTTAGAGTCAGGCAGCGGGCCAGGATTATCGGGTAACACCCTGGAACTGGAACTTACAAAATTGGAAACTCCTCGGCCCCTGGATCCTAGATCAGGTAAGGGTTCGGATTCAACTCCACCCACCCACCCAAACATAAGCGATCTTTCCCACATCATGCAAGATCCCCAGGAAACAGTACATCACTATTGGGCCAGATTCCTCCTTGCGATGAACAAGGTTAAGGACTGTCGCGAGGAAGACGCAATCCTATTTTTCTGCAATATTTGCACGGACAAGGGAATCCTTAACACCATAAATCGCCGTGAGATAACACGCTTTGCTGACTTGGTGTCCATAGTATGAAAGTACTGTGCGATGGAAAGTGCCTGGAAAACCGAAACAAACTTTTGGGATAATTCGGCCCTGAATACAAACCTAGTCCGAAATAAAAGGGTGCATTATCACAATACACCCGGGTCAACTACCAAAAAGCAAAAACCCTCTACAGGGCATGGAACCATACTGGAGGGATGGCTCAACGGACCCTGCAAAATTCATAGTACGGCGGATACAATACCAACGCACAGCCTTAGAGCATGTTGGATACTCCGGCAGGTGGCCAAAAGTGGTGAGGATCTTCTTCTCCCAAATACCACAGAGCACCATCCCGTGGATAACAATACGGTGTTAACAGTCTTTGAGACCTTCGCGTCAAATAATAGGCACAAGCGAACACTCCGCGGCATGGCCGAAATCTGCCACGTAGCAGCAATAAATCCATGGAGTGACACGGCTATTACCTTCAATGCTAGTGACGAACCTAAATTCCGAACAGCCCGAGCACCAGCCGCACTGGTCCTCAGTCCAATTGTGGACGGCTTTCGACTCACCAAAGTACTCATGGACGGCGGCAGCGGATTAAACCTCATCTATGAGGAAACTCTTCAAAAGATGGAAATAGACTGGAACCGCATTGAGCAAAGTAGCACAACCTTTAGACGAATCATCCCCAGTCGGGAAGCACGCTGTGCTGGGAAAATCACACTAGATGTGGTATTCGGCACGCCGGATAATTACAGGTCCGAAGAAATTACATTCCAAGTGGCCCCGTTCAGCAGTGGTTATCACGCTCTTTTAGGACGGGAGGCGTTCACAATCTTCCAAGCCATACCCCATTACGGGTACAGGAAGCTCAAAATGCCCAGGCCCAACAGAATCATCACTCTCGCCAGTGATCCGGACATAGCACTCCACGCCGAAAACAAAACAGCCTCACTGGCCCTCGAGGCATTATCCGAAGCCCTCTCGGCCGAGGAATTAACCACGCTACGCTCCACAGTGGACAGGGACGACGTGATACTTGACAAGAGATCCAAGTCCACCTCTTTTAAACCAGCGGATGAAATAGTCAAATTCCAAGTCCACCCAACAGACCCTACAAAAATAGCCTCCATCGGGGCACAGTTAAACCCCGCGGTGGACGCTGCACTACGAGAGTTCCTGCGCGAGAACTGGGACATATTTTCCTGGCATCCCTCAGACATGCCAGGAATCCAACGCAGGCTGGCCGAGCATAGCCTCAATATACTAAAGGGGTTCAAGCCGATCAAGCAAGCTCTTCGGCGTTTCTCCGAACCTAAGAGACAGGCCATGGGAGAGGAACTAGCCAAGTTATTGGAGGCCGGATTCATCAGAGAAATAAAACACCCGGACTGGCTAGCAAACCTGGTGATGGTACCAAAGAAGGACAAATCATGGCGCCTTTGTGTCGATTTCAAAGACCTCAATAAAGCTTTCCCAAAGGATCCCTTCCCCTTCCCATGCATCGATCAAATCATTGATGCTACCGCAGGACACGAGTCATTGTGTTTCCTTGACGCATACTCCGGTTACCACCAAATCAAGATGGCGGAGTCCGACCAAGCCGCAACGGCATTCATCACACCATACGGTCCCTTCTGTTTTAATACAATGCCTTTCGGGCACAAAAACGCCGGCGCAACATATCAGCGCATGATTCAGACATGTCTGGAGAAACAAATCGACAAAACAGTAGAGGCATACATAGACGATGTGGTCGTCAAAACCAAACACGTCGACTCTTTGATAGACGACTTGAGGCTCACATTCGACAACCTCCGAACATACGACATCAAGCTCAATCAGGAAAAATGCGTTTTTGGCGTACCAGCTGGAAAGCTCCTGGGTTTCATTGTCTCCAGTAGAGGTATTGAAGCTAATCCGGCCAAAATCCGAGCTTTGTCACAGTTGGCTACCCCAACAGACCTCAAACAAATCTAGAAGTTAACTGGATGCGTGGCGGCTCTAAGCTGCTTTATCTCCCGCTTAGGAGAAAAGGCTTTACCCCTTAATCGCCTCCTTCGGCGCACCGAACACTTTGAGTGGACGGACGCGGGCACAGCCGGATTGGAAGAAATAAAGGCCATCTTGGCAACCAACCCAATCCTGGCCGCGCCAAACATCGGCGGACCAATGCTGTTGTACATTGCGGCAACTCATCAAGTTGTAAGCGCGGTGCTCGTTGTCGAACGGGAAGCGGACGGACATAAATTCCCACTTCAAAAGCCGGTATACTATGTATCCACTGTCCTCACTCCATGCAAATCACGGTACCCGCATTACCAAAAGATAGCATATGCGGTATTCATGGCATCGCGGAAGCTGCGACACTACTTTCAAGAGTGTTCAATTACAGTAGCCTCGGAAGTGCCACTTAAAGATATTATAAACAACCGCGACGCTACGGGCCGGATTACTAAATGGGCCATTGAGCTCCTCCTGTTCGACATAACATACAAACCTCGACGAGCCATTAAGTCGCAAGTATTGGCCAACTTCGTCGCCGAATGGACGAAGGCCGAACTCCCTAAAGAGTACGGCGCATACTCCAATTGGATCATGCACTTCGACGGTTCTAAAATGCTGGCTGGTCTAGGGGTTGGCGTCGTCCTGATGTCCCCAACGGGAGATACCGTTCAGTACGTATTGCAAATATTGTATACCGACTCCAAAAATGCAGCCGAATATGAAGCTCTGTTGCATGGTCTTCGGATGGCAGTCTCCATGGGCATTCAACGCCTGGAGGTGCGTGGGGATTCAAACCTCGCAATATCCCAAATAAATGGAGACTTTGACGCCAAGGATCCGAAAATGGCGGCCTATCGAAATGTCGTCCTAAAAATGTCAGCTCGATTCGAGGGGCTCGAATTTCACCATGTGGCTCAGGAAAACAATCAGGCGGCGGATATCCTCGCCCGGATCGGTGCAAAACGTGATGCGGCCCCCCCAACATATTTTTGGAAAGGCTATCCAAGCCATCCGTAGTATGGGAAGGGGACACCGGTAACAACAGTCTGGACCCTGCCAAAATACCCGATACTGAACTCTCTGACACAATCGGAGGCTCCGCCACCGAAATAACACCTTCAGCCCACGAAATAATGGCCATTATTGCCTCGTGGACAGAACCATTCCTGGCCTACCTAACTAGACAGGAACTTCCAGAGGACCAAAATGAGGCACGCTGCATAGTGCGGCGATCCAAGGCCTACAAGGTCCATGAGGGAGAATTGTACAAAAAAAGCACTACCGGAGTCCTTCAAAGGTGCATCTCCGAAGAAGAAGGGCGGAATCTTTTGGCAGAAATTCACGCCGGACTCGGCGGTCATCACGCCGCAGCCCGGGCTCTTGTAAGCAAGGCCTTCCATACAGGATTCTATTGGCCAACGGCCCAGGCAGATGCACAGGACTTGGTCCAACACTGCGCCGGTTGCCAGCTCTTTGCAAATCAAAGCCACATGCCACCCACCGCCCTCCAAACAATCCCCATTACATGACCCTTTGCGGTCTGGGGGCTTGACATGGTTGGACCCCTTAAAGGGGGAACCCACAAGAAAAAATACTTATAAGTCATGGTGGATAAACTCACCAAATGGATAGAGGCCAAACCTGTTAAAACAGCCGAATCCGGACCGGTGATAGACTTCATATCCGGGGTTGTACACCATTATGGCATCCCCCATAGCATCATCACTGATAATGGCATGAACTTCATGGCCGACGAGGTAAAACTCTGGTGCAGCAAAATGGGCATCAAGCTCGATTATGCTTCAGTCTATCACCCACAAACCAACGGTCAAGTCGAGCGACCAAACGGTCTTATAATGAGCGGCATTAAACCCAGATTAGTGCACTCCTTAACGGAGTCTAACACGCACTGGGTAGAGGAGCTCGACTCTGTACTCTGGGGGCTGCGGACCACGCTGAATCGTAGTACCGGATATACACCCTTCTTTATGGTGTATGGCGCAGAGGCAGTCTTGCCCTGCGACATAATTCATGACTCACCTCGAGTGCGCATGTACGAAGAAAGAGAAGCCGAGATCGATCGGCAGGACAGTTTGGACACCTGGAGGAGGAGCGCGACATAGCCAAAGCCCGTTCTGCATTTTATCAGCAACAGGCTCGCAGATACCAAAGCAAAGAAGTACGGGCCAAAACTTATAATGTTGGCGAACTAGTTCTATGCCTGCCGGATAAGAAAAAGAACAAGCTCGAGCCCAAATGGGAAGGTCCCTTCATTATTGACCAAGTTCTGACCGGTGGAGCATACCGACTGCGGGATGCATCGACTAGTCGACTCGAGCCGAACCCATGGAACGTGGCCAGGCTCCGAAGATTCTATGTGTAGCACCGGACTCTATGTTAGTCCCCTCCCTTTGTCCATCTTCTGCATATACATTATCGGTCTTGTTTCTCTTTCTTTCTTTATTTTATTATTTCTCTAGGCCTTCAAGGTTCACCTTGTGCCTCGCCTGCACATTAGAGATGCGCTAGCCGCACTCTTCATACCTGGGGGCTTCTTTCACAGAAGCTTAAATTATTTATCTAGGCCTCATGTCCCACACATGTGTTATACTTCCGCATGTACCTTTTTTCACCATTATATGCATCGATATGACTTAAGTTTTGGCCAAGCTGGATTGCCTGGCTCTTGTATTTATGCCCTACGTTCCCGTTAATTCGGCTAGGGCATAAGGGGAGCACCTCTGCGATTGTTACTACCGGGTCAGCCGGATGTGTACCTCAGACTGGGTGAAGCCGAAAGCTAGCGTTCTTAAGGGAATATTTGGTCGGTGAACAAAAGATGATTTTTATTTATTGTCCATATCTGCTCCCAGATGTTTTTCCTGCGTTTCCTATCGCAGTCCGGACATGCACTTTAGGGCATGCTTACCCAGGGAAAGGAACCCTTAACGGAACTATTCTCCCTGGAAGATGTTTCTTACTACCCATGTAATATAACATAACTAGTTGGGCACTTGTCTGATAAAGCACTAATGACCCCTACGCCTGGTCTCCACGCATACCCTAGTTCTTATATAAATAAGCAGGTATTCGGATACACTCCGGACTATTGGGCCCGGAGGTTGAAGAGAAAAGGTCCGCAACGACAAATGATCTACAATCCGGCTAGAAGGTATTATACATGTCACTTTAATTACATAGTCATGCAGACTGACTAAATTCCTCTTCTATACCATCCAACAGGCGGTCTAGCTTACAATCCTGCTGAGAATACTTTGCGGCTAATTCTACTTGCCCATAAACTAAGCTAATGGGGATCTCTTTCCCGTCGGGCCCCACAGGTCCGACCTCGGCCATGTGATTTGGGTCTGCCTTGGTATACCGTGCTTCACCATGGCCCAGGCTTCTCTGGCACCCTGTCGGCAGGCTGATATCTTCCATAATCGGAAGCGCCGCCGTGCTCCCTTGAGCTTCTCCGCAAGCTTGGCAACACCCTCTGGCAGGGAGACGGACGGCCACAAGGCCTGGGCAACACCCTGCATCACCTGCCGAACTTGTTTGTGCAGATGTGATAGCTCAGACGGAAGATCACCCATAGACCCAGGCATTTCCTCCACGGGACGACCCGTCAGCAAACCTACAGACATAACACTGTTAGTCGGCTTCTTCACCGAACTCCTTTAAAAGGATTCATTCAAGCACTTACTGAAAATGCCGCGCCGAAGCCGCTTATTCTCCTTCTGGAGTCTGCAAGCTGGCCCCAAACATCTTTTAGTTCCACGTTTAGCTTAATATTGGCATCTTGGAGATTGTTTTTCTCCCACCTAACCTCAGTCAGTACACGTTTGCCAGCCTCTAGCTGTCGCATAACATACTGCTCCTTCAGATTCTCTCCTGATTCATCTGCAACATCTGCTATTAGATCTGCAGCCATGCCGCACGTTATATGGTAACCATCATTCTTTAAAGTAAATGTTACCAGCAGGTGACTTTTTCGGTTCCTACATGGCGGCCACAGCAGCCCGTAGTTGGGTCTTGCATTCCTTTAGCTCCTGTGACAGCCTAGTATTCTTCTCTGTAAGAACCTCCGCAATAAAGATAATCCTTAAATCAGTTCAGCTAACTGCTTCAAGTCTTAGGGGCTACTGATACATATAAATCGTCAGATTTACTCACCCGTACATCCTTTACATACTGATCCGTGGCTCTGGCTAGACCATCTTGAGCAGCACGGAAGTACGCCTCTCCAGAATTGAAGGCGTCAAACGCCTCTGGTGAGAAACAAGCGTCACGGAGTACGGCCCGGTGGCGCCTATGATTCATGTTGCTTTCCACTTCTGAGTTTGTAGCGGATAATCTATCCGCATCCTCTGTAGGGGGATTATCCGGCGCCTGCCCCATATCGGCTACTGCCTCCATGTCCGGTCCTGGCACCCGACTGGTGGAAGCGTGATTGGCAACATCGCTGGACATATTCCGGCGAGCATTTTTTTTGTTAAAGAAACACGGGCGTCATTACATTTCGAGAAAGACGACAACCACAGGGCGGGATTTTTCTTATACCTTTGCGCCGGCATCTCCGTCCTGACCGCCTTCCTTTTTAGCCTACCCGGCCTCGGTGCCTCTTGTTGGCAAGTTGCTGTGGGTTCGGCAGGGCGTCCCGAATGCCTTCCCTGTAAAAGATGACATTGTATATGGTGGGTGAAGTGCCTAAAGGGGATCCTAGTTTTGGAGTTTGGATTTTTTTTTGGTTTTTCTTACTTGCGATGCAGGGAGCAGTCCGGGATAGTCGGCTGTAATGGCCACCATGGCATCGTCGCAGCTTAACTGATAGAACTACTGGTCTATCAGCTCCACAAATATAACCAAATCTTCTTCAAGTCCAGAGTTGAGGGCCCGGTCAGGGTCCTCTGGTTGTGGAGAAGGGCTGCTGACCTCCTTTATGGCTTTTCGCAGTTCCTGCCGCAAAGTGGCAAGGTGAATACTTACGACAAAGAATGCGGGAAAAATGTGAGCAGGGAGATATAACTTACCTAGCTTGGAGGATTGTACACGGAGAATCATCTCGTGGCTTGATGTGGGTGAACTCCTCTTCCTCACCCTTGAACAGTTCGGACAGAATTTTCGCTAGAGCGGCAGCATTGTCCGGACACTTACGCCCGCAGCGGGTGGCGTCATCCGCCCCGTTATAACACCACAAGGGGTGCCCACGATATTGAAGTGGCTGCACTCCCCGCATTATGCAAATTGACATAACTTCGATTATTGTCAATCCTGATTGAGCCAGCGCTTTGATCCGGTTCATCAGATAGAGGACTTCTCCGTTGTCTTCCACCTGGGGGCTCCGTGGGCGCCAACTTCGGCGCTTCTTCAGAGGAGCATTGTTGAACTCAGGAAGACCCCGCCGAACAGGGTCCGAAAGGGGAACGTCCTTGATATAAAACCATTCTGAAGGCCAGTCTTTGGACGACTTCTTCGGGGTACCGGACAGGTATCCGGTATCGGCGATGCACCATATTTCGGCTCCTCCCACTTGATTAAGTGATCTCCTCTGTATGCGAGGGACGAGGCAAAATAGCCTTTTCCACAGCTCGAAGTGAGCCTCGCAGCCCAGGAACAACTAGCAGAGAGCAACATAGCCGGCGATATGTAGAATGGAGGCAGGGGTGAGATTGTGTAATTGGAGGCCGTAGAACTCCAAGAGCCCGTGGAGAAATGGATGAATTGGAAATCCGAGTCCCCTTAGTAAATAAGGAACAAGGCAAACCCGTTCCCCCATGGAGGGATAGGGAAAGCTCTCCGCTTGCTCCCCGCCATTGTAGGTGGCAAGCCCGGCTCGAACGGGAGCCATATACGAGGGAGAAATCCCTTAGTCTGCAGTTCGACTAATCGACTGTGCGGGACTGAACACCTCTCCCAATCACCGGGCTTAGGGCTACGGGGGCGGGAGGAGGAGCTGCGGAGGTCGGCCATGCTGGAATGGATCTTTCCGAAACGCGCTCTGATGGATTCTCGCTGGGGGAGGATGGTATGGATCGGATCTAAGAATCCCCATCCCTTTAATAGACAATTTATTTATCTAGCTAGGGGGGCGAATGTAAAAATGCCCTGGTGCCTCGTATTCATTCGACACGTGGGAGAAAGCCCTTATTGGGCACAGAAGCCAAGAGGTTCAACATTGATGGAGCCGGACACTGCTTACGAACACTTGAAAATTGGAGAAGAACCCGCCTTGCAATGCCGAAGACAACACTGCGCCCCGGACTCATCGTCATTGAAGCCTGGTTCGAGGGCTACTGAGGGAGTCCTGGATTAGGGGGTCTCCGGACAGCAGAAGATATCCTTTGGCCGGACTGTTGGACTATGAAGATACAAGATTGAAGACTTCGTCTCGTGTCCGGATGGGACTCTACTTGGCGTGGAAGGCAAGCTTAGGCAATAAGGATATGTATATCTCCTCCTTTGTAACCGACCTTGTGTAACCCTAGCCCCCTCCGGTGTCTATATAAAACCGAGGGTTTTAGTCTGTAGGACAACATACAATCATACCATAGGCTAGCTTCTAGGGTTTAACCTCTCTGATCTCGTGGTAGATCTACTCTTGTACTACCCATATCATCAATATTAATCAAGCAGGACGTAGGGTTTTACCTCCATCAAGAGGGCCTGAACCTATGTAAAACATCGTGTCCCCTGCCTCCTGTTACCATCTGCCTTAGACGCACAGTTCGGGACCCCCTACCCGAGATCCGCCGGTTTTGACACCGACAGGGTTCCTCCCCAATTCGGCGCCCTTTCCTTTTTCACCAAAGGGGGAAGGAAAGAGGAGGGATGAAAGTGCTAGTTATCGACTAGAGGAGGGGTGAATAGGCGATTTTTATGAAAGTCTTCAAAACACGAGGTCTTTGAAGATAAATAGTAGAACTGAACCTATTGATATGCATCGGAAGGTAGACTACACTAGACAAGCCATAGTCAAGTAAGTAATATAGTGAAAGCACGAAGACTATCAGCAGCTAGGTAGTATGTATCAGGATGGAAGACGGTATGAAGCCAAACAGTAAATAGTCTTCACTCAGTGAAGTCAATCAGATCAGACAAGCGGGCAATGACTTCACGAAGACAAACTGTAAAGTAAAGGGAAGTGGAGGATAGAACCAGTTGCTTGGTGAAGACAAGGATTTGGTAGAGCAGTTCTAGTTGTTGTGACAACTGTACGTCTGATTAGGGAGGCTGAGATTTAACTCAAAAGACCGTGTCTTCACCTTGTTCCCCTTGAGATAAGGACACTCAGTCCTCGCCCAATCACTCTGGTAAGTCTTCAAGGTAGACTTCCAAACCTTCATAGACTTTGTTCACCGGCGATCCACAATGGCTCTTGGATGCTCAGAATGCGAAGCCTAACCGGCTAGAGGATTCACAGTCCTCAAGTGTAACAAGTCTTCAGGTCACGCGGACAGAAAAACTTTAGTGATGCCTAACACTCTTTGGCTCTAGGTGTTTTGGGCTTTGTCCTCACAAGGATCTCTCTCCCAAATGCTTCGGAGGTGGGTTGCTCTCAAACGACAAAAGTTGTGCACTAACTCTAAGTAGCCACCAATTTATGGTGTAGGGGGTGGGCTATTCATAGCCAGGAGGCAACCCGACCTGATTTGTCTGAAATGACCCTGGGTCACTAAGGAACCAACACGTGTCCAATGGTCGGAATTCAAACACATGCGGCAGCTTGACTTGGGCTACAAGTAAAGCTAACTCATCCAGCTCTGGATAAGATTTGCTCCCATTGTCTTCGCTCGAAGACATAGGATTTTGGTTGAGCATCACTTCAATCACTCTGACTTTGTTCACTTGGACCCCACTTAACAGTACGGTGGTTGCTATGACTCAACAAAGAAGAAAAGGAAACTACGAAACAACTGTCTTCGCACTCCATAGTCTTCAAGTGATGTCTTCACATGTCATAATCTTCATCGTGAATGTCGTCATGAACCACCATTGTCTTCAATGTCTTCACACATTTTTAGGGGTCATCTCTGGTAGGTAAACTAAATCAATAAGGGACTACTACCTGTGTTATCCTGCAATTCTCCCAGACACATTAGTCCCTCAACCAAGTTTGTCGTCAATACTCCAAAACCAACTAGCGGTGGCACTAGATGCACTTACAATCTCCCCCCTTTTTGGTGATTGATGAAAAACTGGTTGAAGTTTTGAACGGGGATAAAAGTATGTGAGAGTTAAGGATAAAGGCATTGTCTTCATAAGTTGCAAAAGGCTCCCCTGAAGATGTGCATATAAGTAGTTTGCTTTTGACTGCAAATGCACATGGTAGGTTTTACTTTATGGAGATCCCCTTCAACTTAAGAAGACAATTCATCATTCATATATAAGAATAACGAAGATAATGACATGCATAATGATAAATGGGCGTCTTCAGAATGACTTCATGCGGAATTTATCATCGCATCACAAAGTAGCAGCAAAAGTAGCAGACGACCATCGATTTTAAGTGTTACAACTCAAGAACCAGATAGTTTAAAAAACGAAAGTTGTAAGAACTTAGCAAAAATAAAGAAACCACCCATGTGGACCCGCTTGAAGACTATCAACCTCATATGCTTCTCCCCCTTTTGTCAGTAATGACCAAAAAGGTTTGAAGACATAGAGGATCTACTCGTTCCCATTTGGAGTAGAAGAGGGATCAAGGTCGACGTTGGAGTTTGATGGTGCAGATGGGCCTGACGCAGAATCATGATGCAGTGCAGCCAGAGTTGGTGAAGTGGCGTCATCCTCTTCATCGGCGACTCTTGCAACAACAGTTGCAGTCGAAGACGAATATTCAGAATCTTCAATAGATGGAGTGCAATGCCAGCTTGCATTTTGGGGAGGCCTGGAGTCAAACTTGAAGTGCTCGGTGAAGCCATTTGCACGAAGATCATCTTCAGAGCAGAGCAATGTGAGGCTCTTCCAGGACCGCTTATAGGCTTCATGTGCAACAAATGTGTTCTTGGTGGCCAAGTTGCGAATGCGATTGACTTCCACCAAGAGACTCTGCATCTGACACTTTAGCTAGTCATGATGCCTATCCTGCTTTTGATGTAAAGTCATCAAAAGCTCACGGTCATTGAGGACATGAGGACGCTTCTGAGGCCTTTGAGCTATTGTGCTAGCAGTGGCTTCAGTATTGGCACGGTGTGGCACTCTCAAGTTTCCAGCCAGAGGATATGCAGGAGTTGCAGCATTGGGCACATGAATCCCTTCAATAGGCTGTGTGAAGCTTTGGAATTCTACATTCTGAAGGTGGATTGGCTTCTTTGCTGGCTCGGGGTAGATGGCTTCAATGGACTTATCAACATCAGGCAGAAAGACAATGTGGTTGCGTGCTGAGGGTTGATAGTCAATGCTTGAATGAAGCTTAATCAAGCGCATCACCCATGGAGCATAAAATTTCAGGCCAAATAGATCAATCCCAGAAACAGCAAGCTATCGGATAAACAAATCCCGAGTGTTGAATCTGATGCCATTGATGATATAGAATACCAAAGTCTTCATGGCGCCTTCAAGTTTAGCTTTAGAAGAATTCCCTTTGATAGGCCAGAGATTACGCCTCAGAATGTGGTACACTGTGCGTGGAAAGTACTCAAGGTCCTTGACAAAGAACTCCTTTGGGTATTCAGCGTCTTGGGGAAATGGCTTCACCATGCTCAGCATTTGGCTTATATTTGGCTCTGACTTCTAAAAAATGCTTTGCATCTCGTTCTGATGAAGCTGACAACCAGGTTCGTACAACTCACCTGGACTGGGTAGGGAAGTAAGCTTGATGATATCCTGAGTTTTGGCTTCATGATGAACATCACCTGTCATCAACTCTGTAAGTGCATCTAGTGCCACCACTAGTTGGTTTTGGAGTATTGACGACAAACCTGGTTGAGGGACTAATTTGTTCGTGAGAATTGCAGGAGAACACAAGTAGTAGTCCCATATTGATTCGTTTTACCTACCAGAGATGACCCCTAAAAATGTATGAAGAAATTGAAGAAAATGGTGGTCCGTGAAGAGATTTACGTTGAAGACTATGACATGAGAAGACATCACATGAAGACTATGGAGTGCGAAGACATAGTTGTTACGTAGTTTCCTTTTCTTCTTTGTTGAGTCATAGGAACCACCGTACTGTTAAGTGGGTTCCAAGTGAACAAAGTCAGAGTAACTGAAGTGATGCTCAACCAAATCCTATGTCTTCGAACGAAGACAATGAGAGCAAATCTTATCCAGAGCTGGATGAGTCAGCTTTACTTTTAGCCCAAGTCAAGCTGCCGCGTGTGTTTGAAATCTGACTGTTGGACACGTGTCAGTTCCTTAGTGACCCAGTGTCATTTCAGAGAAATCATGTCAGGTTGCCTCCTGGCTATAAATAGCCCACCCCTACACCATAAATTGGTGGCTGCTCAGAGTTAGTGCACGACTTTTGTTGTTTGAGAGCAACCCACCTCCGAAGCATTTGAGAAAGAAATCCTTGTGAGGACAAAGCCCAAAACACCCAGAGCCAAAGAGTGTTAGGCATCACTGAAGTCTTTCTGTCTGCGTGACCTGAAGACTTGTTACACTTGAGGACTGTGAATCCTCCAACCGGTTAGGCGTCGCGTTCTGAGCATCCAAGAGTCATTATGGATTGCCGATGAACGAAGTCTGTGAAGGTTTGGAAGTCTACCTTGAAGACTTACCAGAGTGATTGGGCGAGGACTATGTGTCCTTAGCTCAAGGGGAATAAGGTGAAGATGCGGTCTTATGAGTTGAATCTCAGCCTCCCTAACCAGATGTACAGTTGTCACAACAACTGGTACTGGTCTACCAAATCCTTGTCTCCATCAAGCTACTAGTTCTATCCTTCACTTCCCATTACTTTACTGTTTGTCTTCATGAAGTCACTTCATGCATGTATGATCTGATTGACTTCACTAAGTGAAGACTCTTTACTATTTGGCTTCACACTATCTTCCATCCTGATCCATACTACCTAGCTGCTGATAGTCTTCGTGGTTTCACTTCATTGCTTATTTGACTATGGCTTGTCTAGTGTAGTCTACCTTCCGCTGCATATCAATAGGTTCATTTCTATCGTTTGTATTCAAAGCCCCCGTCTTTTGAAGACTTTCATAAAAATCACCTATTCACCCTCCCTCTAGTCGATAACTAGCACTTTCAATTGGTATTAGAGCAAGGCGCTCCCTTGTTCTGTGTGATTCGGTTTAACCACCTAGAGTTTTAGCTATGTCGACTGCAGGGAAAGTCAAGGTCTCCGTTGCGTGCCCCATTTTCGATGGTCATGATTATCCCCAATGAAAGGCTATGATGAGGAAGCGCCTTCTAGCTATGGACAGTGAGCTTTGGACTGTCACGGAGATTGGTCTCACCGATTTATGCAAGATGGCGCATGCTAATGATATTCAGAAGTACTCCTTTCTGGATATGAAGGCGAAGGCTGTTATATGCTCTAGTCTGTCAAGAGACGAGTTCAAGCACGTCATGCATCTATGCAATGCAAAGCTTATATGGGACCAGATCTCTGATGTCTATGAAGGTCATCGAACATGTCAGGACCCATGGTTCCTTGAATTCAAGGAGTCTCTCAAAACTGTAAGTGCATCTAGTGCCACCCCTAGTTGGTTTTGGAGTATTGACGACAAACCTAGTTGAGGGACTAATGTGTTTGTGAGAATTGCAGGATAACACAGGTAGAAGTCCCTCATTGATTCAGTTTTCCTACCAGAGATGACCCCTAAAAATGTATGAAGACATTGAAGTCAAAGGTGGTATGTGAAGACATTCACATTGAAGTCTATGACAAGAGAAGACATCGCATGAAGACTATGGAGTGCGAAGACTTAGACCTTTCGTAGTTCTTTTTCTTCTTTGTTGAGTCATAGGAACCACCGTACTGTTAAGTGGGGTCCAAGAGAACCAGTCAGAATGACTGAAGTGATGCTTAACCAAAATCCTATGTCTTCGAGTGAAGACTATGAGAGCGAATCTTGTTCAGAGTTGGACAAGTCAGCTTTGCTTGTAGCCCAAGTAAAGTTGCCATGTGTGTTTGAAATCTGACCGTTGGAACACGTGTCAGTTCCTTAGTGACCCAGGATCATTCCGGACAAATCAAGTCGGGTTGCCTAGTGGATAAACGGTTGGCTGCTCAGAGTTAAAGTACAACTTTTGTCGTTTGAGAGCAACCCACCTCGAAGCCTTTGAGAGAGAATTCCTTGAGAGGATAAATCCCTAACCACCCAGAGCCAAAGAGTGTTAGGCATCACTTAAGTCTTCTTGTCTGTGTGATCTGAAGACTTATTACACTTGAGGACTGTGAATCCTCCAGCCGGTTAGGCGTCGCGTTCTGAGCATCCAAGAGTCATTGTGGATCGACGGTGAACGAAGTCTGTGAAGGTTTGGAAGTCTACCTTGAAGACTTACCAGAGTGATTGGGCGAGGACTGGGTGTCCTTAGCTCAAGGGGAATAAGGTGAAGACGAGGTCTTCTGAGTTGAATCTCAGCCTCCCTAACCAGACGTACAGTTGTCACAGCAACTGGAACTGGTCCAACAAATCATTGTCTTCAACGAGTCACTGGTTTCATCCTTCCCTTCCCTTTACTTACTGTTGGTTCTTGTGAACTCATTGTACGATAGCATCACCATTCGACTTCACTAAGTGATTACGTGTACTGATTGGCTTCTCAATATCTTCCTACCTGATCCTTACTGCCTAGCTGCTATTAGTCAATGTGCTTTCACTTCATTGAATACGTGACTATGGTTTGCCTAGTGTAGTCTACCTTCCGTTGCATGGTACTAGGTTTATTTCTATCGTTTGTCTTCGAAACTTACATGTTTTGAAGACTTTCATAAAAATCGCCTATTCACCCCCCTCTAGTCGATCACTAGCACTTTCAATTGGTATCAGAGCAAGGTACTCCCTTGTTCTATGTGATTTGGTTTAACCACCTGGAGTTTTAGCTATGTTGACTGCAAGGATAATTAAAGTCTCCACTGCGTGCCCCGTCTTCGATGGAACTGAATATCCCTACTGGAAGAATAAGATGTGCATGCATCTTGAAGCCGTTGATGTCGACCTATGGTATGTCGTCAAGAACGGCATTCCCAAGGCTGGAGAAGGTGTCACTGCCACTGATGTCAATAAGTTCGTTCAACTGGACTCTATTGCCAAGAATATCATCTGTGGTCATCTGACCAAAGGACAGTATGGCCGCGTGAGTGCTTTGGAAACTTCTAAGCTAGTCTGGGACTGGGTATCCAAGGTCAACGAAGGCGTCTCAACCCAGAGAGATCAGAGAATCAGTGTCCTTCGCAACCTCTTCAACCGCTTCAAGAGAAATGACAATGAGAATGTCCAGCTCACGTTTGATCGACTCACTGACATCACAAATGAGCTTCAATCCCTTGGCGCTACTAAGATCACCAAGCATGAAGTCGTCAAGACACTCCTGAGATCACTTGACAATTCGTTTGACACCCTAGCCCTGATGATTCAAGAACGTCCTGATTTCAAGAAACTCGATCCGTCTGACATACTTGAGAGGCTCAACACACACGAATTTCAGCTTTCTGAGAAAAGAGACATCTACGGTCCCAACTATGGGCGAACTCGTGCCTTGAAGGCAAAGGCTGTCTCCTCATCTGAAGAAGAATCTGACAGTAGTTCTGATGATCCTAAAGACATTGGAAGGGAGCTTGCTATGCTTGTGAAGAAGTTCCAAAAATTCACCAAGAAGAAAGGCCTCAGAAAGTCTTCACGATCAAGCTCAAGGAATGATGAAGATTCTGCTCATGACTACAAGAAGAGAACATGTCACAAGTGCAAGAAACCTGGCCACTACATCTCTGAGTGTCCACAGTGGGACAATGAGAACAAGAAGAAGAAGAAGAAGAAGAAGAGCAAGGAGTATGACTCTGACGACAAGAAGAAGAAGAAATACTCAAAATATTTTTCCAAGTCTTCCTCCAAGTCTTCATCACACAAGAAGAGCTCATCTAGCAAGGCACGTGCGTTTGTTGGCAAGGAAATGGACTCTGAGGAGGAGTCCGCTTCTGAGGAGGCGGAGGTGGAGTCTGAGGAGGAGTCCGATTCTGGCCTTGCAAGTCTGGCTACAGCATACGTTGCCAAGTCCATCTTCAACACTGAAGACCATGACTTCATCACCGACACGATGCAAATGACAAGGACTGCTCTGCTCCTTCCTACTACTTCATGGCACGCGGTGCCAAGGTAAACACACGCACTACTCACTATCAAACATCTAGTGACGATGACTCTGATTGTGGTTCCAAACCCAGCTACAAAACGCTTGCTAAAATTGCAACTGAATAACAGAAAGCTATGGAACACATTCAAAAACTGTTAGACAAAAGCAATGATCTGTTAGACGCTGAAATGACTCGATCTCAGTGTCACATCCCTAGCTTCTGGTGCTGCCTAGTGTTTGCATCATGTTTAAATTTTGAAAACTTGAACTGAGGAAATTTGGAAGCCTCAAAACCCTAAATAAAAGAAGGGCAAAAACCCTAAAATCTCATTCATTGTTCCAAAATGTTCTTCTTAAATGTTTGATAATTTTTGGCAAGGGTTCTGGTCCCAACCAAAATATTGAACATTTTTAAGGAATTATTTTTGGGACTTTGGATTTAATTCATTAGCTATTTGAATTTGAATTATATTCATATAATTAGAATATAATTTCAAATACCCCTGAAATATTTTATAAGCTTTTGGAAAAGTCCATCTAGCAATATAAAATATTCAGAGGAGTTTTTGGCATTGTTTGAATTATTTTAAATTCAAAACAGTGGCAAAATAAATTAAATAAAACAAACAGAACAAAAAAAAAGGAGAGCAGAACCACCTGGACTTACCTGTGGAGGCCACCTGGTGGCCCAACAGGACCGGCCCAGCCGGCCCAGCCCACCTCCTCCCCCTTGTCATCTTCCTCCTCTGCCAGGAGGACGAACAGAGGCGAGGCGTGGCGCGCGCCCGAGAGGCCTCGGCCACCTCCTGCTTCCCCCTGGCCACCTCCTGCTTCCTCTCGTCGCCCTGGACCTCGTCCGCGACGCCACGCACCCTCCCAGGCCTCGCACTCTCCCCGTGCCTTCTCCCCCCTTTCTCTGGCTCCCTCTCTCCTCCACCGAGCGGAGCCCCGTCGCCACCGACGCCGTTCGCCGCGGCCACCACCACCCCCTCTCCTCCCCGACGCGCTCCCGAGCTCCGCAGTGCCTCCCTCGACCTCCTCGACGTCTCACGCGACCAGAAGGGCCTCGAGCAGCCGCCATCGCCATCGTCTTCAAGCTTCGGCCCCGGCGCCCTTCTCCATCGATTCGGCCACTCCGGCGCGCCCCCGAGCCCACTAACCCTCCCTGCAGCTCCGCGGTGAGCCTTTGACCCGATTCCCCCTCTCCCCGTGCCCTACCTCCCTCTCTAGCCGCCGTTCACAACGAGCCGAGAACCCCACGCCGCCGGCGATGTCGCCGCCGTCACTGCAGCCAGCAAGGCTCGAAACCGAGCACGGCACCGTGCTCCTAGCATCTTCAGGAGCTCGGCGAGCCCCTTAGCCATCCCTCCCGTCCTCTGTGGCCTCGCCCCGCTCGAACCCGAAGCTCCGGCCGCCGCACTTGCCATCGCCGTCGTCGGCTCCGGCCACCCCAGCCGCGGCCACAGCCACCGCTGGACGCGCCGCGTCGCGGACGTTCTAATGAGCCAAACCGCGCGCCAAACCATCGCCCCTAGCTCAAATCCGAGCCGCGCCGCCGTGCGGAATGGTCGCCAACGGCGATACTCCGGCGACTGCCGACGTGGCACGCTTAATTAGCGCTAATGACGCCCTAACCAACCCCCTAGGCCACTGACTGTGGGCCCCACCGCTGGTCAAACCTCAGTTAGCGCTGGGTTTGATCGGGATTAGCTCCTGTGTCACTGACGTGTGGCCCCCACACGTCAGGTTTGACCGAGCCAGCCCAGTTGACCCTGCTGATGTCACTGTGACGTGGGGCTGACGCAATAAGTATTTTCTGGAATTAAAATAAATTAGGAAATGATTTATTAATTTCAGAAAATGCCTAAAACTTCTAAAATTCATGGAAATTCAACCGTAACTCCAAATTAAATAATTTATATATGAAAAATTATCAGAAAAATTCAAGGAATCCATCTGTACCATTTCCATGCATGTTAGAACAACTTATCACTACTGTTTAGGACAAATGAAGTGAATGGCATTTAAATAATCACATATGGGGTTTGAATTTGAATCTTGTATTCAAACCAACCCCATTTAACTTGCTGCTAGTTGCATTAGCTCAAAACACATTCATATTGCCATGTCATGAGCATGCATCATATTGTGCATTGCATTGATTGTATTTCTTCTTTGTTGTCGGTATCTGTTTCCTCCTGGTAGACGATGTTCCGACGTGGTGATCGTTGACACTGATGAAGACTCAATGTTATCTTCAGAAGTGCCAGGCAAGCAAAACCCCCTTGTTCATTCCGATAAAATCCCACTCTCTCGCTCCTGCTCTCTTTTAATGCATTAGGACAATACCGATTCATCTGTTACTTGCTGCGGTAGCTGAACCCTTCATCCTTTGCATGACCTGTCATTGCCACAGTAAATAGATGAAACCCACTAGCATGAGTAGGAGTTGTTTGAGCCCTGTTGTGCCTACTCATTCATGCTTGTTTGTCATGCCTGCTACTGCTTAGAGTTGAGTCAGGTCTGATTCATCGGGGATGAATCAGAGGCGTGTGAACATGTCCTACTGTGTGTGAGCTAAGTGTGTGAACACGATTTGGTAAAGGTAGCGGTGAGAGGCCATGTAGGAGTACATGGTGGGTTGTCTCATTGCAGCCGTCCTCAGGAACTGAGTTCTGTGTTTGTGATCCATGACCAGTTACTACCACACATTGGAATGCTTAAGTGCCCCTCTCGACTTATTAATCAACTTGATCTCTGTCCAGGAGTTGCAACTAGTTTCTGGTGTTTGTAGGTAGTGTTAGTAGTCTACCAAGTGGCACCCGGTACAGGTGGGCTTGGGACAGACTAGGCACAGTGGCCCGGTGTACCAAGCAGCACCCGGATGGTGGGCTTGGGAACCCTGCTCACATCGTTTGGGGTCGTAAGCGACACCCCGGCCGGATCTCCTTGCGGATGGAACCCGAATAGGCGATAAACCTGGACTAGAGACTTGTTCGGTTAGTCAGGTCGTGGCCGACTCCCTCGCCCGGCTTCCGCTTGAAGGTTGCCGAGGTACATGACGTGTACAGGGCGGTAAGTGGCGAGAGCGTGTGTGAAGAAGTACACCCCTGCAGGGTTAACATCATCTATTCGAATAGCCGGATTCCTCGGATATGGAAACTTGGACCCCTTGCATAGTTCATAGACAAGTGAAAGTGGATACTCTAAAATACGCAAGATAAGCGTGAGTGCTATGGATGGCGTTCTCGTAGGGAGACGGGAGCGGATCCATAGTGGTGTATTGATATGGTGAATATGTGGACTCGTGTGCGCCACCTCAAAAGAGTTACTTGCAGTCGTAGTTCAGGATAGCCTCCGAGTCAAAGCTGGCTTGCTGCAGTCAAACTCCACCATCCCCTTTGTTGATAATGATGCATATGTAGATAGATCTGATGTAAGTCTTGCTGGGTACATTTGTACTCACGTTTGCCTATTTTATGTTTTTGCAGAGAGACTTCAGTCTCACTAGTAATTCCGCGTGGTCTTCGACGTTTAGCTTGTTACCTCAGCTACGATCTTGTGCCCTCGGCAGGATCTGATAGATAGTCAGGCTTCTCAGCCTTTTTCATTTATAGTTGTCTGTACTCAGACATGTTAAGCTTCCGCATGTGCTTTGACTTGTATGCTCTGATTGTTGGGTCATGAGACTCATGTTGTAATATCTCGCTCCTCGGAGCCTATTGAATAAAAACTACTGAGTCGTAGAGTCATTTTGTGATGCCATGTTGTATTGCACATATCGAGCATATTGTGTGTATGTTATTGAAATGCTTGGTATGTGTGGGATCTGACTATCTAGTTGTTTATCTTTAGTAGCCTCTCTTATCGGGAAATGTCTCCTAGTGTTTCCACCGAGCCATGGTAGCTTGCTACTGCTCCGGAACACTTAGGCTGGCCGGCATGTGTCCTTCTTCGTTCCTGTGTCTGTCCCTTCGGGGAAATGTCACGCGGTGAATACCGGAGTCCTGTTAGCCCGCTACAGCCCGGTTCACCGGAGTCCTGCTAGCCCAGTGCTACAGCCTGGATTCACTCGCTGATGACCGACACGTTCGATGCTGGGTCATGGATGCATGTCCCTGTAAGTTTGCGCCACTTTGGGTTTACGACTAGCCATGTCAGCCCGGGCTCCTTACCATATGGATGCTAGCGACACTATCATATACGTGTGCCAAAAGATGCAAACGGTCCCGGGCAAAGGTAAGGCGACACCCGTGGGAATACCGTGCGTGAGGCCGCAAAGTGATATGGGGTGTTACATGCTAGATCGATGTGGCATTGAGTCGGGGTCCTGACAGCGTTGGTATCAGAGCTTGACTGCCTGTAGGATTACCAAGCCAAACTGGTCGAAGTTGAGTCTAGAAATGCTTTAGTTATGTAAGGGAATTGATTGTGGGATGGAACGTAAGGCTCTTTTTACTCCTTGTACCTTATGCCTTCTGATCTGAGTCATCTTATCTTTCCTACGGGGTTAAGGAACTAGGTCTTCTCATCTTTCTATCAGGATCACGTGTTACTAATCCGTAGACCTATAGAACTGTTGGACTTAAGCCTTGGTCCAGTTCCTACTACTTCCGTATGTTAATTGTTGATCTCCAAACCTTATTATTGTGCTTCCGAGTGGTTATGCCACCATTTTTGTGAATGTCTCAAATCTTTTTGAGCATTTACAGCCGTTATGCTGTCCGAGTCATCCCAGGTTTCTAAACAGTCTGATGCATTTGCAAATCCCTTCCTTCCGTTCCTGATGTCCTTTCGGGCCAGATTAAGCACACTAATCAGTGAGTTGAGGTACTTTATTGCCTTGACATATATGTTGGAGCTGGTATTATGACCCTAGGTGTCTTAGGGGATCATCTAGTAATTTAGCCATGATTTGTGCCCCAGTGTGATGATTCTGGCCTTTATTCTCGAAAGCATTCCGTGATGCTACTTAGTAGTAGGTATTCTATTCCTGGGTTTTCGAACCGAGATTCACTCTACTTACTTCATGTTGATAGTGTTTGCTAGTTCCTTTAGGATATTAGTAACTTTGCGATAGTCCTCGAAGTTCGTGGTATTTCCTTCTTCCAAATACTATGAACCACTTTATGGCAGATATTTATTGGATCCAACGATCACAACCAGAATGCTCTTGATGAGTTCTCCATTATATATTGTGACTCTGCCAGTTCTACCTTTCCGCATGGGTTATCCGGAAGAATTATGTTGAACCTGGTTCGACATACTAATCTACGCATCCACAACTCAAAAAGTTATATGTTCCTTTGAGTTGTCCCTCTTTAGTTGCATTCTGACCCTCGTCTATCAATTGATAGTCAAGAGTATGCGTGCATTCGTTTATCGAGGCCTATTACTCTTGTGGTCCGTCAAGCCATTCTATTCCGGAATGACTAGGAGAAACAAACTCCAGTACCTCTTCCATTTCCAGGATTGGGTCAAAGAAGTCGTACTCCGCAGATCAAATTGCTAATCTTGCTTTTGCTCTGCTCTACCTTGGAGTATTACCATCTTTATATCGGGATTGTTATAGGAATTGCACACCATCCTATGAACTCTTGGTACAGTGATACTTCTCGCCATCATTTTCATTTCTCGCTTCCGTGTTGTTGCAACCGGAGTGCCGACAAGTGATTTGTGATGTGTGAAATCAATACTCCTAGCAACCTCGTTGCTTGGTAGTTAAAGGACAATAATTTCATTCTTAGCGTGTTGGTTTTTGAATCATCCTTCTAAGACTGATCGTGCTACCTAGTCCATTTTCCTGGTGCACTCCTTGATTGATGAGATAGGATTTTGTTAAGTCCTCGCTCATTTGATCATATCGTCTTGCCCTGAAAAGCAAGATTGTTCTCGAGCTTAGTAACATATCGGTGGTTCGTGATATTCCGAATTTCTTCTCGGAAGTATCACCAGGTTGTCGCCTGACCGCTATGTTGATCTCGTGATCAAGTTGGTTTATTCCTGTAAACCACCATTTCTCCAAGAATCCGTGTTGGATACCTCTGAGCTAGTTGGTTAAGCTAAACAACAACTTGGAGAGTTGGAAGATAAAAGCTTGTCCGACTTAGTTCATGTTAAGGGATATCTTTTTGTGTGTGTGTGTGTTGAAGAAAGATGATATCTTCATCAATTGGTCCTTGTGCTCAATTGTTGGATCTATTATCTTACCCAAACCTTTGATTGAGTATGGGCTATCGTCAAATCAAATCAGAACCAACGATGTTCGTAATGTTGTCTTACTCGTGGCTGTCCCTCGAGCATACACCACTATATCTTTTGGTCTGACCAATACTATCACCTTGTTCTCATAATTATGGAATTCCATTTTTATGGAAACCTGGATGAATTGTTGTCGAGCCCATCGACAACATCCTTGTCCTCTCCATGATTTTGTCGGACATCAAGCTAGTGTTGGAAACTTGTGTAAGCATTTCTTCGTGTTTCGTTCATGAAGCCTATGTTTGGATGAAAGAAGTGACTACCTCTGATTCATGTGTACTTGGTGAAAGTTGCCGCCGTGAATTGAGAAAGTTAGTTTTGCTTCCTCTGGAATCATCGCAAGTCAGTCATGCACACGTGCGAAGTATTCTGTGGTCTGGAGACTTGCAACCTTCATTCCATATGTGTCCCGAGCACACCAAGCCACTGATTGATTTGTTCAAGGAGATGAAGTCCCTTCATAAGAGCTAATCATATGACTTATGCAAGGACTTCGTTATCCACGATAATGGTTCCCCACCTGAACTCAGTAGTGTTTTATTATAAGACTACTTTGTGGTCATGCTTGTCTTGGACAGCGTGTTCATATGTGTGTAGCAGAACCAGCTCATGTTTTAGAGCTTGCTATCGTAGTTCATTTCCCGAGAATCTCGCAACGTCATCTCGTCGATTTGTGTTGCAAACTTTCATTTTTCTTCCTAGACTCGATGGGTCTGGAATATCCTGACACCAACCAGATCTGAATCTCAGGCAGATATGATGGTTGGAACATTTCCCAAGAACTATAATATTGGTCCCTCGATAACCGATAAGGTGGATGTCGTGGCCAACACACCCAGCCGGAAGACCCATTATTGTAGTATCTTGATTGAAGAAGTTGGCCACCTTCCCATAAGGACTTCGTAGGATTTACTCCCTAGTTGTGCCTTATGATTTTTGTGTTTCGAAGTCCGACCTTTTACTTGATGTTCTAGTTATCAAACCATATTTATGAATGGGATACACTAGCACATCAAGGAGAACATTAGAGGCGGAGTGCTAAATGTCTCTTGGTCGATCATCCAGATTTTATTTCCTTGGCCTCGCCAAGGGTGAAATCTGAGAAGGTGTTATCTTCCTTTGCATTTGCATCATCCATCATTAGCCATCACGGTAGTATGTTGTGTTGTCAGCACCCTTGACACGGATGTTGATAAAACCTTGTTGATTGTGGAAATGCTCAAGTTCTTGAGAGCACGCACAAGCGCTAGGTGTTATCATCAGCACTAACTGGGTTTGCTCTCAGTTTCCTCGGCAATGCTATGACCTTTTCAAACAGTGAATTCACTCTTTATTGTTGGGTTCTTCCCCAGTTATCAGAATCATTCCCAGCATTTGCATTTTGTTCCCAGCTTGCACCGCCAATGTGCCATTCTACCATGGGTCTCATCCATTTCCGGTGATAAGCAAATTCATCCATTACGTTGTCTTCAACAAGGTAATCCACATCATCCAAGTCCGGGTATGCCATTCTACCGAACCCCTCCAAACGATCGCTCGAGATTTTCCTTAGGCTGGTATAAAGAGTTTCAATGATCTCTGAATCAAAGGTAATTCTTTTTGCCACTTAAGGGGATATATCTACGAGTCACCATCCCTAAGGTGCCTCGCTGTGGTATCATGGCAACTCAACTCCTCGCTACGTTGACAACCGATCACCACATTCTTAAGTCTGGAATTGTTGTCTACCTAGTGAACCTTTGTCATCTGCTTCACTCCATTCCTATGGATGTGCGCTTTGTCTCTCAGCTCGAGAGATGTTGCTATGTCTCATACCGTGGATTAATCCTGAGTTGTTCGACCTTCGGGAAGAACAATTCTTTTAGGGTCTTTCCTTTCCTCTTGCTGTCATGCTAGTTGGAGTTCTCAGAGCTAGACGACAAGACAAAGATGGTGATTGAATCAACGTTCATTTGAAGTGCAACCTGGATCGTGAAGATTATACTAGTTTGCGTTTCCCCTTCATCTTACCCTACGCTTGAATCTCGAGACGAGATTCTTGTTTAGTGGGGGTGAGTTGTCACATCCCTAGCTTCTGGTGCTGCCTAGTGTTTGCATCATGTTTAAATTTTGAAAACTTGAACTGAGGAAATTTGGAAGCGTCAAAACCCTAAATAAAAGAAGGGCAAAAACCCTAAAATCTCATTCATTGTTCCAAAATGTTCTTCTTAAATGTTTGATAATTTTTGGCAAGGGTTCTGGTCCCAACCAAAATATTGAACATTTTTAAGGAATTATTTTTGGGACTTTAGATTTAATTCATTAGCTATTTGAATTTGAATTATATTCATATAATTAGAATATAATTTCAAATACCCCTGAAATATTTTATAAGCTTTTGGAAAAGTCCATCTAGCAATATAAAATATTCAGAGGAGTTTTTGGCATTGTTTGAATTATTTTAAATTCAAAACAGTGGCAAAATAAATTAAATAAAACAAACAGAACAAAAAAAAGGAGAGCAGAACCACCTGGACTTACCTGTGGAGGCCACCTGGTGGCCCAACAGGACCGGCCCAGCCGGCCCAGCCCACCTCCTCCCCCTTGTCATCTTCCTCCTCTGCCAGGAGGACGAACAGAGGCGAGGCGTGGCGCGCGCCCGAGAGGCCTCGGCCACCTCCTGCTTCCCCCTGGCCACCTCCTGCTTCCTCTCGTCGCCCTGGACCCCGTCCGCGACGCCACGCACCCTCCCAGGCCTCGCACTCTCCCCGTGCCTTCTCCCCCCTTTCTCTGGCTCCCTCTCTCCTCCACCGAGCGGAGCCCCGTCGCCACCGACGCCGTTCGCCGCGGCCACCACCACCCCCTCTCCTCCCCGACGCGCTCCCGAGCTCCGCAGTGCCTCCCTCGACCTCCTCGACGTCTCATGCGACCAGAAGGGCCCCGAGCAGCCGCCATCGCCATCGTCTTCAAGCTTCGGCCCCGGCGCCCTTCTCCGTCGATTCGGCCACTCCGGCACGCCCCCGAGCCCACTAACCCTCCCTGCAGCTCCGCGGTGAGCCTTTGACCCGATTCCCCCTCTCCCCGTGCCCTACCTCCCTCTCTAGCCGCCGTTCACAACGAGCCGAGAACCCCACGCCGCCGGCGATGTCGCCGCCGTCACTGCAGCCAGCAAGGCTCGAAACCGAGCACGGCACCATGCTCCTAGCATCTTCAGGAGCTCGACGAGCCCCTTAGCCATCCCTCCCGTCCTCTGTGGCCTTGCCCCGCTCGAACCCGAAGCTCCGGCCGCTGCACTTGCTATCGCCGTCGTCGGCTCCGGCCACCCTAGCCGCGGCCACAGCCACCGCTGGACGCGCCGCGTCGCGGACGTTCTAATGAGCCAAACCGCGCGCCAAACCATCGCCCCTAGCTCAAATCCGAGCCGCGCCGCCGTGCGGAATGGTCGCCGCCGGCGATACTCCGGCGACTGCCAACGTGGCATGCTTAATTAGCGCTAATGACGCCCTAACCAACCCCCTAGGCCACTGACTGTGGGCCCCACCACTGGTCAAACCTCAGTTAGCGCTGGGTTTGACCGGGATTAGCTCCTGTGTCACTGACGTGTGGCCCCCACACGTCAGGTTTGACCGAGCCAGCCCAGTTGACCCTGCTGACGTCACTGTGACGTGGGGCTGACGCAATAAGTATTTTCTGGAATTAAAATAAATTAGGAAATGATTTATTAATTTCAGAAAATGCCTAAAACTTCTAAAATTCATAGAAATTCAACCGTAACTCCAAATTAAATAATTTATATATGAAAAATTATTAGAAAAATTCAAGGAATCCATCTGTACCATTTCCATGCATGTTAGAACAACTTATCACTAATGTTTAGGACAAATGAAGTGAATGGCATTTAAATAATCACATATGGGGTTTGAATTTGAATCTTGTATTCAAACCAACCCCATTTAACTTGCTGCTAGTTGCATTAGCTCAAAACACATTCATATTGCCATGTCATGAGCATGCATCATATTGTGCATTGCATTGATTGTATTTCTTCTTTGTTGTCGGTATCTGTTTCCTCCCGGTAGACGATGTTCCGACGTGGTGATCGTTGACACTGATGAAGACTCAATGTTATCTTCAGAAGTGCCAGGCAAGCAAAACCCCCTTGTTCATTCCGATAAAATCCCACTCTCTCGCTCCTGCTCTCTTTTAATGCATTAGGACAATACCGATTCATCTGTTACTTGCTGCGGTAGCTGAACCCTTCATCCTTTGCATGACCTGTCATTGCCACAGTAAATAGATGAAACCCACTAGCATGAGTAGGAGTTGTTTGAGCCCTGTTGTGCCTACTCATTCATGCTTGTTTGTCATGCCTGCTACTGCTTAGAGTTGAGTCAGGTCTGATTCATCGGGGATGAATCAGAGGCGTGTGAACATGTCCTACTGTGTGTGAGCTAAGTGTGTGAACACGATTTGGTAAAGGTAGCGGTGAGAGGCCATGTAGGAGTACATGGTGGGTTGTCTCATTGCAGCCGTCCTCAGGAACTGAGTTCTGTGTTTGTGATCCATGACCAGTTACTACCACACATTGGAATGCTTAAGTGCCCCTCTCGACTTATTAATCAACTTGATCTCTGTCCAGGAGTTGCAACTAGTTTCTGGTGTTTGTAGGTAGTGTTAGTAGTCTACCAAGTGGCACCCGGTACAGGTGGGCTTGGGACAGACTAGGCACAGTGGCCCGGTGTACCAAGCAGCACCCGGATGGTGGGCTTGGGAACCCTGCTCACATCGTTTGGGGTCGTAAGCGACACCCCGGCCGGATCTCCTTGCGGATGGAACCCGAATAGGCGATAAACCTGGACTAGAGACTTGTTCGGTTAGTCAGGTCGTGGCCGACTCCCTCGCCCGGCTTCCGCTTGAAGGTTTCCGAGGTACATGACGTGTACAGGGCGGTAAGTGGCGAGAGCGTGTGTGAAGAAGTACACCCCTGCAGGGTTAACATCATCTATTCGAATAGCCGGATTCCTCGGATATGGAAACTTGGACCCCTTGCATAGTTCATAGACAAGTGAAAGTGGATACTCTAAAATACGCAAGATAAGCGTGAGTGCTATGGATGGCGTTCTCGTAGGGAGACGGGAGCGGATCCATAGTGGTGTATTGATATGGTGAATATGTGGACTCGTGTGCGCCACCTCAAAAGAGTTACTTGCAGTCGTAGTTCAGGATAGCCTCCGAGTCAAAGCTGGCTTGCTGCAGTCAAACTCCACCATCCCCTTTGTTGATAATGATGCATATGTAGATAGATCTGATGTAAGTCTTGCTGGGTACATTTGTACTCACGTTTGCCTATTTTATGTTTTTGCAGAGAGACTTCAGTCTCACTAGTAATTCCGCGTGGTCTTCGACGTTTAGCTTGTTACCTCAGCTACGATCTTGTGCCCTCGGCAGGATCTGATAGATAGTCAGGCTTCTCAGCCTTTTTCATTTATAGTTGTCTGTACTCAGACATGTTAAGCTTCCGCATGTGCTTTGACTTGTATGCTCTGATTGTTGGGTCATGAGACTCATGTTGTAATATCTCGCTCCTCGGAGCCTATTGAATAAAAACTACTGAGTCGTAGAGTCATTTTGTGATGCCATGTTGTATTGCACATATCGAGCATATTGTGTGTATGTTATTGAAATGCTTGGTATGTGTGGGATCTGACTATCTAGTTGTTTATCTTTAGTAGCCTCTCTTACCGGGAAATGTCTCCTAGTGTTTCCACCGAGCCATGGTAGCTTGCTACTGCTCCGGAACACTTAGGCTGGCCGGCATGTGTCCTTCTTCGTTCCTGTGTCTGTCCCTTCGGGGAAATGTCACGCGGTGAATACCGGAGCCCTGTTAGCCCGCTACAGCCCTGTTCACCGGAGTCCTGCTAGCCCAGTGCTACAGCCTGGATTCACTCGCTGATGACCGACACGTTCGATGCTGGGTCATGGATGCCTGTCCCTGTAAGTTTGCGCCACTTTGGGTTTACGACTAGCCATGTCAGTCCGGGCTCCTTACCATATGGATGCTAGCGACACTATCATATACGTGTGCCAAAAGACGCAAACGGTCCCGGGCAAAGGTAAGGCGACACCCGTGGGAATACCGTGCGTGAGGCCGCAAAGTGATATGGGGTGTTACATGCTAGATCGATGTGGCATTGAGTCGGGGTCGTGACACTCAGTCCTTAATTGAAGACATAAAAAATCTTCACGTTAAGTATGAGGAACTTGAAAGTCGTCATGAAACACTCTCAACAACTCATGAAAGGCTTTCCTATGATTATCTTCAAAGGAAGCAAGATCTTGAGAAATAGAGAGCGGCTCATGAAGATCTTCAAAAGGAAAACGAGTCACTTCGCGCCGAACAGATCAGTTCAGCTCAGGAAGGATTTGAACCACCATGTCTTAAATGCATTGAGCGTGATAACGCTACTTCTATTGCTGAATGTTCTACTGCTGCTACTATTGCAATATCTTCAACTGTTGATGTGGTAACTAACCCCTCTGCTGAGGATACCACTACTATTGCTGATGAGAATGCTAGGTTGAAGACACTGCTTGAAACAGGGATGTACAAAAGTCTCAAAGGGCATCAGACACTATGTGATGTCCTCAAAAGGCAGATCCTGAACCGAAACCCTAGGAAAGAGGGTGTTGGGTTTGAAAGGAAAATGAATGTTGATGGCTCTTACTGGAAACCTGAGCAGTACCCCAAAACCACATAGGTTGCTACAAAGGAACCTTCAGCAGATCCATCCACCCTATCTGGCTTCACTTGTGCTAACCCCATTGTTATTGATGAATCCTTTGATGCAAACTATAAACTGTTTAAGAATCAGAATGGTGAAGTGTTTGCCAGGTATATTGGTACTAACTGCAGGAATGGACCGCCCATGAAGAATATTTGGGTGCCGAAAAGGTGTTTGGAGAATCTCCCTATGAATGTCATCATGACACCACAAGTGAAGAAGACAAACCCCAGACCACAGGCTTCATACGGTCCAAAGGCTTCATACAGACAGAGGACTCACTCGAGTCACACTAACGCAAATGTTTTGCAGGGAAGCCATACTCAGGCCTATGAATATGAGCGTGGTCCATCAAACCGCCATGTTCATAAGACCAAGAACTATTCTGCTTATTCTTATGAGTACTACTGTCCACCTGCAAGACTTTTTGCTAGGGCTCCAAAGCCAAAGTTCTCAGATGCTGCACATAGACTTATTGCTTCAAAGCCACCCCTGAAGATGTGGGTGGCTAAGAAAGCTTAACTCTCTTTTGCAGGGAAAGGTCTCCAGCCGAAAACCAAAATCGTCTGACACTATTACTAGGGACCTTAAACATCTTGTAGGGCGCAAGATCAAATGCCCAAATGGTCTTACTATGTACTTTGTTTCTGAATCACTTGCAACTTGCCCTATCAGTCCTAATCTCGATCTAAGCTTTAATAATCCACTGGTTCGTCAAATGTTTTTGCTTCACAATTCTCTTCGTGAAGCCTATCCCCCTAACTGCACTGTAGGGTACGACACCAGCTGCTTCAGAATGGATTATTGATAGTGGGTGTACAAATCACATGACTGGCAAGCGAAGCCTTCTCATGGACTCAAGTTTACGTCCATCTGACAAAAGTCACATCACATTTGTTGACACTGGTAAAACCAAGGTATTGGGTCTAGGTAGAGTTGCAATCTCAAGGGATCAACACATGGATAAAGTCATGCTTGTTGAATCCCTTGGTTTCAACTTAATGTCTGTCTCAATGCTTTGCGATTTAAACATGATTGTGATGTTTGGAAAATATCGTTGCCTTGTACTAATGGAATCTGACAAGTCTCTAGTGTTTGAAGAGTATCGGAAAGATGATTTGTACGTGGTAGATTTCTTAGCAGGACCACAACTTGCAGTATGTCTTCTAGCAAAAGCTTCTGAATGCTGGCTCTGGCATCGAAGGCTAGGGCATGTTGGCATGAGGAACCTCCACACCCTTGCAAGGAAGAAGCATGTCATAGGCATCGAGGGCGTCAAGTTCAAGAAGGATCACTTATGCGGTGCCTGTGAAGCAGGAAAGATGACGAAAGCCAAGCATCCCTCGAAGACAATCATGACAACGACTCAACCCTTCGAACTGCTACACATGGATCTCTTCGGTCCCACTCATTACTCAACTCTTACTACTACTGCTTGTCTCTATGGCTTTGTCATTGTTGATGATTATTCAAGATATACTTGGGTGCATATAATACTTTACAAGATTGAAGTGCAGGATGTCTTCAGACGCTTCGCCAATCGAGCAATGAACAACTATGGCGCCAAGATAAAGCACATCAGAAGTGACAATGGCACTGAATTCAAGAACACTGACCTAGATACATATCTTGATACTTTGGGCATCACACATGAATTCTCAGCTCCGTACACGCCACAGCAGAATGGCATCGTTGAACGCAAGAACAGAACACTTATTGAGATGGCTCGGACGATGCTTGATGAATACAAGACTCCAAGAAAATTCTGGCCTGAAGCCATTGACACTGCATGCCATATCATCAACCGTGTTTATGTTCACAAGCTTCTGAACAAGACATCCTATGAGCTCCTTACTGGAAAGAAGCCAAATGTCAGTTACTTCAGAGTATTTGGCGCCAGGTGTTGGATCAAGGATCCACATCACACTTCAAAATTTGCACCAAAATCACATGAGGGTTTTATGCTTGGATATGGAAAGGATTCACACTCCTACAGAGTCTTCAATCTCTTTCATTATAAAGTGGTTGGAATAGTGGATGTGCGGTTCGATGAGACTAACGGCTCACAAAGAGAGCACCTGCCAAATGTGCTAGATGAAGTTCCATCCAGTGAATCAATCAAACTTATGGGAACTGGAGAAATCATACCTTCTGAAGCTCAACCTGAAGAGGAACTTATCATCTCCGCACCTGATCAACCTGAAGACAATGCTCAGCCTGAAAACAATCCCTCTAACAATGACAATGATCAGCAAGAGCAAAATCTTCGTCCTATACATACCCATGTTGCAAATGAAGTACAAATTGAGAGAATAATTGATAGCATCAATGCACCAGGTCCACTCACTCGTTCAAGGGAAACACAGCTAGCAAATTTCTGTGGGCACTTCGCATTCGTCTCAATAACTGAACCCAAGAAAGTTGAAGAAGCCTTCATGGAACCTGAATGGATTCAAGCTATCCAAGAAGAGCTTCAACAGTTTGAGCTAACTAATGTATGGGAACTGGTTAAGCATCCTGATCCTCGGAAGCACAATATAATAGGCACCAAATGGATATATCGCAACAAGCAAGATGAGCATGGTCAAGTTGTCAGAAACAAAGCTCGTCTTGTTGCTCAAGGATACACTCAAGTTGAAGGGATTGACTTCAATGAAACATTTGCTCCTGTGGCTAGACTTGAAGCCATACGCATACTGTTGGCCTATGCAAATCATCATAACATACTTCTATATAAAATGGATGTGAAGAGCACTTTTCTTAATGGCAAGATTGAAGAAGAAGTGTATGTTGCACAACCGCCTGGCTTTGAAGATCCAAAACATCCTGACATGGTGTACAAGCTCAACAAGGCACTGTATGGCCTCAAACAAGCCCCTCGGGATTGGTATGACACACTCAAAGACTTCCTGAAGAGCAAAGGCTTCAAATCTGGTTCCCTCGACCCCACTCTCTTCACGAAGACATATAATGGTGAACTGTTTGTGTGCCAAATATATGTGGATGGCATTATCTTCGGCTGCACCAATTAGAAATACAGTGAAGAGTTTGGATATATGATGCAAGAGCAATATCATATGTCCATGATGGGTGAGCTGAAGTTCTTCCTTGGTCTTCAAATACGTCAGCAACGCAACGACATCTTTATATCTCAAGAGAAGTATCTCAAAGATTGCCTCAAGAAGTTTGGTATGCAAGACTGCAAAGGTTTCACGACGCCAATGCCAGCCAAACATCATCTGGGTCCCGACGACAATGGTAAAGAGTTTGATCAAAAGGTATACCGCTCCATGATTGGTTCTTTAATTTATCTATGTGCATCTAGGCCAGATAATTATGCTTAGTGTTTGCATGTGTGCTCGATTCCAAGCGGCACCAAAGGAATCGCATCACTTAGCTGTGAAGCGAATTCTTCGATATTTGGCTTACACCCCAACTCTAGGATTATGGTATCCAAAGGGCTCAGAGTTTGATCTGGTTGGATTCTCGGATGCTGATTATGCTGGTGACAAGGAGGATCGCAAGTCTACATCAGGCACATGTCATTTTCTGGGACGATCACTTGTATGTTGGTCTTCAAAGAAGCAGAACTGTGTATCTCTATCCACTGCTGAATCTGAATACATTGCTACTGGATCTTGCTGCGCTCAGCTTCTGTGGATGAAGCAAACACTCAAAGACTATGGCATTCATCTGAAGCAAGTGCCACTCTACTACGACAACGAAAGCGCCATCAAGATTGCCAACAACCCAGTTCAGCACTTGAAGACAAAGCACATTGAAATTCGTCATCACTTTCTCAGAGATCATGTTGTGAAGGAAGATATTGATATCATACACGTCGCCACTGAAGAGCAATTGGCAGATATCTTCACCAAGCCCTTGGATGAGAAGAGATTTTGCAAGTTAAGGTGTGAGCTAGATATCTTGGAATCCTCAAATGTCCTGTGATCAGGCACACATCCTAACACTTATGCATATTGATGACTTAGATGTGCCACACACGAAGTAAAGTATATTTTCAATCAATGAAGACATACATTCTAAGTGTGAATACATTAATGTGGAATTTGACTTCGGAGCGCCACGATAATTGTGCGCCATGTCTGGGTCTAATACTTCCTATACGGTGGGTAACGCCACCACCAAATTCTTCTGTTTGAAGTGTTTTACCCATGGCGTTACATTTGCTATGTCTTCACATTTTGTTTGTCTTCATTCTCAACTTGTCCTCATGATTATCTTCACTATGTTGGTTTGATTGTCTTTTTCACATATATATACATATATATACTAATGTTCTATCCTCTACAGCATTCACTTATAGCTATGTCTTCTTGTTGAATCTTTTGAACTAAGTGAATGTGATCGGACCCTAACCTCTTTATGCTTTCTATCTCAAACTCTATCTCTCCAAATCATATGCATTCTTTTGAAACTGTCGAATGTCTTCTCTGCGTCCTTGTCATCAGAAGATATAGAGACAAACATTAAGTCTGTTTTCAATGCTAATTCCTTCACATGAAACCCGAAGAAGTAGGAACGACCACCCGACAATCCAGGCGTGCGTGGGAACGTGGAACAACCTCCGATATGTTGCATGATGGCCACGTGTCCCTCAGATGTGAAGCGCCAGGGGCACCTGTGTAATAACACTGGGTCATCCCTGTCCCTATAAATACACGCCTCACCACAGTCATTATCCTTTCTTCCACTCTCGCTCAAACCCTAGCGCCACCGCTAGCCCTCGACGACACCGGCGACGAAGCGCTTAGCTATCGCGACCTCTCCGATGCCGTCTTCACGCTGGCCACGGACATCATCTTCTCCGCCGCCGTCGTAGGTGTCCTCCGTCGCCAAGTTAGGGCACGGGCGATCGAACTGCTTGGCCTCCTCCACCACTCCGTCTAGCAGTTCTTCGTGTGGTAAATAAAACTTCCTTTTTACGGCCCCTTTGATCCTATAGATTCGTCACTTTCTACCACAAGCAGTTTCTGTTCACACAAGTTGGATCAATTTCATACTGCATCTCATAATATGCCTAGTATGTTCACTTATGCTTCACAAAGTAGCTAGATTCCTCACTTGTACTAATCCGTGGATTCGTACAAATCTGGAACCAACTCCTTAACTATGAGTGAATGTCTTCGCACGATGAGGTTAATGTCTTCTAAACTTATTTATCTTCAAAATCTTCTGAGAATGCATATGACCTCTTCCCCTTCCCTCGCACCTTAATGTTGTCACATGTACATGTCCGTGGGAGAATCCCTTGGTTCTCATAGTCTGCATTCATTTGCAGAATTCTTACAGCATCATATAAATTCTCCCGAAGCCAGTTCCTGTTTGTCCAGCAAGCGAAAGCCTTTGAAGCCTTTGAATGTATTGAAGCCATTCAGTTTAAACTTCATGGCTGCAGAGAAATCAGCAAGGAAGGGTGGCAGAAAGCGTCGAGGTGAAACATCAAGAGATCTGCCCGATGACCTCTCAGAGCTGTACAAGACAGATCCAGAAGAGGATTACAATCAGCGCAAGACACGAATCCAATGGATTCGACGATATTGGGCAGAACAGTGGTTCAAGTACAGGTTTGTGACCAAGGAATATGTTGAGAAGAATGCCATCAAGTGACCATGGGGAGACATCCTATACAGAAATCTTCAACCCAGGTCCACAGATGAAGCCATTGAACAAGGCTTCTATCCCTGCATGGTCCGTGGACCACAGCCTGCGGATGCTGACCCATCGTCATTGCTATGGTGTTGTGACAACAATCTGTTCAAGCGCAACTTCCAGTTTGCCCAGAATTCGGCGAAGCAGAACAAGAAGTCATTGGGACTAGACTTCAACCCTGGTCCCTCTGCTCCCCGTGCCGATGGCACCCGCGAAGCTGAACCCAATCTTGTTGGGCCCTTCTACAACCTGGACGGTCTTATCACTCATATCATGGTTCAAGGGACAGCCGTGGATGAGCCTGCAGATGACGCTGAATCTGATGAAGCGCCTGCACCGCCGAAGCCAAAGAAACTGAAGCAGCCTAAAGCTTCAAAGCCTGCCTCAGCACCAAAAATATCACGGGCGAAGCCACTGTTTACTGCACCTCCTGAAGATAGTGTGCAGTCTGAAGATTTGTCACGCATCTCCAAGCCCTCGAAAGTCAAGATGCCTCTGCAACACACCAGCCAAGAACTGACTGCTACTGCTATTCTGTGCAACGACGCCATTGATCTGTCCAGCGATGAAGATCTAGCAGATGACGCTCTTGAGCAACTAATCAAGAGCAAAGAAGAAGCTGAAATCTTCCATGATTTGCCTCTCTTTGACATGGCAATCATCCATAACTTCATTGATGAGTGGTTTGACACGCCCAACCTCAGCTTTGAAGATCTGCAACTTCCGATTGGCCTCTGTGTTGACTTCCATGGCGACATTGCTTCAGAGCTAGCTTTAGCTCAGCGCATCGTTGAACTGAAGCAAAAGATCGACTTTGAGAAAGCTCAGTTCAAGAAGCATATGGCCAAGCTCAGCATGCAAGAGGTCAAGAACTTCAAGATCATGCTGCACGAGCTCAAAGAAGCCTTTCTCAAGAAGTGTGAAGAAGCTCAAGGTTCTCGTGAGCGCATGAAGAGCCTGGCTGACAAGTGTGTGTAAGCCTACAATGAGGCTGAGAAGCGCAAGGCCCTTGGTCGTCCTGGCATCGACCCCAGGATGGCTGCAAAGAAGAAGAAGAAGCCCACTGTGGCCGAACCCGATGCACCAAGGTAGGAAGCACATCCCATTGTCTTCCCAGCTAGCATGACTGGCTCGAAACCAAAGGCCAGGTCAACCGCTTCAGAACTGAAGAAGACGAGGACTGCTGAGGCTGAAGCCAGAAAGAGGAAACATCCTGAAGCCTCTGATGCTGCTCCCTCCAAGAAGAAGCGGAAGACCAAGAAGGAACGGGCTGCTCCCGCAGAGCCTTTAGTTGTTGAACCTATCTCAATGGTTCGCCCTGCATCTACACACCAAGACCGCCAACTGATTGTCCATGAGCCTGCTTCCACAGAGGCTCATACAGCTGAAGACATTCCAGCAGTTGATCCCACCGCTGCTGAAGACATTGGTCCCCATGACAATGTTGAAGATGATGTAGTTCTTCCTCAGATCGAGAACCAACAGGTATCATCGCCTGTGCTTACGCATAGCGAACTCATCAGCATTGGTCATCCTCTGACGCCAATTGCTCAGGATGCATCATGGGCTGATCACCCACAACAACAAGTCACACCACCCCGGCAGGAAGAAGAAGATGACTTTGAGGCCTAGCCAACTCCATCTCCAGAGGCGTCGCCAGCGTTACGCAGGCTTCGCAAAGGACCAAGGTCTCAAGTCCCTCTTTCGAGCGTTCCAGAAGGAGAAGTGCCCCACCAATCTGTTGCACGTCAAGTGTTTCCATATGCCACTCCTACTATGAATGTCTCCGAGTCTGAGGCTAAAGCTGCTGAAGACATTCCGGCTGCATCAGCCAACGACACCCAAGAAGAAGAACATGTCCCTACTCCCCCAACTACTGAAGAAGCTGTTCTCGAGGAGAACGTGTCTGTGCCCGACCCTCCAGCTCATCAAGTGGAGGTGGAAAATCTTGAGGCTGCCACCACCAACACAAATGAAGCCAATGACGTTGTCATGGCTGAAGCAAATGTAGAGCATGCACCAATGCCAGAAGTCAATGAAGCCATTGATGCAACTGCTCCTGAAGCCTCTGTTGTGCAGCCCAACGCCTCTGCCAATGCTCCTATTCCTGCACCCGCTGCTGGTCCTCAGTTTGATTATCATGTTGAGCACAGGCCTCAGGTACAGAAGCCAATTGCAAGATTGCCCAGGTTTCTAGGTCCTGCATCAGCACCTGGATCCTTTAATGTCAACGGCTTCAAAGCAGACAACACCTTCTTCAATAGCTCCAAGAACCCCTACTCAAGGGAAAGAATATCTTCTGATCGGTTCTGGAGCTATCCGCAGCAAAGTTATTACTCATGCATTCTGTACAATCAAGGTCGCATCTTCCCTCATATGCGTCTTGACACCGAAGCAATTGGTCTGCCCTGCTTGGAAGAAGCTCTGGATTGCTTCAAAGTGGCTGGATTGTTGCCCTTCGTCACCGACCAAGAGCACTGGAACGAAGAGTTGCTGCTCCAATTTTATGCCACTCTTCACATACGAGGCTACAACAGAGATCCGAAGACTTGGGTCCTTGAGTGGATGACTGGAAATGTTCATCATGAAGCCAAAGCCTTTGATCTCATTGAGCTCACTGGTCTGCCCACTCCTGGAGATCTCTATGAACCTGGCTGTCAGCTTCACAGTGAAGCTATGGAGAGCATCTTTCATAAGCCTGAACTGAACATGAGTCAGATGCTCAGTATGATGAAGCCTTTGCCTCCAGATGCTGCATATCCTAAGGAGTTCTTTGTTGAAGACCTTGAGTATCTTCCATGGACTATCTATCACATTATAAGGCGAACTCTCTGGCCCATCAAAGGACATTCTCCACATGCAAAGCTGGAAGGTGCAATGAAGACTTTGGTCTTCTATATTCTTCACGGCAAATGCTTCAACGCACAAGACTTCTTCATCCGCCAACTTGCTGCATCAGGATCTGATCTTTTTGGCTTGAAGTTCTACACTCCATGGATAATGCGGCTGATTAAACTCCACTCAGCTATCTCATATCAGCCATCTGCTCGCAATCATCGGATCTTTCTGCCTGACATGGATATGTCCGTTGAATCCATTTATCCAGAGCCTGCCAAGGAGCCTCTTAGTCTTCAGAATGCTGAGCATCAAACTTTCTCTCGGAACATTGAAGGAGTTGAAGCAGTCACTCGTGTTTATCCTCTGGCTGGTACTACACGTGCACCTCATCGTGCCCTCACTGAAGCCACTGAAAGCACCATTGCCCAACGGCCCAAGAAGCGATCTCGTGTTCTCAATGACCAAGAGCTTCTAGTAGCTCTTCATCAGAAACAGGATAGGCATCATGACTGGCTGAAGCGCCAAATGCAAAGCCTCTTGGTGGATGTCAACCGCATTCGAAATCTTGCCACCAAGAATGCCTTTGTTGCCCATGAAACCTGTCGGCGTACATGGAAAGGGCTGACGCTTATGTGTTCTGAGGATGATCTTCAAGAGGATGGCTTCTCTGAACATTTCAAGTTTGACTCCACACCTCCCCGAAGGACTATGCTGCGACGAACTCCTTCTCTTGAAGACTCTAAGTTCTCTTCCTCTGCGGCAACTGTGAATACCAGAGTGATCGAGGACGAAGATGATGCCACTTCATCACCCCCTACTTCTGCATGCATCAGCACTGGTCCGAGTTCTTCTGCACCGCCGAACACCACTGACGACCTTGCTGCTTCGTCTACTCCTCATGGGAACGAGTAGATGCTCTATGTCTTCAAACCTTTTTGGTCCTTACTGACAAAAGGGGGAGAAGCATATGAGTTTGATAGTCTTCAAGCGGGTCCATATGGGCGGTTACTTTATGTTTTGCCTAGTGTTTACAACTCTCGTTTTGATACATTTGGTTCTTTGAGTTGTAACACTTAAACTCGATGGTCGTCTGCTACTTATTTGCTATTTTGTGATGCGATGATAAATTCCGCATGTGCGATGATAAATTCCGCACTTAGATCATTTTGCAGACGTCCATTTTTCATTATGCATGTCATTATCTTCACATACTTTTCATGCATGATGAATTGTCATCATAAGTTGAAGAGGATCTCCACAAGTACAACCTGCCATGTGCATTTGCATTCCAAAAGCAAATTACTTATATGCACATCATCAGGGGGAGCCCTTGCAACTTATGAAGACAATTCCTTATCCTTTACAATTTCACATATTATATTCCCCATTGAAAACTTCAACTAGTTTGTCATCAATCACCAAAAAGGGGGAGATTGTAAGTGCATCTAGTGCCACCCCTAGTTGGTTTTGGAGTATTGACGACAAACCTAGTTGAGGGACTAATGTGTTTGTGAAAATTGCAGGATAACACAGGTAGAAGTCCCTCATTGATTCGGTTTTCCTACCAGAGATGACCCCTAAAAATGTATGAAGACATTGAAGTCAAAGGTGGTATGTGAAGACATTCACATTGAAGTCTATGACAAGAGAAGACATCGCATGAAGACTATGGAGTGAGAAGACTTAGACCTTTCGTAGTTCTTTTTCTTCTTTGTTGAGTCATAGGAACCACCGTACTGTTAAGTGGGGTCCAAGAGAACCAGTCAGAATGACTGAAGTGATGCTTAACCAAAATCCTATGTCTTCGAGTGAAGACTATGAGAGCGAATCTTGTTCAGAGTTGGACAAGTCAGCTTTGCTTGTAGCCCAAGTAAAGTTGGCATGTGTGTTTGAAATCTGGCCGTTGGAACACGTGTCAGTTCCTGAGTGACCCAGGGTCATTTCGGACAAATCAGGTCAGGTTGCCTAGTGGCTATAAATAGCCCACCCCCTACAACCATAAACGGTTGGCTACTCAAAGTTAAAGTACGGCTTTTGTCGTTTGAGAGCAACCCACCTCGAAGCCTTTGAGAGAGAATTCCTTGAGAGGATAAAGCCCTAACCACCCAGAGCCAAAGAGTGTTAGGCATCACTTAAGTCTTCTTGTCTGTGTGATCTGAAGACTTATTACACTTGAGGACTGTGAATCCTCCAGCCGGTTAGGCGTCGCGTTCTGAGCATCCAAGAGTCATTGTGGATCGCTGGTGAACGAAGTCTGCGAAGGTTTGGAAGTCTACCTTGAAGACTTACCAGAGTGATTGGGCAAGGACTGGGTGTCCTTAGCTCAAGGGGAATAAGGTGAAGACGAGGTCTTCTGAGTTGAATCTCAGCCTCCCTAACCAGACGTACAGTTGTCACAGCAACTGGAACTGGTCCAACAAATCATTGTCTTCAATGAGTCACTGTTTTCATCCTTCCCTTCCCTTTACTTACTGTTGGTTCTTGTGAACTCATTGTACGATAGCATCACCATTCGACTTCACTAAGTGATTACGTGTACTGATTGGCTTCTCAATATCTTCCTACCTGATCCTTACTACCTAGCTACTATTAGTCATTGTGCTTTCACTTCATTGAATACGTGACTATGGTTTGCCTAGTGTAGTCTACCTTCCGCTGCATGGTACTAGGTTTATTTCTATCGTTTGTCTTCGAAACTTACATGTTTTGAAGACTTTCATAAAAATCGCCTATTCACCCCCCCCCCCCCTCTAGTCGATCACTAGCACTTTCAAAAACAATGACTCCCGAACCTAATCCATCTTCTCCTACCTGCTGTTTCATGGCACATGGTGCCAAGGTAAACTCACATGATGCTTACCTTCAACTTCAAGTGAAGATGACTTTGAACGTGAATCTACACCTAGCTAAAAAACACTTGCAAAAATTGCTACAGAACAACAAAATGCTATGGAACATATTCAAAAGTTGCTACACAAAAGCGATGACTTGTTGGACGCGGAAATGACTCGAACTCAGTGCTTAATTGAAGACATTAAAAGACTTCATGTTAAGTACGAAGAACTTGAAAGTCGACATGAAACGCTCTCAACTCCTCATGAAAAGCTCTCCTATGATTATCTTCAAAGGAAACATGTCGGGGGTTTGGTGCGACATATGCCAACGGATGGCTTATCATGGTGGGGCGAGTAGAACGTCGCCGGTGCCTGGAAACGGGATGAGGCGAAGACATGCACGCCGGCGAATGTTACCCTGCTTCGGGTCTCTCCGGGGAGATAATACCCCTACTGCTGCTCTGCGGGGTCTCCGCATGATCACTATGGTCCCGTGTTTACACGGTTGCTCCTTGAGCTGTGTATGTGGTAGGAGAGGGCCAGGCGTAGTAAATCCCCACGTCCGCCCCCTCGGCTTCGCAGCCCATAGGGCTATAAGTAGGGGGAAGAGGGGGGCACGCACGCCCCTCCTTCCCACTACCCCTCGCTTCTTCCTCCTCGCAGCTCCTCGCTCCCCTGCTTCCTCTTCTCTTCTTCGTCTTGCCGCACGCCCAAGCTCCGGCGAACGCCGCGACGACAGTTTCGCGATGAGCTCTTCCTCCGCTGCCGCGCCTCCCCCAGTGTGCTCCGGCACCTGGGACGGCTTCGAGGTCCACGAAGACCATATCGAGTTCCTCCGCCAGACCCGTCGGCTTCCCAGCGAGGATCGCATGCAAGTGCGTCTCGCTCCGGAGGGGGAGATTTCCCCCGCCTCGCGGGAGGGCGAGCGGGTCATCTTCCGCTCGCACTGCCTGCGCGGGCTGGGGCTGCCGGCGAGCAGCTTCTTCCGGTCGTTCATGGAGTTTTATGGACTCCAGCCGCACCACCTCACCCCCAACACGGTGGTGCTGCTGTCCGCCTTCGTGGCTCTGTGCGAGGGCTTCCTTGTAGTCCTCCCCACCCTCGAGCTCTGGGGGAGTTCTTCTTCACCAAGCTCGGCACCCAGGCTGCGGGCGTGCCGGCTCAGTGCGGCGCCTTCATCGCTGTGCGAAGGACAGGAGCCGACAACCACTTCCCCTCCATCTTGCTGCTGAAGTCGGTGAAGATGTGGCAGCGGTCCTACTTCTACGTCAGGAACGTCGCCACGAGGGGCGACTGGGTTAATCTGCCGGCTTTCGAAGCCGGCCCGCCGGCTGGCAGACTGCCCAACTGGTCGTACCGGGCTAGGTCGCTGACGCCTGCGGGAGCCAGCGCCATCACGCAACTCCGAGTGCTGACGCAGTCGAAGGGTCTGACTGGCCCGGACCTGCTAGCCGCCTTCGTCTCGCGCCGAGTTCTCCCACTCCAAGGCCGCCCTCACCTGATATGCCAGATGAGCGGGGGCCGCGACCCGAGTCAGATGTGCACCAAGGACATGCCTCACGAAGAGGTGCCCCTGATGGTGAACTACCTCTCGGACAGCAGGCTCCCGGAGGACTGGCGATTCGGCAAGGAGCCATACTCCCGCGCCAACCCCCCGCCCGTGGTGAGTCGCCTCTCTTTTCTTTAGATTGTCTTCTTCTTGTCGAGTCTTGTTTTAATCAGTCTGCTTTTTGGTTAGAATCCCCTTCTTCACCCACCAGCCGGCACCTTGGGGCCGGCTCATGAGTTCGCCGCCGATCGGGCCGAGAGCGACGTCGACGACCCCGATCTGGGGGCGGCGGCTCTGGAAGACGACGCCGAGGGAGGAGGGGGAACGACAGGCGACTTCAGGCCCTCGGCTACCTTTGCCGACTGGCCTAAAGACGACGCCGAGGGAGGAGTCGCCCCTCACCATCGGCCAGGAGCCAGCCAGCCGGGTGCGGGCTCTTCTGCCGCGTCGGGCGCTCCAGGCGGCGGGAAGAAGCGCCGGGCTGCGCCGACTTTGTTTGGCAGACGGACGAAGAAGCCCAAGGACTCGGCTGTGGCGACCCGGCGGGACGAGGCAGCCGCGAAGGCCATCCCCTTCCGTAAGGAAGTGAAGAAGCTGCCGTTGGTCTCCGCGTAAGTATTCTGACTTCAAAGTTTATTCTTTCTTCGTGTTTTGTCTGAGTCTCTGCTCACCCTTCTTTCTTCAGGGCTCCCCTCTCTCTTGAGCGGGTCGCCGCCGCCTCCGTCATGGGGTCAGCGGGGACGTCTGCCACCACTCGGCGGATAGACCCCGCTGCCGACCTCCGGGAAGCGACGGAGTGGAATGCGCAGGAGAAGCGCAATGAAGAAGAAGCCCTCCGCCTGGAGAAGGCGAAGGCCGACAGGGCGGAGGCCTCCGCCAAGAAAAACTAGCGGAGGCCGAAGCCACCGCCGCGGCGAAGCAGCGGGCTGAGGAAGCCGCACGCCGCCAGGCGGCCCTGCTTGTTACCCCGCTGAACTCTGCGCCGCCGCCGCCGGAGTTCACGAGGTAGACTAGAGGAGCCGGTGGGGAGAACCTCGTCGAGGAGAGGGAAGGCGGCGAGCCCTCTACTACGGGCGCGAATGTTCCGCCGCCGCCTCCACCGCCGTCTGAAGGCGTGCGAGGCGAGCAGCCAGCGGACCCTTTGGTGCCGCCGACCGAAGAAGAGGCTGTGGCGAGGGTACTCCTCCAGGTCGGCTCGCCAGAGCGTCGTCGTCTGGAGAAGGCGACTTCGGCACCCCGCCCCCTGGAGGCCGGCACCGCCAGCTCCGCGGCTCAAGATGCCGAGGCGACGAGCGCCGCACCGGTTGGGTGGGTACGGGGAGGCGGCACAGGGCCGCTGAACCGGGCGCTCCTGGACGTCCAGGCGAAGCTCCGCGCTGAGGGTGACGCCCTCCAGAGCTGCACCGAGGCGTTCCTGGCGTCGCGGGTGGCCGTCCGGGTATGTCTTTTCTTTGGGCCTTTATTTTTCTTGTTCCTCTCTGTGGGGGCATGCCAGCGCACCCACTGGGTGTAGTCCCTGAGTTTCGGGTCGGCTGCTAAGCAGGCGGTTTGGAACTCCAATTTGATGAACTTCTGGGTACTAACTTTGTCTGAAATGCTTGTTGCAGGACTACCACAACCTCCGCGTCACCACCTTCAACCGTAATTTCGAAGAGTTGGGCAAGCGGACCGCTGACTTGGCGGAGAGCCGGAGTAAGTCCTCCTCCTTTTTCTCTTCTCTGGCGGGGCGCACTAGCGCACCCGCGGGCTGTAGTCCCCGAGATTCGGGCCGACTGCTGAGCAGTCGGGCCGGATCTCCCCGGCGACCTACTTTATTGACGACTGCTGTCTTTCTTTCTTTCCTTTAGGGGCCAACGCTGCTCTTCAACAGCAGCTGAGCGAAGCCAACTCCGCCCTGCTCACCAAAGGGGAGGAGTGCAGCAAGCTCGCCACGGAGCGTGATCTGCTGACCACTCAGTTGGCAGAGCAGAAGGGGCTGCTCGCGAAGTCGCAGAGGGAGGCGGAGGAGACGGAGGCCGCCCTCCTGGCCGAGTTCGCGAGCGAGCGCTCTTCCTGGTCTGACAAGGAGGCGATGCTGTCCTCCGGCTTCCACGAGATCGAAGACATCGTTGATGGTGAGTCTCTTTGTTTTCTTTCTTTGAGCCGCCGACCTAGGTCGTGCCGACTCCTGGTTTTTGACTCGCTTTTTTGTTTCTTCGTGTCTTTTGCAGACTTCTTCCCTGGGCACTCTCAGGCCGCTATCCAAGCCATCGAGGCCGATCGTGCAAGTCGGAGGGCGGAGGATGCAGAGATCGCCGCCGATGCCCCCCGAACTCTTGATGAGCACATCTTGAGTATCGAGGCTCGCCTCCGGCCGGCTCACCGGATGCTGCACCGGCTTCAGCGCGTCGGTGCCCAGGCGATCTCCGCCCTTTGGCTGGATATGCAGGCTCTGCGCACCCCCAGCCTGACGGCCAACTGGTTGGAGGTCGCGGCTAGTCGCCTCGAGGCCTGGAAGGGCTCTTCGGCCCGGGCTGGAGAGGGCCGGGCCTTGGAGTTCGTCAAGGCGTGGTACCCGGGGCTGGATCTAGACCGGTTGGCCACGCTTCGGTCGGAGGCCCAGCCGGAGCTGGCGGCTGCGGAAGACGCCCTCGTCAAGCGTGCTGCGGCGATCGCCGACTACACCGACAAAAGCATCTTCGTCCCTGAGCGGTTTGAAGACGGCGAGGAGGTCCCGCTGGAGTGGTTTGCGATGAACCCAGACTATGGCGAAGACTCAGCGGAGGTGATCGGCTCCAGCGTCGAGGAGGAGGATGAGGCGGAGGAAGGGGGCAAGGCGGAGGCACCAGAAGACGGAGCAGACGGCCAGCCTCAGCCCGACCGCGCCTCCAGCAACGAGCCGCGTGCGGCCGATCCGACTGCTGCCGGAGGCGATCAAGCCGAGACTAGCCAGCCGACCGCCCCGACGACTGACACCGGCGCCTCCTCCGACCCCCCGACTCCGTCTGCCGCCTCCTAAGCTGCCGCTGTGTCTTTTGTTTTATCTGCTTCAGTAGTCTTTTGAAGAACTTGTTAATTCGCACAATTCCACCCGCGGGGTGTATTTTGAACCTTTATTCGACAATTCGGCCAAGGGCCTATGTTATATATATATATATGTCTATCTTTTCTTGCTCATTGTTCTTTTGGCTGTTTTCCTTTGCCGCTTTCTCCTAGTTGCCTGCCTTGCCAATCAGACAGCCGCTCTCCAGACTGTTGCTGGATCAAGTGCTAGGCTACTTTGGGAAAGCAAGTACTTAGCCGATTTCAAGATTGTTTGAGCAAGTTGGATAGAAAACGACAATCCGACTGTCCGAGAGTCAGTTTGTGAGAAGGGCTTGGAAGCCGTCTTGAGCTATGTTTTATGCTTTGGGTCCTTAGCCATTTTTCATGCGAATGCCCATTCTACCTTACTGCTTCCCACCGTACAGTCGCTCTGCGAGCTGCGGCTTCTGGCAGGAGATGGCTTAGGCGTTTACACACTACTTGTACGACTGCAGGAAGCATTTCATAGTGCAAGGCGGCAAGTCCTCGGGCCGACTTGACGAGCCCGGTGCCAAGCGGCATGATAAAGAGTAACATACTTGTAGGCATAATTTTTATCATACAGACAAAAGAGGGCAGTCCCCGAGCTCGTCTTGGGGGGCCCGAAGTCTTGGTATTTTCATACAAAAGGTAGCATGGTACATACTGCATCAACTGTAAAATCTTCGGAGAAGATTTGCGTTCCATGGCCGCTCTGTCTCCTTGCCAGAGTCGTCCCTCTTGCGTGCTCGGGGCTTCTGAGCGTCCATCAGGTAGTAGGAATCGTTGCCTAGTACTTTGCTGATGATGAAAGGGCCCTCCCAAGGCGGCGACAGCTTGTGCTGGCCGGCTATTCGCTGGATCAGCCGGAGCACAAGGTCGCCTTCTTGGAAAGATCTTGGCCTGACCTTCCTGTTGTGGTATCGGCGCAGGCTCTGCTGGTAGATGCTGGACCGGCTGAGTGCCAGCAGCCGGCCCTCTTCCAGCAAATCGACGCCATCTTGCCGTGCTTCTTCGGCTTCCTCCTTGGTGTATATGGTGACTCGTGGGGAGTCGAACTCTATGTCCGTTGGGATGACGGCTTCGGTACTGTAGACGAGGAAGAAAGCCGTGAAGCCGGTTGACTTGTTTGGAGTCGTGCGCAGACTCCAGAGGATGGCTGGCGGCTCGTCGAGCCAGCAGCCAGCCGAGCGCTCCAGAGGCTCAATCAACCGAGGCTTGATGCCGGACAGGATGAGGCCATTTGCTCGCTCTACTTGGCCGTTTGACTGCGAGTGGGCGACGGACGCTAGGTCCAGTCGGATGCCCTGTGTTGCGCAGAAACGGGCCAAGGCGCCTTTGGCAAAATTTGTGCCGTTGTCGGTGATGATGTTGTGTGGTATGCCGTACCGAATTGTGATATCGGTGGTGAAGGTCACAGCAGTCGGACCGTTCAGTTTCTTGATTGGCTTCACTTCTACCCACTTGGTGAACTTGTCCACTGCGACAAGTAGGTGAGTTAGACCGCCTCGTGCTGTTTTGAATGGTCCCACCATGTCTAGACCCCAAACTGCGAAAGGCTAACCAATGGGGATGGTCTTGAGCGCGGAAGCCGGTTGGTGCGGCTTGGAGCTGAACTTCTGGCACCCTTTGCATTTTTGGACCAACTCCTTGGCCTCTTCCAAGGCAGTCGGCCAAAAGAAACCGTGCCAAAAAGCTTTGGCGACGATTGCTCTAGAAGCCGCATGGTGGCCACATTCGCCTTGATGGATGTCTTTGAGGATTGCCTGGCCTTGCTCTGGCTCTACGCAGCGCTGGTAGACACCAGTGACGCTGCGCCTGACCAGCTCTCTGTTGATTATGGTATAGGCTGCTGCCCGGTGTTGTACTTGCCGAGCTGAGGTCTCATCAGTTGGTAGCTCTTTGTTCACCAGAAATTTGAGGATGGGCTGGGCCCATGAGGGTGCTGCTATTTCATCGACTATCAGAATTGTGACTTGGACGAGGGCGGCTGGGCTGGGAGGCGGCGGGCTGGAGTCAACAACCGCTTGTTGGGCTGATGAAGTCCCCAGGCCGACTGGCTCGGTCCTTGGGCCGAGTTCTGGAATCTTCAAGTCCGTCACCGTAGTACCCGGGCCGGGCTTGACTGTGGCAGCTTTGGAGTCGCCCGCCAAAGTCCCTGTTCCGACTACCAGAACTCTGGAGTCGGGTCCTCCGTCTTCGGGAGGAGCCGGCACAAAGATGGAGTCTGATTCTGGTGAAGGCTTGACAGACGGCTTGAGGAGGCGTCGAAGGGCGACGCCAGATGGTATTGCTTGGCTGGTAGAGCCGATTCGTGCCAAGGCGTCTGCTTGGTCGTTGTTGTTTCTTGGCACATGGAGGAACTTGCACCCTTCGAAATACCCGCTGAGTTGCTGCACGAGGAAACGGTAGCTCGCCATGTTTGCGTCTTTTGCGTCCCAGTCGCCAGACGACTGCTGGACCACTAAGTCCGAGTCACCTTAACACAAGATCTGGTGGATGCCAAGTTCTTTGGCAAGCCGGAGCCCGTGAATGAGCGCCTCGTACTCAGCCACGATGTTGGAGGCGGCAAAATGGATTTGCAGTGCATATTTGAGCTTGTCGCCTTTGGGAGAGGTGAGGACGACACCGGCTCCCAAGCCGGTGCGCATCTTGGAGCCGTCGAAGTGCATCCTCCAATGGGTGGAGTCAGGTGCTGGAGGCAGGTACTGGGTCTCGCCCCAGTCGACGAGGAAGTCGGCCAGTGCTTGTGATTTGATAGCGGTGCGGTGCTGGTAGTAGATGGTGTAAGGAGCCAGCTCTATGGCCCACTTGGCCACTCAACCAGAGGCATCACGGCTGCCAATGATCTTAGCAAGTGGAGCCGTGCAGACCACCGTGATTGGATGTTCTTGAAAGTAAGGCTTCAATTTCTTGGCAGCAAAGTGCACGCCATAGCACATCTTCTGGTAGTGGGGGTAGTTCTGCTTGGAGGTCGACAGTACCTCGCTAAGTTAATATACTGGTCTCTGGACAGGTAGCGCCTTGCCTTCCTCCTTGCGCTCTACTACAATGACTGTGCTGACTACTTGGCTGGTGGCGGCGATGTACAGGAGCATAGGTTCCTTGGGAGTCGGAGCCGCCAGGACGGGTGGAGTATTCAGCATCTTCTTCAACTGGTGGAAAGCTTCGTCCGCCTTATGGTTCCACTCGAAAAAAGTGGTCTTCTTCATGAGTTGGTATAAGGGGAGAGCTTTCTCGCCCAGCCGACTAATGAATCGGCTGATGGACGCCAAGCAGCCGGTGAACTTTTGCACATCCAGCAGTCGGCTAGGTACCTCCATTCTCTCGATGGCCTTGATTTTTACTGGGTTGCATTCTATGCCGCGTTCAGAGACCAGGAAACCTAGCAGCTGGCCGGCTGGGACTCCGAAGACACACTTCTCGGGGTTGAGCTTGATCTGGAACCGGCGCAGGTTCTCAAAGGTCTCCTTGAGGTCTTCCAGCAATGTTCCTCGCTTTTCCGTCTTCACCACCACGTCGTCCACGTAAACGTGGGCGTTCCTACCGAGCTGCTTGAGGAGGCACTTCTGCATGCAACGTTGAAAGGTGGCGCCGGCATTCCTCAAGCCGAACGTCATGGTGAGGTAGCAGAATGCTCCAAACGGCGTGATGAAGGCGGTCTTCAATCTATCAGCCGGGTTCAGCTTGATCTGGTGATATCCTGAGTACGCATCCAAGAAACTCAACAGCTCGCATCCGGATGTGGAGTCTATCACCTGATCAATTCTCGGCAGAGCAAACGGGTCCTTGGGGCAGGCCTTGTTGAGGCTCGTGTAGTCAATACACATTCGCCATTGCTTGTTCTTCTTTAGCACCAGGACCGGATTTGCCAGCCACTCCGGGAAGAAAACTTCCATAATGAAGCCGGCTACTAGGAGTCGGGCTATCTCTTCTCCGACAACTCTTCTCTTCTCTTCTGATAAGCGGCGCAGGGGCTGCCTGGCCGGCTTTGCATCAGATCGGACGTGTAACTTGTGCTCGGTGAATTCTGTCGGCACACCTGGCATGTCTTTGGGAGACCACGCGAAGATGTCCCGATTCTCACGGAGGAAATCGACGAGCTCGCCTTCCTATTTGCTGTCGAGGTTTGCACCTACGATGGCGTACCTCTCTGGGTGCTCCGGATCCAAGGGTATCTTCTTTGTCTCTTTGGCCGGCTTGAACGAACCTTCGGCTTCCGACTCCTTCGGGTCGGGCGATATCTCCGGCTGCTTGCTGGCCATCGCCACAGCTTGCTCAAGGAGTCGCTTCTCGGCCGTAAACACCAGGGACTCGGCCAGCCGACTACTCTCGGTCGCGCAACCGGACGACTTCGGGTAGTCGCCGACCACAGTCAGAATTCCCCTGGAACTGGGCATCTTCATCTTGAGGTAGGCGTAGTGGGGGACCGCCATGAACTTGGCCAAGGCGGGCCGGCCAAGTAGCGCATGGTACGGGCTCTCGAGGTCCACCATCTCAAACCAAACAGACTCTCTTCGGAAGTGATCTTTGTCCCCAAAGAGGACGTCAATCAGGATCTTGCCGATTGGTGAACAGGAAAGCCCAGGAACAATGCCGTGGAACACAGTCCGGCTGTTCTGAAGCTGTCTCTGCTTGATTCCTAACTTCTCCATGGTGTCCTTGTACAGGATGTTGATGTTGCTGCCCCCATCTATCAGAACTCGCGAAAAACGCGCGGCCCGTTTGTCCGTGGCAAAGGTGGCGTCCAGGACCAAGGCGTAGGAGCCCGGACTTGGCATCACTTCTGGGTGGTCAGCCCTGCTCCAGCTGATGGGCCTCTCTAACCAGTGCATGAACTCTGGCGTCTCTGAGGCTACCGCGTTCACCTCTTGTCGCTGCAGCTGCCTGCTGCGTCGATCGTCAACCACACTGGTGAACACCACATAGGCTCCGTGCTCTTCAGGGTACTCTTCTTGTACTGCGCCGACTGGCCTGACTGCCGGCTGCTGGGGCAGAGGCGGAGGCGGCTGCCCAGCAGGCGGGGGTGGCAGGAGGCCGTCTCCCTTGGCGATCCTGGTGAGCCAGTGGCACTTTCGGGTGGTGTGATTTGATGGCTTCGCGCCGCTGTGGAACTTGCAAGGTCCATCCAAGGTCTGCTCATAGGAGAAGGCCGGCAACCAGTTCGGCTTGCCGCCTTTCTGTCGCTTGGGCGGAGGCTGCTCTTCTGGCTGCTGGGCTTCGACGGTCGCGACCTGCCGGCTGCTGGAAGCCGGCTGCGGGGCCTTGCGCTTGTGGTTGCCCTGCTGTTGTCGCCGGCCGGCGTCTGCTGCCGGAGTTCTTGGAGCCTGAGGAGCTACCTTGCTAGTCGTGCTGATTTGAATTTCCGTCTTCATGGAGGAGTCGGCCGTAGCGTACTTGTCTGCTATGATCAGCAGCTCGTCGAGGGTTTCTGGCTCGTTGCAGAGGAGCTTGTGCTTGAGGAGGGTGCCTTCTCGGCACCCGGCTGTGAAGTACTCGATGGCCTGCACCTCGTGCATGCCCTCGCAGGAGTTCCGGAGCTCAGCCCAACGCGTGAGGTAGTCGCGAGTCGACTCATCAGGACCTTGCACGCATAGGGAGAGCTGGCGAGGCTTGGGAGGACGCTTGTACGTACTGGTGAAGTTGCGAACGAATGCTTCGGTGAAGTCGACCCAGCTGTTGATGCTGCGGGGCTTTAGGCTGTTCAGCCATATTCGAGCCGTGCCCTGGAGCATGAGCGGAACGTACTTTACGGCGACACGCTTGTTGCCGTTTGCTATGCTGACAGCCGTGGAGTAGTTGACTAGCCAGTCTTCTGGCTTCACGGAGCCGGTATACTTGGGCATGTCTCTTGGGAGCGTGAACCCTCTGGGAAAGGGCTCGTCCCAAATGCGGGGCCCGAAACAAGGCGGACCCAGCTCATCTTCTTCTTCCAGCGCCAGCGACCGGTGAAGTCTGTCGATCCGGTGGCGGGCGTCATTCTCCCCGAGTCCCTCTCGACGGCCAAGGCGGTCACCGAGAGTCGGATGGTCAACAGGCGGCGGGGAGACTCGCCTCTCCTTGCGGGGAGGGGGAGGCGGACAGTCGACCCGTCGTTCCACTACTCTCGGGCGGCCGTCTCGGTCGCGCTCTATGGTAATCTGAGTCCGACTGTGGCTGACAGCCGGCTCCTTGTCCTTCCTTCCTCGGGTATCTACAGTCGGTGTCCAAGACGTCGCGCCTTGATCTCGGTGTGGGTTGTCATTTGGCTGCTGCGGTGCCTCCGTGCGGCAGCCGGCCTCGTTCTGCACGGCGGCCGCGTCGAGGAGCCGCTGGACTCGCTCCATCATGAGGCGGCGCTCTTCGCCCTCGAAATTGTCCAGCTCATCCTCCGCTGCCTGGGAGGCTCGGATGTTCTCTGCTGGCGTGGCATACACGGGGCGGCTAGCCCCAAACAGGCTGGCGATGGCTACGCCGCGCTGCTGAACCGCGCCAAGGTGGCTGGGCCCTGCCGGAGCCAGCGAGCCGCCAACAGCACGATCCATCTCCCGCTGGTAAGCTTCTGACAAGCGTCTCATGCTGGCTAGCTCCTTCGCGCCTTCAACAAGCTGAAGGCGGCGCGCTTCTAACGTCTCTGTGTCAGCATCTTCTGGAATGGGCGCAGCTAGGTCTTGCAACGTCGCGTCGAGTGAGTCGGGCGCCCTTCCACCAGGGAACTCGTCATGACTGATGACCAGCACCTCAGTGACGGTGCTCCCGTCGCACTCCGCGTGGGGGAGAGGTTCGTCGTAGACCACCACGTTGGAGGGGAAAGCGTCGACCGACACGGTGTCGGAGTCGACCAACATCGGTTCGATGGAGCCTACGTACTCCAAGTCTACGGCAGGCTCGCCGGAAACGTGGAGTTGATCGAGGAGGTCCGCGAGGAGGTTTTCGGGGCCGCCTACGCCTGCGTCGGATGCAGGTTCGTCGGAGAGGAGGACCTCGCCGACAAGTTCCGCCAAGGATCTGGCTGCGCAGGCGATCTCCACGCCGCGCAGCGCGTCGACGCAAACTTCGTATGGCGTGTCTGGCTGGCTGCGCTCGCCAGGGAGGAAAAGGGTTCCCGTCCAGAACAGATCTCCGGACAGCGGTGCACCAGGCCCCACGGTGGGCGCCAAATGTCGGGGGTTTGGTGCGACATATGCCAACGGATGGCTTATCATGGTGGGGGCGAGTAGAACGTCGCGGGTGCCTGGAAACGGGATGAGGCAAAGACATGCACGCCGGCGAATCTTACCCAGCTTCGGGGCTCTCCGGGGAGATAATACCCCTACTGCTGCTCTGTGGGGTCTCCGCATGATCACTATGGTCAAGTGTTTACACGGTTGCTCCTTGAGCTGTGTATGTGGTAGGAGAGGGCTAGGCTCGCTCTCTCCCTCTATCTGGTGAGGTATATAACTACTGGGATCCAACCCTTTGCATGGGTGCCCTAGGGGGTTTATATAGGCCTACCCCTAGGGGTACAATGGTAATGTGACTGGGCACGGGCCCAGCCGTCAGTGTCTCTGACCTCCGACTTCTCCGCCGACTGCTGGGGCCCACTGGCTGGTGGGCCCCGCCGACTGGTCTGGTACGGAGCCGACGGGCCGCGTTCGCCGCGGGCGGGTCTTGCCGGCTACTGATTACTGTAGCCATGCTCCTGATGATGCAAGCTTGGTCATGGGGTCGTGGCAACAGCCCCGCCGCCTGGCGGGCGATCACTGTGGCCACTCCCCATCTCTTCTTGATTAATGGCGCGTGGGACCAAGGGAGGGCTCGGCCGACTCCCCCGGGCCGACTCCCATTGGGTCCGATTGGCGGTGCTCCCGCCGTCTCCCGAGGTCTCGCTCGCTGGTGGGCCCTGCTGCCTCCAGGCCGTACAGACAAGCCGTCGTGGGCGCAGGACCAGGTACAGCGGTGCTGATGTCAGGGCCGGCTGGGCAACAGCGCCACGCCGCGGGGAGATCTTCCCAAGTATGGCGCGCTGTAGCCATGCCTGCCCTTGGTAAGGGGCGGGGAGTGGGCTTCATTGTAGCCAGGCCCCTGCCCCATCCCCCTCGATGAGGTCACGGTTTGTTGGAGTTGCCGGCCGACTCCCCAAAGCCGGCTTCTCTGGAAGTCGTCCCTGGGACTCGGCCGTGAGCGGGCAGTCGGCCGCCTTGCCGTAGACCTCCCAGGAGGCGGCTCTTCGCCCTGTGGTCTTGACGGGCGCCGCCTGCCCCGATGTCTTGAAAGGTCGTGGGGCTCGGGTTGGCCTACCCGTGGCCCATTACTCCGACAAAACAAGAGCTTGAGAACTTGAGATCGGCTCATGAAGGTCTTCAAAAGGAGAACGGGTCACTCCATGCTCAATAGATCAGTTCAGCTCAGGAAGACATTGAGCCACCATGTTTAAAATGTCTTGAGCATGATAATACTGCTTCTGTTGCTGGATGTTCTACTGCTACTACTGTTGCTATGTCTTCAACTGCTGATGTGGAGACTAACCCCTCTTCTGAGGATACCACTACTATTTCTGATGAGAATGCCAAGTTGAAGACATTGCTTGAAACAGGGATGTGCAAAAGCCTCAAAGGGCATTATACACTGTTTGATGTCCTCAAGAAACAGATTCTGAACCGAAACCCTAGGAAAGAGGGTGTTGGGTTTCAGAGGAAAATGAATGTTGATGGTTCCTACTGGAAGCCTGAGCAAGTACCCCAAAACCACATGGGTTGCTCCAAAGGGACTGAGGGAGTCCTGGATTAGGGGGTCTCTGGACAGCCGGACTATCTCTATTGGTCAGACTGTTGGACTATGAAGATACAAGATTGAAGACTTCGTCTCGTGTCCGGATGGGACTCTACTTGGCGTGGAACGCAAGCTAGGCAATACGGATATGGATATCTCCTCCTTTGTAACCGACCCTGTGTAACCCTAACCCTCTCCGGTGTCTATATAAACCGAAGGGTTTTAGTCCGTAGGACAACAACCATAACATACAATCATACCATAGGCTAGCTTGTAGGGTTTAGCCTCTCCGATCTCGTGGTAGATCTACTCTTGTACTACCCATATCATCAATATCAATCAAGCAGGACGTAGGGTTTTACGTCCATCAAGAGGGCCCGAACCTGGGTAAAACATTGTGTCCCCTGCCTCCTGTTACCATCCAGCCTAGACGCACAGTTCGGGACCCCCTACCCGAGATCCGCCAGTTTTGACACCGACATTGGTGCTTTCATTGAGAGTTCCTCTGTGTCGTCGCCGTTAGGCTTGATGGCTCCTACTATCATCGATAGTGATGCGGTCCAGGGCGAGACTTTTCTCCCCGGACAGATCTTCGTATTCGGCGGCTTTGCACTGCAGGCTAATTCGCTTGGCCATCTGGAGCAGATTGAAAGCTACGCCCCTGGCTACCAGGTCAGATTTGGAAGTTTGAACTACACGGCCGACATCCGCGGAGAATTGATCTTTGACGGATTCGAGCCACAGCCGGGAACGCCGCACTGTCATGACGGGTATGACCTAGCTCTGCCGCCGAACAGTACCCTAGAGGCCGCGCCCGCATCAGCTCCGACCCTTACCTCGGAGCCAACTGCGCCAATCGAGGACGGGTGGCTAGACACCGCCTCAGGGGCTGCAGTCTCAACGGCGATCGAGCCGAACACCAGCCTAATCATCTGCGAAGCCCGTGACTCCAAGGTGTCGGACTCTTTTCTGGACTCCGAACCGCCCGCGCCCCTGCCAATCAAATCCGATTGGGCGCCGATCATGGAATTCACCGCCGCGGATATCTTTCGGCACTCACCCTTTGGCGACATTCTGAATTCACTAAGGTCTCTCTCTTTGTCAGGAGAGCCCTGGCCGGACTATGGCCAACAGGATTGGGATGCGGACGACAAAGAAATTCGACGCCCACCCACCACCCACTTCGTAGCCACTGTCAATGATTTAACCGACATGCTCGACTTCGACTCCGAAGACATCGATGGTATGGACGAAGATGTAGGAGACGAACATGAACCAGCGCCTATAGGGCACTGGAAAGCCACCTCGTCATATGACATATACATGGTGGATACACCCAACGAAGGCAATGGCGACGAGATAGCGGAGGATGACCCCTCCAAGAAGCAACCCAAGCGCTGACGTCAGCGGCGCCGCTCTAAATCCCACCAAAGCAGAAGTGGTGATACCGGCATAGGAGATAATAACACTCCGGATAGTGCCGAAGACAACAATAATCCCCTCCAGCATGATTTAGAGCAGGAGGATGGAGGAGCCAGCTCTCCTGAGAGAGCGGCAGACGGAGAGGAGGAGGATGACAATTACATGCCCCCCTTCGAAGACGAGGCAAGCCTCGGCGACGATGAATTCGCCGTACCAGAGGATCCCGTCGAACAAGAGCGCTTCAAGCGCCGGCTTATGGCCACGGCAAATAGCCTGAAGAAAAAGCAGCAACAGCTTCAAGCTGATCAAGATCTGCTAGTTGACAGATGGACTGAAGTCCTCACGGCCGAGGAATATAAACTCGAGCGCCCCTCCAAGAATTACCCAAAGTGCAGGTTACTACCCCGACTGGAGGAAGAAGCGTATGATACGGCTGATCGGCCACCTCGTGGCCGCGATAGAGAGGCATTCCAGCCAAAAGCTCAGCCTCCACCCCGACGCCATTCAAATAAAAAGGCATGGGGAGATACGCCAGACCTGCGAGACATATTGGAGGAAAAAGCAAAGCATGCAAGATCGATCTACGGATCACGACAGCGCACCACTCTGCGAGACAATAAACGTCACGCCGGACACAGTAAAAGCAAATCCGGCCGGGCCGAACACAGCGGGCAAGACCCATTCGAGCTGCGTCGCGATATAGCCCAATACAGAGGCGCCGCACACCCCTTATGATTCACAGACGAAGTAATGGAACATCAATTCCCAGAAGGTTTCAAACCTGTAAATATTGAATCATATGACGGCACAACAGATCCCGCAATATGGATTGAGGATTTCCTCCTCCACATCCACATGGCCCGCGGTGATGACTTACACGCCATCAAATACCTCCCACTAAAGCTCAAAGGACCAGCGCGACATTGGCTTAACAGCTTGCCAGCAGACTCCATTAGCTGTTGGGAAGATCTGGAAGCCGCATTCCTCGACAACTTTCAGGGCACTTATGTGCGACCACCAAACGCTGATGACTTGAGCCACATAATTCAGCAGCCAGAAGAGTCAGCCAGGCAATTCTGGACTCGGTTCCTTACAAAGAAAAATCAAACCGTCGACTGTCCGGATGCGGAGGCCTTAGCGGCTTTCAAACACAACATCCGAGACGAGTGGCTAGCCCAGCACCTTGGTCAGGAAAAGCCAAAATCTATGGCAGCTCTCACGATGCTCATGACCCACTTTTGTGCGGGAGAAGACAGTTGGCTGGCTCGCAGTAATAACATATCAAAGAACCATGGTACCTCAGATACCAAGGACGGCAATAGCAGGTCACGTCGCAACAAACATAAGCGCCGCATTAATAGCGAAAATACTGAGGATATGGCAGTCAATGCCGGATTCAAAGGCTCTAAACCCGGTCAGCGGAAAAAGCCATTCAAACAAAGTACGCCGGGTCCGTCCAGCTTGGACCGTATACTCGATCGCTCGTGTCAAATACACGGCACCCCAGACAAGCCAGCCAATCACACCAACAGGGATTGTTGGGTGTTCAAGCAGGCTGGCAAGTTAATTGCTGAAAACAAGGACAAGGGGCCGCATAGCGATGACGAGGAGGAGCCCCGGCAGCCGCACACTGGAGGACAGAAGAGGTTTCCCCCGCAAGTGCGGACGGTGAACATGATATACGCAACCCACATCCCCAAAAGGGAGCGGAATCATGCGCTCAGGGACGTATATGCGTTGGAGCCAGTCGCCCCAAAATTAAACCCTTGGTCCTCCTGTCCGATCACCTTCAATCGCAGGGACCATCCCACTAGTATCTGTCATGGCGGATTTGCTGCACTGGTCCTAGACCCAATCATTGACGGATTCCACCTCACTCGAGTCCTTATGGATGGCGGCAGCAGCCTGAACCTGCTTTATTAGGACACAGTGTGCAAAATGGGTATAGACCCCTCAAGGATCAAACCCACAAAAACGACCTTTAAAGGCGTCATTCCAGGTGTGGAGGCCCATTGCACAGGCTCAATTACACTGGAAGTGGTCTTCGGATCCCCGGATAACTTCTGAAGCGAAGAGTTAATCTTCGATATAGTCCCGTTCCGTAGTGGTTATCACGTGCTGCTCAGGCGAACCGCATTTGCTAGATTCAATGTGGTACCGCATTATGCATACCTCAAGCTCAAGATGCCAGGACCTCGCGGAGTTATTACAGTAAATGGAAACACAGAGCGCTCCCTCCGAACAGAGGAGCACACCGCGGCCCTCACAGCAGAAGGGCAAAGCAGCCTCTCAAGGCAATCAACCAGTTCGGCGCTTCAAAGCCCGGACACCTTCAAGCGCACTTGGAGCAATCGGCAAATAGACCACCTGGCGCGATCTGAGCTCATGTAGCAATACGGCAGCCACCCCAATCCCAGCCCAACGGCGAAACTCATGCCGCGCGTACATAATTACGCATTAAAAATACCATGGGCACAGGTGGGGAGGGGGGGCACAACTGCGGCACGCCCCAAGACGCGGCTTAAACCGCACTAGGAGCTTCCCGTTTGGTTATTTTTCTTTTTTTTCAGGACCTTAATCTCTGGAAACACTGTCCGGCAGCACTATTGCCGAACACATGATGCAGCAACCAAGGAGGCAGACAGCTACGTCATACCACAGAATTCCTAGGTTGATTACAGTAACGAGCGAAATATTCGATTTAATATCATTCCTCAGCTTGCCCTTGGAAGGGACACAGTCCTACTCTTTGCTTATCGCACTATCTGTATCACTCTGCTTTAACGCAATTTTTTAATAAACAATGCATGACATTACGACTATTATTGCATTCTTGTTATATATATATGTGTGTGTGTGTTCATTAATGACGCCTTGCAACCGTACACCTTGGTACGGCTAATACACCAGGGGCTTACGTACCTCACAATACGGTGTGAAAAGTCCGAACACTTTCACAATTGCGGCACCCCGAACTTATAGCATTATATGCATCAGCTCTGAATCATGTCTTTGGTCAAATGTTGGGTTTGCCCAGCTCCTATGTTTTGGTACTTTACGTTCCGCTCTATCGGCTAAGGTAGCGCTAGGAGAACTACTACGATTGTGCCCCAGTTCTGCTGGGTTCAGCACCTCAGTAGAGAAAGCTAAAACTGACTGTCATGATAAGGCGAGAGACTGGTCGCTGTTCGGCGAGGTTTTCAAGTCCCTAAAGACTTATGTCGCTTAGAGCGAGGGGCCGGCCCTGTCCGGCTTAAAGGCGTGTATCGCGCCCCGAATTCGGCCTTTCAAATACCAGTGGCTTCGCCAAAATTTAAAATTATAGAATTCTATGGCTAAGTGAGAGTGATAAAGCATTATTAGTCTGGTTGCCTTGTTCGTTGTGCTGAGCACCTCCCTCGAAGGACCCAAACATGGGAACAAGAGCACTCAGGTTTATCCTGAACACCCCAGCACTCATGGCATGGGGGCAGAAGCCGAGGACTAGCCATCTCTCAGATTGGATAAACAGCCAAACATAAGGTAATATTTTAAATTCAAACAAGCATTGCATAGCGCATATGAAACAAGTTTTCATAAATACAGGATAAAACGAGCAAGTCTCATTCAAATATTACATCTTTTGAACACTCGTCCGCGATGAGACGGGCACCCGGCAGAACACCCTCGTAGTACATCTTGGGGTGGCAGTGCTCCTTGCCCTTCGGCGGCCCCTCCTTGATCAGCTTCACGGCGTCTAGCTTGACCCACTACAATTTCACACAGGCGAAAGCCCGGCGTGCACCTTCAATGCAGACAAATCGCTTGACGACCTCCAGCCGCGGGCAGGCATCCACAAGCCACCTCACCAGGCCAAAGAAGCTGTTCGGAAGGGCGTCGCCAGGCCACAGCCGGACTATAAAGCTCTTCATGGCCCTATCGGCCGCCTTATGTAGCTCGACCATCTGCTTCAGCTGGTCGCTCATTGGCACCGGGTGTTCGGCCTCAGCATACTGAGACCAGAACAGCTTCTCCGTTGAGCTTCCATCCTCGTCCTAGTAAAATTGTGCGGCACCGGACACGCTACGGGGCAAATCTGCGAATGCTCCTGGAGAGCTCCGGATTCGGGTAAGTAATCGCTAATTTACTTTTACAAGCTTGCTTTGCATATAGAAAGCCTTACCCGCCGCTATCTTCTTCATCGCGTCGATCTCTTGGAGAGCCTTTTGGGCTTCGGCCTTGGCACATTTTGCACTCTCGAGGGCCGCGGCAAGCTCAGACTCCCGCGTCTTTGAGTCAAGCTCCAATGCCTCGTGCTTCGCCATGAGAGCCTGGAGCTCTTGCTGCACCTCGCCCACCTGAGCCTCGTGCTTCTCTCGCTCGGCGTGCTCCTTGGACGCTTTATCTTCGGCCTTGGTTAGCGCTTGCTTCAGGGTCACCACCTCGGTCGTGGCCCCTGGCAAATATACGATGATCCTATCATTTTGCAATCGCATCTTCTTTTTTATATACATATCTATAGACAGGGTATTACTTACCCTTGTTCTCCTCGAGCTGCCTCTTGGCAAGGCCGAGCTCTTTCCTGGACCCCTCGAGGTCCTGCTTCAGTACGGCAACCTCCGCAGTCAGTGCGGCGGACGCCAACAGCGAAGCCTGCATATGCATATTGACATACTTACATTAGACTCCTGCGATATTATTTGATCCTCTGTTCGGCTTTTCTTTGTGAACACCGAACAAAGCATCAGGGGCTACTGCCTATGCGGTAATATTTCTACTACATTTTAAAACACTTACCTCAAAGCCTGTTAGAAAGCTGGCACAGGCTTCAGTCAACCCGCTCTTGGTGGACTGAACCTTCTGGACCACCGCACTCATAACAGTACGGTGCTCCTCGTCGTTGGAAGCACTGCGAAGCGCTTCCAACAGATTGTCCGGCGCCTCTGGATGGACAGAGGGCACCGGCACAGGTGTCTTGCCCCTCTTAGAAGGAGGCCGCCTCCCCGAGCCTGGAACCGCTGGAGGTTCCGGCGTGGTGTTCGGCTGAGGGCCGAACTCGGAGCTCTCAAGGGCTCCGTCCCCTCGGCTCCCGGAGTCCGGAAGGTCGCCGTGAGGCGCCTCCGGGACTGTCTCCCCTCGATCCGGTGCCCCTTGAGATAGCACCTCGGCGTCGTCAACAAGATGAGGGGAGGTGGCGGTCGGGACTGGATCGCTATCCATGTCCGACGAGCCCAGGGAGCCGTCCGATGATACATCGATACTGGCTCGTGGCGGCCTGTATAATTACGTTCGGCGTTAGGAAAAACAATGCGACAAAGGAATTCTATGAGTTACTCTGGTATCCGAATACTTACGATCTCCCCGGAGGCTTGGCCCGGGGCAGCCACTCGTCTTCGCCCTCGTCGGCGGCGGTGGAACTGTCCGGAAGGAGAGTCCTTCCCTTCTTGGACCCTTCGGCCTCCCCAGTTGGGGCGGCCTTCCTTTTCTTGTCTCCCCCGCCTGGAGGGGGAGCATCTTATTCTTCCTCCTCGTCTTTGGGGGAAGAGTGTGCCGCAGAGTTACAGACGATGATTCCGATAACACCTGGCGCCGGGAACTCTTTCGGGTTCCCTTGGCCTTCTTGATCTTCTCCGGCACCTTGTAAGGAGCCGGAGCCAGCATCTCCGTCAGGAGAGCGCCCGCAGTGTCTTCGGGCAAAGGGGACGGACAGTTAATCTGCCCCGACATCTCCACCCAGTCCTATCAAAGGCATGGAGATTAGACCCCACGCATAATTAGGCTAGGGAAAATAAATGTCCTATAGACGTATTGAACTCACCGAACGCGCTAGGCGCTTTGTGCTTAGTCCGCGGTCCTCGGCGAGAGAAGGGGGACCTCGGCGCCCTTGAACAGCACCTTCCAGACGTCCTTGTGCGTCGTATCAAAGAGCTCACTCAGAGTCTGGTGCTGGGTCGGGTCGAACTCCCACAAGGTAAAATCCCGTTGTTGACACGGGAGGATCCAGCGGATGAGCATAACTTGGACTATGTTGACAAGCTTGAGTTTCTTGCTCGCCATGCTCCAGATACATTTCTGGAGTCCATCCAGCTCCACCGATGAACCCCGCGACAAGCCCTTCTCTTTCCAGGAAGTGAGCCGTGTTGGGAATCCGGATCGAAACTCAGGGGCTGCTGCCCATTTGGCGTCGCGCGGCTCGGTGATGTAGAACCACGCCGATTGCCATCCCTTTATTGTCTCCACGAAGGAACCTTCGAGCCATATGACGTTGGGCATCTTGCCCACCATGGCTCCACCGCATTCTGCTTGTTGGCCTCGTACTACCTTCGGCTTGATATTAAAGGTCTTTAACCACAGGCCGAAGTGGGGCCGGATGCGGAGGAAAGCCTCACACACGACGATGAACGCCAAAATGTTGAGGATGAAGTTCGGGGCCAGATCATGAAAGTCCAGCCCGTAGTAGAACATGAGATCATGGACGAATGGATGGAGGGGAAACCCTAGTCCGTGGAGGAAGTGGTGAAGGAAAAATTTTGGTCATATTTCGGTCATCTCTTCACTTCCTAAGCCGGCAATCTCATTTGTGATGAGAGCAAGCCTAGAGTACATTTCAGCGACGCCTTCACCATCCTTCATTTTGAACTTGTCAAGCTGACTTTGAAGCACATCCAATTTGGATTCCTTGACAGATTCGATACCTTCATGCATATCAATCAAAGTATCCCAAATTTCCTTTGCATTCTCAAGACGGCTGATTTTGTTGAATTCTTCAGGGCATAATCCGTTGAAGAGAATATCACAAGCATGAGCATTGTATTGTAGCAACTTCAACTCTTCCACGGTAGCTTCACGGTTTGGTTCTCTCCCATCGAAGAATTCACCTTGCAAGCCAATACACACAATAGCCCAAACGGCGGGGTTATGTCCAAGAATATGCATTTTCATCTTATGCCTCCAACTAGCAAAATTTGTACCATCAAAGTAAGGACCTCTATGGTGGTAATTTCCCTCGCTAGACGCCATACTCTCCTAGGTTGTGAAACCAAGGCTATGACCACCAAAAGCTATGGAAATCAAAGCAATGGACACCAAAGCTCTGATACCACTTGTAGGATCGAAAGTATGTCTAGAGGGGGGTGATTAGACTACTTGACCAAATAAAAATCTAGCCTTTTCCGAATTTTAGTTCTTGGCAGATTTTAGCAACTTAGCACAAGTCAAACAATCAACCTACTCATGCAATTCTAAGAGTATAGCAGCAAAAAGTAAAACAATTGCATATGAAGGTAATGGAAGGAGTTTGGAGTGTGCAAACGCAATTGGAGACACGGAGATTTTTGGCGTGGTTCCGATAGGTGGTGCTATCGTACATCCACGTTGATGGAGACTTCCACCCACGAAGGGTCCACGAAGAAGCAACCTTGTCTATCCCACCATGGCTGTCGCCCACGAAGGACTTGCCTCACTCGGGTAGATCTTCATGAAGTAGGTGATCTCCTTGCCCTTACAAACTCCTTGGTTCAACTCCACAATCTTGACGGAGGCTCCCAAGTGACACCTAACCAATCTAGGAGACACCACTCTCCAAGAGGTAACAAATGGTGTGTTGATGATGAACTCCTTGCTCTTGTGCTTCAAATGATAGTCTCCCCAACACTCAACTCTCTCTCATAGGATTGGATTTGGTAGAAAGATGATTTGAGTGAAAAGCAACTTGAGGAAGGCTAGAGATCAAGATTTATGTGGTTGGAATGGAATATCTTGACCTCAACACAAGTGTAGGTGGTTCTCTCTCAGAAAATGTATGTTGGAAGTGTAGGCATATTCTGATGGCTCTCTCCATGAATGAAGAGTGGGTGGAGGGGTAGAAATAGCCTCCACACAAAATCTAACCGTTACACACAAATCACCAAACTCGGTGGGACCGAATCATAAAACTCGGTCAGACCGATTTAGTTCAAAATGTGAACATTAGGATTTTTGGTGGGACCGACATGTCAACTCGGTGGGACCGATTTTGTTAGGGTTAGGGCATAACGTAATCTCGGTGAGACTAATTACACAAACTCGGTGAGACCGGTTTTGGTAATGGACTAACAGAGAGTTGGTTAGGCAAACTCGGTGGGACCGGTTCACTCATCTCGGTTGGACCGAAACGTTATGAAAGGGAAACAGAGAGTTTGCATTACAATCTCGGTGGGACCGATCGCTCATCTCAGTTTGACCGAAACGTTACGAAGGGAAACAGAGAGATTACAATCCCATCTCGGTGAGACCGAGATCCCTATTGGTGAGACTGAAAAGACTAGGGTTTCTGGAAGTGGCTATGTCAATTGAACTCGGTGGCACCGGATAGAAAGTTTCGGTGGGGCCGAGTTTGACTTCTGGTTTGGGACATATGTGGATGTGAGAAAGTAGTTGAGAGTTTTGGAGCATATCACTAAGCACTTTGAGCAAGCAAGCCATTAGGCAACACCTCATCCCCTCTTAATAGTATTGGCTTTTCCTATGGACTCAATGTGATCTTGGGTCACTTAAAATGAAAAAGATGTAGAGTCCTGAGCTTTGAGCTTGAGCCAATTCTTTCTCCTTAGCATTTTTAGGGGTCCACTTTTCTCATCCATGCCATGCCAATCATTGAGCCTTCCTGAAATGTTTATCTTGAAATAGCATTAGCTCAATGAACTATATGTTGTTAGGAATTACCAAAACCACCCAGGGATAGTTGCACTTTCAGCTGGTGACAAGGTTGATCGCAAGTACACATCAGGCACATGTCACTTTCTTGGATGATCTCTTGTCTGTTGGTCTTCGAAGAAGCAGAACTGTGTATCTCTCTCCACTACTTAATATGAATACATTGCTGTTGGATCTTGCTGCGCTCAGCTTCTATGGATGAAGCAAAATCTCAAGGACTATGGCATCCATCTGAAGCAAGTGCCACTTTAATGCGACAATGAAAGCGCCATCAATATTGCCAACAACCCAGTCCAGCACTCGAAGACAAAGCACATTCAGATTCGTCATCACTTTCTCATAGATCTTGTCATGAAGGAAGATATTGATATCATTCACGTCAACACTGAAGAGAAATTGGCAGATATCTTCACAAAGCCCTTGGATGAGAAAAGGTTTTGAAAGTTGCGGTGTGCGCTACATATCTTAGAATCCTCAAATGTCATGTGATTGGACACACATCCTAACGCTTATGCATGTTGATGACTTAGATGTGCAACACACGAAGTAACGCATATCTTCAATCAATGAAGACATACACTCTAAGTGTGAATACATTAACGCGGAATTTGACTTCGTAGAGCCACGATAATTGTGTGTCGTGTATGGGTCCAATACTTCCTATACGGTGGGTAACGCCACCACCACAATATCTTCGAAGTATTTCATGTGGCGTCATAATTGCATAGTCTTCGCATTTGATTTGTCTTCACAATTATCTTAACTTCAAGGTTTATCTTCGCAATGTTGAGTTGGTCTGATATATATATATATATATATATATATATATATATATATATATATATATATATATATATATATATATATATATATATAT
>NC_041388.1:88295608-88302604 GCF_002162155.2 Triticum dicoccoides
CCTCTACATCATTCACTTATAGCTATGTCTTCATGCTTGAATCTTTTCTTGATCTAAGTGAATGTGATCGGACCCTAACCCCCTCTGTGCTTCTATCTCAAATTCTATCTATCCAAATCGTATGCATTCTATTGAAACCCGTCGATTGTCTTCTCTGAATCCTTGTCAGCAGAAACAAAGTGACAAAAGTTTAAAACTGTTTTAATGCCATATCATGTTTTCCTAGATACCGGAGAAGCTGGAATGACCACCCGACAATCCAGGCGTGCGTGGGAACATGGATCAACTCCCAATGAGTTGCATGCAAGCCACATGTCCTTCAGATGTGAACCGCCAAGGGTACCTGCGTAATTATGTTGTGTTATCCCTTTCCTTATAAATACACAACTCACCGCGGTCATTATCTCTTCTTCCACCTCGTCACCTCGTACAAACCCTAGCACCTCCGCTAGCTCACGTCGACACCGAAGACGAAGCGCTTAGCTGCCGCGACTTGTTCGATGTCGTCCTCACGCCGGCCACGGACCTCGTCTTCTCCGCCGCCGTCGTAGGTGTATTCCGCTGCCAAGTTAGGGCACGGAAGATTGAACTGCTCGACCTCTCTATCTTCGACCTCGTCTAGCAGTTCGTAAGCGGTAAATAAAACTTACTTTTTACTGCCTTTTTGATCCATCAAATCCATCCACTTCAACCGAAAGTGGTTTCTCCACTTCCAAATCTAGATTTTCCCTTGTCTGCATCTCATATCATGCTAAGTATATTCACTTATGCTTCATAAATAGTTAGATTCCTCACTTGTACTTATTCATGGATTCATACAAATCAGGAACCGACTCTCTTCAAATAAGTGAATGTATTCGCACTATGAGGTCAATGTCTTCAAACTGATTTATCTTCAAAATCTTCTGAGAATGCATATGACCTCTTCCCCTTCCCTCGCACCTTAATGCTATCATAGGTACATGTCCGTGGGAGAATCCCTTGGTTATCATAGTCTGCATTCAATTGCAGAGTTCTTACAGCGTCACATCAACTCTCCTGAAGCCAGATCCTGTCTGACCAGCAAAAGGAATCCATTCATGGTTCTGAAGCCTTTCAGTTTGAATCTCATGGCAACTGAAAAATTTGTCAGGAAGGGCGGTAGGCAGCGCCGTGGGGATACAACTAAGGATTTACCTCCTGATCTGTTTGAAATGTACAAGACAGACCCAGAGGAAAGCTGCGGCAAGCGCAAGACCCGGATCCAATGGATTCGAAGATATTGGGATGAGGAATGGTACAAATACAGATTTGTGACTACTGAATATGCTGAAAAGAACGCCATCAAGGGCCCCTGGGGAGATATTCTATACAGAAATCTGCAGCTCAAGTCCAAGTCTGAAGCCATTTCTCAAGGCTTCTACCCTTGCATGTTCCGTGGGCCAAAGCTAGAGAATGCCGACCCATCATCACTGTTATGGTGTCGCGACGACAATCTCTTCAACCACAATTATCAATTTGCCAAGGAGAGGACCTGCGAGTCAACTTCAACCCTGGTCCATCTGTTCCAAGGGCTGATGGCACCCGTGATGCCAATCCAAATGTCATCGGCCCCTTCTACAACCTCGATGGCCTTCTCACTCACATAGTTGTACATGGGGCCACCGTGGAGCACTCAGCTGATGACGTAGATTTTGAAGAAGCGCCAGCTCCACCAAAGCCATAGAAGAAGAAGACAAAGGCTATGAAGCCCTCTGTCATACCAAAAGCTTCACGTATGAAGCCATTGGCAACTGCACCTCCTGAACCTAGTGTGCAATCTGGAGATCTTTCTCGTGTCTCTAAGAAGAAGGAGAAGCCCATGAAGATTTCTGGGCATGAACTGACTCCAGCTGTCATTCTCAGGAACGAGGAAAACACCATCGGTCTGTCAAGTGACGAAGACTTTGGTGATGAAGCCCTTGAGATGATGATCAAGAGCAAGCAAGAGGCGGAGATCTTCAACGATATGCCCCTCTTTGATGTGGATATACTAAACAATTTCATTGATGAGTGGTTTGATGACCCAAGCATCATCATTGATGATCTTCAACTTCCTGTGGACATCAGCGTCACCTTCCATGGAGCCATTGCCAATGAAGTGGCCCTGGCTCCGAAAATCGTCGAGTTGAAAAACAAGATTGATTATGAGAAGGCGCAGTTTAAGAAGAACATGGCAAAGCTCAGTGTGGTTGGTGTTCAAAGCTTTAAGAAGATGTTGCATGAGCTCAAGGAACAGTTTCACAAGAAGCGTGAAGAAGCTAATGGCTCATGAGAGCGGATGAAATACTTCGCAGAGAAATGTGTTCAAGCACACAGTGAGGCTGAGAAGCACAAGGCTCTTGGGCGTCCTGGCATTGATCCCAAGATGGCTGTCAAACAAAAGAAGAAGCCTGCTGTGGTCCGAACTGAAGCACCAAGGCAGGAAGAACCTCATATTGTCTTCCCTACCAGCATGACAGGCTCTTTATCATAAAAATACCAAAATATTATCCTATCATATCTATTAGATCTCACTCTCGTAAGTGACCGTGTAGGGATTGACAACCCCTTATCGCATTGGTTGCAAGGAATTATTTCTTTGTGTAGGTGTGAGGGACTCGTGCGCGGCCTCCTACTGGATTGATACCTTGGTTCTCAAAAACTGAGGGAAATACTTACGCTACTTTGCTGCATCACCCTTTCCTCTTCAAAGGAAAACCAACGCAGTGCTCAAGAGGTAGCAAGAAGGATTTCTGGCGCCATTGCCGGGGAAGGATTTCTGGCGCCGTTGCCGGGGAGGTTCGCGCAAGACAAGTCAAGATTTGAATCCCGACAACAAGTCACTTGTGGCGCCGTTGCAAGTCAAGACATACCAAGTACCCATCACAAACCCTTATCTCCCGCATTACATTATTTGCCATTTGCCTCTCGTTTTCCTCTCCCCCACTTCACCCTTGTCGTTTTATTCACCCTTCTTCCGTTCGTCTTTTTGTTTACATTTATGTCTTACTTGGCTCGTTTGGTTGGATTAGTTGTTTATTTATTACTAAACAGAGAACCTAAGATCTATGGATCCTCATCCAATTGCTAATCTTTTTAAGAGATCCAATTATGATGAACCAATTGCTAGTGAGTTTTGTGCACTAAATTATCTTTATGAAGTTTTGCTTGAAATTCGTGAATCTGAAAATTGTGATGAATTACCTTATGGAGTGATTCACGATCGATCTTCGAATAAAAAGCATGATTGCAATGATGATAGTATAAATTCTATTGATGTAAATTGTTTTAATAATATGCAAAACCCTAAGCTTGGGGATGCTAGTTTTGCTATGTCCTCTACTTGTTGCAATGATCATGATTGGGGTGATTCTTCTTACAATCTTGAAACTTTATTTAAGCCCCATGATAAATATGAGATTGATAATAGTGTTTGCAATATTATTGAAAGTGGGTTTGGAAGAGTGTCAACTTTAGATCCCACATATTTGGAGAATGTTCAATCTTATGAAATTTTTGATAAAAGTGGGTTTGGAGAGGTCATGACTTTAGTTAATGTTAATCGCACTAATTTGGAAGAGTGTCAACTTTGCATGCATGTGGATCATGTTGAAAATATTTTATGTGATAGATATTTTGTTGAATTTTCTTCTGATCCTACATGTAATTATTATGAGAGAGGAAAATATGGTTGTAGAAATTTTCATGTTACTAAATTACCTCTCGTTATGTTGAGATTGCTATTGTTTCTTTCCGCTTCCTTGCATATGCTAGTTTTTGCTTGCCTTGATAATTTGTTTTCCTATAAGATTCCTATGCATAGGAAGTATGTTAGACTTAGATGTGTTTGTCACGTGTTTTATGATGCCCTCTTTGTGCTTCAATACTTGTGTATCATGTGAGCATCATTTAAATTATCAATGCCTAGCTAAAAGGGCTTTAAAGAAAAGCGCTTGTTGGGAGACAACCCAATATTTATACTTTCTGTTATTTAATAAATAATTTATATAGCCTCTGTTTTGGTTGTGTTTTTTGTGTTTAATTAGTGTTTGTGCCAAGTAGAACCGTTGGGAAGACTTGGGGAAAGTTTTTTTTAATCTTGCTGTAAAAAACAGAAACTTTTGCGCTCACGAGAATTGCTGCCATTTTTATTTGGAAAGTGATATTTAGTTAATTCTTTTTGAAGATGATTAATAGATAAATTCCTCACGTCCAGAAATTAGTTTTAGAATATTTGGGGTTCCAGATCTTGCGTTAGCTACAGATTACTACAGACTGTTCTGTTTTTGACCGTTTCTGTTTTTCGTGCGTTGTTTGCTTATTTTGATGAATCTATGGCTAGTAAAATAGTTTATGAACCATAGAGAAGTTGTAATATAGTAGGTTTAACACCAATATAAATAAAGAATGAGTTCATTACATTACCTTGAAGTGGTGTTTTGTTTTCTTCCGCTAACGGAGCTCACGAGATTTTCTACTTTAAGTTTTGTGTTGTGAAGTTTTCAAGTTTTGGGTAAAAGATTTGATGGATTATGGAACAAGGAGTGGAAAGAGTCTAAGCTTGGGGATGCCCATGGAACCCCAAGATAATCTAAGGACACCAAAAAGCCAAAGCTTGGGGATGCCCTGGAAGGCATCCCCTCTTTCGTCTACTTCCATCGGTAACTTTACTTGGAGCTATATTTTTATTTACCACATGATATGTGTTTTGCTTGGAGCGTCTTGTATTAGTTGAGTATTTATTTGTTAGTTTTCAACAATCATCCTTGCTGTACACACCTTTTGAGAGAGAGACACATGATTCGGAAATTGTGAGAATACTTTATGTGCTTCACTTATATCTTTTGAGTTATATAGTTTTTTCTCTAGTGCTTCACTTATATCTTTTAGAGCACGTCGGTGGATTTGTTTTATAGAAACTATTATTCTCGCATGCTTCACTTAGATTATTTTGAGAGTCCTACAAAACAGCATGGTAATTTGCTTTAATTATGTTAGTCATTCAAGATTAATAAAAAATTTCTTATGAGTGGGTTGAATACTATGAGAAGTTTGATACTTGATAATTGTTTTGAGATATGGAGATGGTAATATTAGAGTCATGCTAGTCGAGTAGTTGTGAATTTGAGAAATACTTGTGTTAAAGTTTGTGATTCCCGTAGCATGCACGTATGGTGAACCGTTATGTGATGAAGTCACAGCATGATTTATTTATTGATTGTCTTCCTTATGAGTGGCGGTCGGGGACGAGCGATGGTCTTTTCCTATCAATCTATCCCCCTAGGAGCATGTGCGTAATACTTTGCTTTGATAGCTTGTAGATTTTTGCAATAAGTATATGAGTTCTTTATGACTAAGGTTGAGTCCATGGATCATATGCACTTTTCTTCCTTCCACCATTGCTAGCCTCTCTAATACCGCGCACCTTTCGCCGGTATCATACACCCACCATATACCTTCCTCAAAACAGCCACCATACCTACCTATCATGGCATTCCCATAGAGATTCCGAGATATATTGCCATGCAACTTTCCACCGTTCCGTTTACTATGACACGCTCCATCATTGTCATATTGCTTTGCATAATCATGTAGTTGACATTGTATTTGTGGCAAAGCCACCGTTCATAATTCTTTCATACATGTCACTCTTGATTCATTGCATATCCTGGTACACCGCCGGAGGCATTCACATAGAGTCATATTTTGTTCTAAGTATTGAGTTGTAATTGTTGAGTTGTAAGAAAATAAAAGTGTGATGATCATCATTTTTAGAGCATTGTCCCAAGTGAGTAAAGGATGATGGAGACTATGATTCCCCCACAAGTCGGAATGAGACTCCGGACGAAAAAAAGAGGACATAAAAAAGGAAAGCCCAAATAAAAAAATGAGAGAAAAAGAGAGAAGGTACAATGCTACTATCCTTTTACCACACTTGTGCTTCAAAGTAGCACCATGATCTTCATAATAGAGAGTCTCCTATGTTATCACTTTCATATACTAGTGGGAATTTTTCATTATAGAACTTGGCTTGTATATTCCAGTGATGGGCTTCCTCTAAATTCCCTAGGTCTTCGTGAGCAAGCGAGTTGGATGCACACCCACTTAGTTCCTTTTGTTGAGCTTTCATATACTTATAGCTCTAGTGCATCCGTTGCATGACAATCCATACTCACTCACATTGATATCTATTGATGGGCATCTCCATAGCCCATTGATACGCCTAGTTGATGTGAGACTATCTTTCCCCTCTTTTTTGTCTCCTCCACAACCACCATTCTATTCCACCTAAAGTGCTATGTCCATGGCTCACGCTCGTGTATTGCATGAAGATTGAAAAAGTTTGAGAACACCAAAAGTATGAAACAATTGATTGGCTTGTCATCGGGGTTGTGCATGATTTAAATACTTTGTGTGGTGAAGATAGAGCACAGCCAGACTATATGATTTTCTGGGGATAACTTTCTTTGGCCATGTTATTTTGAAGAGACATAATTGCTTAGTTAGTATGCTTGAAGTATTATTATTTCTATTTCAATATTGAACTTTTGTCTTGAATCTTTCAGATATGAATATTCATACCACAATTAAGAAGAATTACATTGAAATTATGCCAAGTAGCATTCCACATCAAAAATTCTGTTTTATCATTTACCTACTCAAGAACGAGCAGGAATTAAGCTTGGGGATGCTTGATACGTCTCCAACGTATCTATAATTTTTGATTGTTCCATGATATATTATATTCTGTTTTGGACATTATTGAGCTTTATTATACACTTTTATATTATTTTTGGGACTAACCTATTAACCGGAGGCCGAGCCAGAATTGCTGTTTTTTGCCTATTTTAGGGTTTCGCAGAAAAAGAATATCAAACGGAGTCCAAACGGAATGAAACCTTCGGGAACATGATTTTAGGAACGAACATGATCCAGAGGACTTAGACCCTACGTCAAGTAATCAACGAGGAAGGCACGAGGTAGGGGGCGCGCCTA
>NC_041388.1:88302649-88302975 GCF_002162155.2 Triticum dicoccoides
ACCTATTAACCGGAGGCCCAGCCCAGAATTGCTGTTTTTTGCCTATTTTAGGGTTTCGAAGAAAAGGAATATCAAAGGGAGTCCAAACGGAATGAAACCTTCGGGAACATGATTTTCTCAACGAGCAAGACCCTGGGAGACTTGGACCCTACGTCAAGAAACAAAGGAGGAGGCCACGAGGTAGGGCGCGCCCCCCCCCCCCCCCCCCCAGGCGCGCCCTCCACCCTCGTGGGCCCCCTGTTGCTCCACCGACGTACTCCTTCCTCCTATATATACCTACGTACCCCCAAACGATCAGATACGGAGCCAAAACCCTAATTCCACCG
>NC_041388.1:88303023-88320312 GCF_002162155.2 Triticum dicoccoides
GCGCCCTCCACCCTCGTGGGCCCCCTGTTGCTCCACCGACGTACTCCTTCCTCCTATATATACCTACGTACCCCCAAACTACCAGATACGGAGCCAAAACCCTAATTCCACCGCCGTAACTTTCTGTATCCACGAGATCCCATCTTGGGGCCTTTTCCGGAGCTCCGCCGGAGGGGGCATCAATCACGGAGGGCTTCTACATCAACACCATAGCCCCTCCGATGAAGTGTGAGTCGTTTACTTCAGACCTACGGGTCCATAGTTATTAGCTAGATGGCTTCTTCTCTCTTTTTGGATCTCAATACAAAGTTCTCCCCCTCTCTTGTGGATATCTATTCGATGTAATCTTCTTTTGCGGTGTGTTTGTTGAGACCGATGAATTGTGGGTTTATGATCAAGTTTATCTATGAACAATATTTGAATCTTCTCTGAATTCTTTTATGTATGATTGGTTATCTTTGCAAGTCTCTTCGAATTATCAGTTTGGTTTGGCCTACTAGATTGATATTTCTTGCAATGGGAGAAGTGCTTAGCTTTGGGTTCAATCTTGCGGTGTCCTTTCCCAGTGACAGTAGGGGCAGCAAGGCACGTATTGTATGTTGCCATCAAGGATAACAAGATGGGGTTTATATCATATTGCATGAGTTTATCCCTCTACATCATGTCATCTTGCTTAAAGCGTTACTCTGTTCTCTTGAACTTAATACTCTAGATGCATGCTGGATAGCGGTCGATGTGTGGAGTAATAGTAGTAGATGCAGCCAGGAGTCGGTCTACTTGTCTCGGACGTGATGCCTATATACATGATCATACCTAGATATTCTCATAACTATGCTCAATTCTGTCAATTGCTCAATAGTAATTTGTTCACCCACCGTAAATACTTATGCTCTTGAGAGAAGCCACTAGTGAAACATATGGCCCCCGAGTCTATCTTCCATCATATTAATCTTCCAATACTTAGTTATTTCCTTTGCCATTTATTTTACTTGCATCTTTTATTTCTCTTTATCATAAAAATACCAAAAATATTATCCTATCATATCTATCAGATCTCACTCTCGTAAGTGACCGTGTAGGGATTGACAACCCCTTATCGCGTTGGTTGCGAGGATTTATTTGTTTGTGTAGGTGCGAGGGACTCGTGCGCGGCCTCCTACTGGATTGATACCTTGGTTCTCAAAAACTGAGGGAAATACTTACGCTACTTTGCTGCATCACCCTTTCCTCTTCAAGGGAAAACCAACGCAGTGCTAAAGAGGTAGCAGTAACCCACAGTTGTTGCCTTTACCTTGGCCAGGACCGTTTACGCTTTTTGGCTCATGTATATGATTATGTCACTATCATCCATATGACAGAGAACCCGGGTTGACATGACTAGTCATAAACCAAGGTGGCACAAACATACAGGGATAGGAATACGTAACCTAGCAATGTGTCGGTCATCAACGTCTGAACCCGAATCATAGCATGCTACAAGGACATAAAGGAACAACGCGTGACATTTCCCCATAGGGACAGACACAGGAGCAAAGAAGGATACATGCCGATCAATCCATGTGTTCCAGAGCAGTAGCAAACTACTAAGGCTGAGTGGAAGCACTAGGAGGCATTTCCCTATAGGGAAGGCTACCAAAGGCAGATAACTAGGTCTCGAATACCACACATACCAATGGATTTCAAAACATACACACAATATGCACGATATGTGTAGATACAACATGGCATCACAACATAACTCTATGACTCAAAGTATTTATTTCAAAGGCTCAAAAGAGCCATACATAGAAGGTTTATTACAAATAGGGGTCTCATGACCCTTCACACAAAGTCATACAAACCAGCGGAAGCATAAAACATGTCTCGGTACAGACAATTGAAAATATAGAAGGCTAGCAAGCCTGACTTTGTATAAACCCTCCCAAGGGTGCAAGGTCGTAGCTGGGAAACAAGCTACTCATCATCATGAACGTCTAGATAGAACCCACCTATAGTATCAAGCAACTCCTCTGCAATAGTTTAATTAGGCAAACGTGAGTACGAAGGTACTCAACAATACTTATATCAGAACTATCTAGTATGCATCAGTTTCAATAAAGGGGGTTGTGGGGTTTAGCTGCAACAAGCACTAGTAGAAAAACAACCTTTAGTTCTGGTTCGTAAGGACCTTTATTCCCGGTTCTGGAACCGGCACTAAAGGGTGGAGAGTAAAGCCCCCCCCCCTTTAGTCCCGGTTCAACACAAACCAGGACCAAAGGCCCACCACGTGGCACAAGCTCGCGCCATGGTCTAGGAGACCTTTAGTCCCAGTTGATAACACCAACCGGGACTAAAGGATTTATTTTTTTGATTTTTCTTTATTTTTTTGAACGATTTTCAATTTTCTGAATTATTTGACAATTTAGTCTCTAATGACCCCTCATAACTGCTCAAGTGTACATCACTCATTCCAAATTGTCTAACTTCCTGACCGGTCACCCATCCTCTCACTACTCCAGCCTGAGCATGCTTAACTTCCGAGTTCTAACCCCCCTAGATTCCAAGTCAGCACTTGTTGTTTTCCTGACAATAATAAGCTGTCAATCCTATTAACCCTCGAGAATTTAGCTTGACCATGAAGTGACACGTTTCACTGTTTGATTTTGAAACTATTATTCTAAAAAATAATTATTATTTAGTAACACTAGTATTTCTTGAATAAGTAGTTTGACCATAGTTTGACTACAGTTTGATCAGATTTGACCAAAATTCAAAAAAAACTAAAATAATTATTTAGTAACACTAATATTCTAGAATAATTATTTAGTAACACTAATATTTCTTGAATAAGTAGTTTGACCACAGTTTGACCATATTTAACCATAACTTTTATCCTTTCAGAGTTTGAGGATTCTAAGAATTTGCAAAACGGCCTACAGCAGTCAAAATCGGATGAGGATTTTCATGCTGAACATTTTGATATATTAAATACGTTTTTTTTGACATCGTATGCAAAAGATATAGTCGTTTGATATGTCTCCAATGTATCTATAAATTTTGATTGTTCCATGCTATTATATTATCAACCTTGGATGTTTTATATGCATTTATATGCTATTTTATATGATTTTTAGGACTAACCTATTAACCTAGAGCCTAGTGCCAATTTCTGTTTTTTCCTTATTTTAGAGTATCACAGAAAAAGAAAATCAAATGGAGTCCAATTGACCTGAAAATTTACGGAACTTATTTTTGGACCAGGAGAAGCCCACGGAGCATCGAAGATGGACCAGAAGAGTCCCGGGCTGCCCACGAGGGTGGGGGCACGCCCAGGGGATGGGCGCGCCCCCCTGGCTTGTGGACAGCCCGGAGACCCCCCTGACTTGTTCCCGACTCCAATACCTCTTATATAACCCAAAACTTCCAGAAAGAAACCTAGATCGGGAGTTCCGCCGCCAGAAGCCTCCGTAGCCACCGAAAACCAATCTAGACCCGTTTCGGCACCCTGCCGGAGGGGGAATCCCTCTCCGGTGGCCATCTTCATCATCCCGGCGCTCTCCATGACGAGGAGGGAGTAGTTCGCCCTAGGGGCTGAGGGTATGTACCAGTAGCTATGTGTTTGATCTCTCTCTCTCTCTCTCGTGTTCTTGAGTCGGCACGGTCTTGATGTATCGTGAGCTTTGCTATTATAGTTGGATCTTATGATGTTTCTCCCCCTCTACTCTCTTGTAACGGATTGAGTTTTCCCTTTGAAGTTATCTTATTGGATTGAGTCTTTAAGGATTTGAGAACACTAGATGTATGTCTTGCATGTGCTTATCTGTGGTGACAATGGGATATCACGTGATTTACTTGATGTATGTTTTGGTGATCAACTTGCGGGTTCCGTGACCTCGTGAACTTATGCATAGGGGTTGGCACACGTTTTCGTCTTGACTCTCCAGTAGAAACTTTGGGGCACTCTTTGAAGTTCTTTGTGTTGGTTGAATAGATGAATCTGAGATTGTGTGATGCATATCGTATAATCATACCCACGGATACTTGAGGTGACATTGGAGTATCTAGGTGACATTAGGGTTTTGGTTGATTTGTGTCTTAAGGTGTTATTCTAGTACGAACTCTTAAATAGATCGATCTGAAAGAATAACTTTGAGGTGGTTTCGTACCCTACAATAATCTCTTGGTTTGTTCTCCGCTATTAGTGACTTTGGAGTGACTCTTTGTCACATGTTGAGGGATAGTTATATGATCCAATTATGTTATTATTGTTGAGAGAACTTGCACTAGTGGAAGTATGAACCCTAGGCCTTGTTTCCTAGAATTGCAATACCGTTTACGCACACTTTTATCATTAGTTACCTTGCTGTTTTTATATTCTCAGATTACAAAAACCTATATCTACCATCCATATTGCACTTGTATCACCATCCCTTCGCCGAACTAGTGCACCTATACAGTTTACCATTGTATTGGGTGTGTTGGGGACACAAGAGACTCTTTGTTATTTGGTTGCAGGGTTGCTTGAGAGAGACCATCTTCATCCTATGCCTCCCACGGATTGATAAACCTTAGGTCATCCACTTGAGGGAAATTTGCTACTGTCCTACAAACCTCTGCACTTGGAGGCCCAACAACGTCTACAAGAAGAAGGTTGTGTAGTATACATCAAGCTCTTTTCTGGTGCCGTTGCCGGGGAGGTTAGCGCTTGAAGGTATATATTTAGATCTTGCAATAAAATCTTTTAGCTTCTTGTTTTATCACTAGTTTAGTCTATAATAGAAAAAATGGAATTGAGGGTACCTCATATGCTTCATCTTTTTAATATCTTTCATGACAATAAGGATTCCGTAAATTGTGCCAAAATGCTAGAAGAAGAATGCATTAAAATGTTTGGCACTAAACCTTTAAATGATGAGCATGATTGCAATGTTGTTAGTATGAATTCCTTGAATATCCATGGCACTAATGATGATTACAAGGTGTGAAGTTGAGTCAGACTCAATGCCCGACCACAGAAGATAGAGAGAAAATGAAAGGTGTTCCCTATGCTTCAGCCATAGGCTCTATCATGTATGCAATGCTGTGTACCAGACTTGATGTGTGCCTTGCTATCAGTTTAGCAGGGAGGTACCAAAGTAATCCAGGAGTGGATCACTGGATAACGGTCAAGAATATCCTGAAATACCTGAAAAGGACTAAGTATATGTTTCTCGTATATGGAGGTGACAAAGAACTCGTCATAAACGGTTACTTCGATGCAAGTTTTGACACTGATTTGGATGACTCTAAGTCACAAACCGGATACGTATTTTTATTAAATGGTGGAGCTGTCAGTTGGTGCAGTTCCAAGCAGAGCGTCGTGGCGGGATCTACGTGTGAAGCGGAATACATAGCTGCTTCGGAAGCAGCAAATGAAGGAGTCTGGATGAAGGAGTTCATATCCGATCTAGGTGTCATACCTAGTGCATCGGGTCCAATGAAAATCCTTTGTGACAATACTGGTGCAATTGCATTGGCAAAGGAATCCAGATATCACAAGAGAACCAAGCACATCAAGAAGACGCTTCAATTCCATCCGCGATCAAGTCAAGGAGGGAGACATAGAGATTTGCAAGATACATACGGATCTGAATGTTGCAGACCCGTTGACTAAGCCTCTCTCACGAGCAAAACATGATCAGCACCAAGACTCCATGGGTGTTAGAATCATTACAATATAATCTAGATTACTGATTCTAGTGCAAGTGGGAGACTAAAGGAAATATGCCCTAGAGGCAATAATAAAGTTGTTATTTACATTTCCTTATATCATGATAAATGTTTATTATTCATGCTAGAATTGTATTAACCAGAAACTTAGTACATGTGTGAATACATAGACAAACAGAGTGTCACTAGTTTGCCTCTACTTGACTAGCTCGTTGAATCAATGATGGTTATGTTTCCTAACCATAGACATGAGTTGTCATTTGATTAACGGGATCACATCATTAGAGAATGATGTGATTGACTTGACCCATCCGTTAGCTTAGCACGATGATCGTTTAGTTTGTTGTTATTGCTTTCTCCATAACTTATACATGTTCCTATGACTATGAGATCATGCAACTCCCGAATACCGGAGGAACACTTTGTGTGCTACCGAACGTCACAACGTAATTGGGTGATTATAAAGGTGCTCTACAGGTATCTTCGATGGTGTTTGTTGAGCTGGCATAGATCGAGATTAGGATTTGTCACTCCGATTGTCGGAGAGGTATCTCTGGGCCCTCTCGGTAATGTACATCAATATAAGCATTGCAAGCAATGTAGCTAATGAGTTAGTTACGAGATGTAGCATTACGGAACGAGTAAAGAGACTTGCCGATAACTAGATTGAACTAGGTATTGAGATACCGACGATCAAATCTCGGGCAAGTAACATACCGATGACAAAGGGAACAACCTATATCGTTATGCGGTTTGACCGATAAAGATCTTCATAGAATATGTAGGAACCAATATGAGCATCCAAGTTCTGCTATTGGTTATTGACCGGAGATGTGTCTCGGTCATGTCTACATAGTTCTCGAACCCATAGGGTCCGCACGCTTAACGTTCGGTGACGGTCGTATTATGGGTTTATGTATTTTGATGTACCGAAGGTAGTTCGGAGTCCCTGATATGATAACGGACATGACGAGGAGTCTCGAAATGTTCGAGACATAAAGATCGATATATTGCACGACTATATTTGGACATCAGAATGGTTTCGGGTGAGATCGGGCATTTACCGATGTACCGGGAGGTTACTGGAACCCCGCGGGAGGTATATGGGCCTTATTGGGCCATAGTGGGAGAGAGGAGAAGGGAGCAAAGGAGGGGGCGCGCCCCCAAGCCCAATCTGAATTGGGAAGGGGACTGGCCCCCCTTTCCTTCCTCCTTCCTCCCCCTTCCTTCTCTCCTAATCCAACTAGGTAGGGGGGGGGGGGGAATCCTACTCCCGGTGGGAGTAGGACTCCCCTTGGGGCGCGCCTAGGAGGCCGGCCCCCTCCCCCTCCTCCACTCCTTTATATAAGGGGGAGGTGGGCACCCCATAGACACACAAGTTGCTCATTGATCTCTTAGCCGTGTGCGGTGCCCCCCTCCACCATAATCCACCTCGGTCATATCATAGCGGTGCTTAGGCAAACCCTGTTCCGGTAGCATCATCATCACCATCATCACGCCGTCGTGCTGACAAAGCTCTACCTCGACACTCTACTGGATCGTGAGTTCGTGGGACGTCACCGAGCCGAACGTGTGCAGATCGCGGAGGTGTCGTACCTTCGGTGCTAGGATCAATCGATCATGAAGACGTACGACTACATCAACCGCGTTGTCATAACGCTTCCGCTTACGGTCTACGAGGGTACATGGACAACACTCTTCCCTCTCGTTGCTATGCATCACCATGATCTTGCGTGTGCGTAGGATTTATTTTTGAAATTATTGCGTTCCCTACAAATATCAATAGCCCGAATTACTAGGAACCGGAGAGGTCCACACATCGCTATGGATCAACTGAAAAGGAAAAGAAGCTATGGTGGTGGAGTTATTGAACGGGAGGCGAACATGTTTGCTAACACGACAGGCATGACAGGTGGTCCTCAATCTTATGACAACTGAAACTCAAATTCGTAAGAATATGACGAAGTGTGACGAGGTTGGGGTGACCCAAGCGAGCTTGCCAGAGATCAACTCCAGTGGAGAAAGCGACCGGTGCGGTGGTGGTGGTGGAGGAGGAGGGCGAATGCACCGGATAGAGCTCGTCGGGGCTGTCACATCGGTGGAGTACCATCCTAGTTCAAGTGTCCTTGACACAAAAACCAAGCTCGTCAAATTCAACAATGACAGAATTTTCATGAGTGAAACAACGAATGGAGATAAGATTCTTAATAAGATGAGGAGACACAAGTATGTTAGACAAAAATAAAGGCGTAGAAGTAGAAGGAAAAGAAGTGTGCCCAACATGTGTGATAGGGAATGTGGAACCGTCGCCGACAATGATGCGGTGGACGGTGGAGACAGGAGTGAAGGAGGCAAGGTTATCAGGATGAGCAAATATATAAGACGTGGCACCGGTGTCCATGTACCAATCACTACCTACAGTGTAGTTGTTCGGTGTAGGAGTAGCATGCATCCGGGTGAGGAGCACCGGTTCCAGTGCGCCGGCGGCAGGCCGGCGAGGGGGACGGAGACGCCATGGGAAAGCCGTAACCGCTGCTCATCTATGACGGTGGGTACTCGCCATACGGCTGCGGAGCCGCGTAGTACGCATGATGCGCACGAGGGGCAGGAGGCCCATACGGTATGAAGAGCAGTCCCGGCGGCAACTGCGGTGCCGGATAGGCCGGATGGTCCACTAAAAAAACCTGTGGGACCGCTGACAGATGTTGGGCGTCGTCGGGCTGCTGCCCAGCGGACGAGTGCTGGCTCTCTGACGACCCCATCAATACTCGGGAGACCCGTACGCGGGCAGAGCCCCGTACGCCCCGTACATGGAAACGGGCACGTGGGGGGCCGTGTCGGAGGGCGCCAGCAGCGACGCGACGGCGGACTGGCCGGAGGGCGCCGGCGGTGCGGCGGCAGAGGCAGCAGTGAATGGACTGGTTGACGCCATCGCTAGTCCGACGGCGGCGACAGACGACGCGGCTGGCGCGGGCGGCTCGGACGGCTCGGTGCAGCAGTGGCAACAGACGCGCGCGGTGGCTCGGGTGGATTGCGCGTGCGGCAGCAGCGGCTTGGGCGCCCGTGGTGGCTGGCGGCTGGCTCGGGCGCACGCGGGCGGGCGAGTTGCTGAATCGGGCGGGAGCGAGCGGGTAGTAGCAGCAGGCGGCCGGGCGAGCGGGGTCGAGCACTGTCCGCGTACTATATTCGCGTGTGTTTTGGCGAGAGAGTTCGAGCGATCCATATCGGCAGCCGACGGTTTGTACATGCACTTGTACGTACATACGGGGTGACCGCGGGAGAATCGATCCACATGCAAGCTAGCTTTGTGTACGTGAGCGTAGCAGCAGGCGGCTGGGCGAGCGGGATCGAATGGGCGGCGGGCGGCTGGATCGGGCTGGAGTGAAGCGGGGACGCAGCTGGGGAAGAGAGGAGCAGCCGGACGCAGCGCGGGCGGGTGGAGGGAGGAGCGGCGGCCGGCGTGGAGGGCGTGCGAGCGGCGGCGGCGAGGGAAGCGAGAAAAAAACCTAAGAAACTGGTATCATGTATTATATTATGATTGCATGATGTATTACTCTTCGTACATATGCATGTATATATGATGTATAAAGATTGACCATAGATCTCAATTATACAAGAAACTAGGAGGCGGGCCCATACACAATATACACATAACATATATAGTCAACGCTGAGAATTAGGGGACGAAGAGATATGAGATCTGCTAGAGATGTTGTTAGTGATGGACCGAAAGCAGTTCCGGCATTTTGATTAAGCGACGGTGTCCATGGCGACTGACAGCGTTGATCCCTCCGAAGATGATAAACACTAGTGGTTGGGGCACCACCTTGTGGCGCCGCTTAAAAGGAAGTTATGCGCATGTTTCTATTTTTTTTAAATACATAGCATCCTCGCCTTTGTCTAAAAAATATCTTAGAGAAAAAAAATCCTCACATTCATCTAAAAAAATAAAAAAAAATAACACCATTGTCTACCTGTGAGCCCAGTTTGCATAACCCTTCATTTAAAAAACACCAAAGGTCCTTATCTCCATCTAAAAAGAAAAAATATACATTTAAAAGATAATCTTTAGTTTCATCTAAAAAATTACAAAAAAATTCTCACTGCGGCCAATCAGCTTGTGCCACGTGGCATAGCTGGTTGGTCGCCCTTCATGCATAACTTAAGGGAAAAGGTTGTAGCCGGCGGACCGGCCGAAGCTTCGGCCAGTCACGCACGGATCGCCCGGTTTATTAGCGATCGAAGCGCCTATTTAGCCAAGTCTTCCACATAGGGGATCAAATGTGTGGATGTTGGGGCCCACGCACCGCCCGCAACCCGCGGGCCTTCTTTTCCTTATCCCTTCGTTGCTCATCCACTTCCATATCCAGTCGCATCTTCCTCCCCATTCACCCACAGCCTGGGGCGCGCTCGCCGCCGTGGCCGCTGGCAACTCGATGCTCCTCGTTTTAAATCGTGCGCGGATCACCTGCACCGGATGCATCCCTCTCCATGGCCGCCCACAGCCAGGGGCTTGCTCATGGCCTTGTCCGCTGGCAACTGGACGCGCCCCCTCTCCATGGCAACTGCAGCCTGAGCTTCTCTAGTCGCCATGACCAACCAGCAATCAGTCGCGGCGGCGACGAGTTTGTGCTGGAGCCGGGGGTTGCTGGAACCAGGTTTTCTTTTGCTGGATCCACCTTTTTTTTGCTACAACCCCTTTCTTTTTTGCTACCATCCCCATTCGATTTGATGAACTCTTTTTGTTTTTGCTGGAACCGGTGTCCCGATTCGCTGGAACCAGTTGGTGGAGGTGCTGCAAGGTTGACACCTCGCTACAGGAAGCTGCATCCAGCAGCGAGGAGGGATGCATCCAACGTCGTTCAAACACAGGGAGTTGCAACCATGTACACCGGAGCTACAACTGGTGACTGGGGGAGTTGCAAGAGGGAGCGGGCGTTTTTGCTGATGCGTCTTTTTTTGGTGAACCAAATTTTTGTTTTTGCTGGAACCGATGTATTTCTTTGCTGGAATAGATATTTTTTTTTACTTCATCGGACTGCGGAGCTTTCAAATGTTTCATGTGGTTTTTGCTGGGACCTAAGTTTGGTTTTGCTGGAAGCGTTGTTCGATTTTGTTTCAACCGACCACCGGAGTTTCTGTAGGTACGATGCATATCAATGGAGGCCAGCGAGACGGCGACGCCTACGGCAAGGACAAAGGGGCCCGGCGCACCAGATGCTGCAACCGCAGGGGGCGGGGAGCGGCGAGCTCGCCGGGTGCACACGCACGACGGCGGGAGGAGGAAGATTGGTTGCAGGGTTGGGGGCGTTTTTGTGGAAGCTTTGAACGAAGGAAGCAGAACAAGTGGGGAGTTGAGTTGCCAGATCGAACGGTTCCAGCTCGCTGCATCGGGCGGCTAGCGTTCGACCGGTCCAATAGTTGGGCCGGTGCGCTGGCGCAGATCATCGCCCATAACTTAATGGGTTTAACTGAGCCACGACGAGAGAGCCGAAGCCGACGGCAACACGCATCCGTGGCGTGCATGTCCATCTGATCCCGCTGATCCCGATATGCACGACTCACGCATGTGCAGTTCAATAGTATTTCCAGCTTCATACGGTGCCGATCATACGACTGGTTCTTTATCCGGTTTGCATTTTAATCCATTTTCCAGTCCCGAAAAAGCCTGAAACCTACTACTACGAAACAAATGTTTCCAAAGTAACATCAGTTAGCCGTGAGATAGCAGGTACCGGAGAGAAACATGCATGGAGGAGGAAGGGATTAAGGAAAGAAAAGATAGGAAGGGTGAGCAGTGCAGTCTAATCTATCAGTCTTACAGAACAGAAGATTCGTGCTAGTACTAGTACTTTACCGAAGAGCCAAGCTGACCGCATCACAATCTATCCGCACTTTGCCGACGAAACACAACTTCTGCTCACTCAAACAATTGAACCTACCACCACTCGGCGTCGCACAACCCGGCAAAGAAGGAGACGATATTGTTTTTTTCTATGAAAAATCCCACACAAACTTATACTAGGAGACAAAAGTGCAATGGGAGGGGCTCCGATTGCAATCGCTTCAGTATTTGATTCAGCATTCCAGCGGAAAGGAACCGACGGTGTTGATCCCGTCCAAGAGGACGACTTATTTGAGCCCTCTCACCACGCGCGGCACGTTTATGTCCACTCTCCAGCAAGCCGATGGTGACGTGCATCTACACAAGCCCATCATCTGATTCTCTCTCAAAAAAAAAAGCCCATCATCTGATCCATTTATAGTTGGCAGTGGAATTCTCTGTCTGTGTGTTCCATCTGCACGAGTCACGTGTGTAGTATGGTGAGCTTTCATTCTCAGAAGAAGTTTTCGTTTCATTATATTTTTTTGCTGTGATGTGAATCCGATAGAAAAAGACTCTGGCTCTGGAATAGCATAACGGAACATGTTTGCTGTCGTTGAGTCTTGCAGAGTATATACGTGCTGCACTTTAAATGGAACCTGACTGCAGGACAATCTTCATGCACTTTGCTGAAGAAAAACTATAGGGAATGGCTAGGAGCCAGTCGACTGAATCTCGTTTGGAATCAGTCAATTTGGCTGGGATGAATTTGAACCGTTGGATAGAGAACGGACGGCTCAGATTGTGTCTTCCTCCTCCCAACAACTTTCCCAGAAACAGATTGCTCGGGTGTTCTTCTTCCTCCCGCACGCCGCCTGCTGTCACCGGCCGGCCGCCAGCTGCCGCCTCCTGCAGCCGGCAGCGCTCCCTCAACCGCCTCGCCGCCCTCCCCTAAACCACCCCCCGCCACCGGTCTTCCGCCGCCCCGGCCATCCCTTTAGGGCCCTCCCACGCCGAGCTTTTTCTCCGGCCACCGCCCCACCATCACCCCCCACCACCGCCGGCTACCACCGCCCCCACCCTGAACCTTAAAATAGATAATGGGGTGATGACCGAAGCCCATTCTTTTTTTTTGGTGAGGCCCTTCCTTCTCCTTCCATGATTCAAAAATCGACTGACCCGAACTAGGAAAGTCAGATGACCGAAATCTACCTAAACTGAAAACTAGAGTATTTCTGTTCAATCAATCAACCCACTGCGCCCTGCATCGAGATCCAGAGCTCAAACCCTTGAAACGAATCCCAAACATGAAGCAACTACAATGATCACCCTAAAAAGTCGGGGGTTTATACTCCCTCCGGTCCTTTTTACTCTGCATATTAGGTTTGTCTGGAGTCAATCTCATCCAACTTTGACCAAGTTTATATAAAAAATTATTGACATTCACATAACAACACCAATATCATTGAATTCATCTCGAAATATATTTTCATATTATATTTATTAGATATTATATATGCTAATAATTTCTAATATAAATTTGGTCAAACTTAGCATAGTTTGACTTTCGGCAAATCCAATGTGCAGAGTAAAAAGGAGAGGGAGTACAACTCAACTAACTCTGGTATGAAGGAATTGGTGTATGACAAATATACCCATTTACTGAACCTACTGTACAACAACTGTACTAGGTACGTACAGTATGTGTCTAGGTACAAATTGCGACCGCCTCTCCCCGCGCGCGCGCTACTCGGCCTTGCTTGCCACTTCCTCCTCCTGGGCGTGGGGCACGCCGGCGGGGAGGAGGACGGCGCGGACATCCTCGACGTCGTCGTCGGACGACGATCCGTGGAAGCTGTCGGACGGCACGGGCGTCAGGAACTCGACCCAGCCGCTGCCCTTGAGGCGTTCGACGCCGAAGTACATGGCGACCCCGACAGCGAGCACGATGATGTTGACGACGATGGTCGTGGCCGACGCGAGGCACATGACGGTGCCGATGAGCAAGACGGGCGGGACGCACATGACGGCTGCCCCCACGGAGCCGAGCGGGATCCGGTACGGCCGGGGCAGGTCCGGGTTCTTGAAACGCAGCTTGACGAACGCCGCGAACACGGCGAGCATGCCGAGCCCGTAGAGGAAGTTGAGGAGCTCGATGATCTCCTGGAAGCTCATGAAGGAGAGGACCACCACCCCCGTCGCCGAGCAGAGGATGCTGTACGTCGGCGTCCCGTGTCGCGATCTGCGTGTAAGACAATGCATCGCGGGAAGATGAGACATGTTTTTTTGGTTTCTTCTTCGCGGGAAGATTGGATTTCGAGATTCATCACCTGCGGGCGAAGACGGCGGGGATCATGCCCATCTCGGCCATGCCGAGGAGCTGGAAGGAGTCGCTGCTCATCTCGGCCTCGAAGAGCCCCATGTTGGACATGGCCGCCGCGGCCTGGATCCACACGCGCAGCCAGGGCCCGCCGATCCTCTGCCCGACCTCGGAGAAGAACCCGTCCGTCCACTCGGCCGCTGTCTCCGATGGCAGCGCGCCGGTGCCTGCCAGGAGCGGGATGAGGTACGCGCCGACGACGAGCGCCACGGCGCCGAACACCGCCTTGGGGAACGTCTTCCTCGGCTCGTCAACCTCGCCGGCGAGCGTGCTCGCCTTGTCCCAGTAATTGAGGTTCCAGAACATGGAGTTGAAGTAGCCGCGCGGGTCGATGGCCTTGGGGTTGACGGCGAGCCAGCGGGAAGGGCGGATCTTGGGGATGGCGAGCGCGGTGAGCGCGACGAACGGGGACAGGGAGAAGGCGGTGAGGAAAAGCGCCGAGAGGCCGACGAGGTGGAGGCCGCGGAAATTGAGGTAGGTGAGCGCGGCGGTGAGGCCGAGCACGGCGAGCGAGCGGAGCGGCGGCGCGAGGGCGAGCCCGCTGGAGCGGAGGTAGTCGAGGAAGAGCACCGGGTAGAGCGCGTTGTCGAGGGTGCCGGAGGCCCACTTGGAGAAGCCGACGAGGAAGGCGACGGCGGGGCCGAACGCGGCGGAGACCCAGGCGACGTAGCCGGCGTTGGTGGGGAACGCGGAGGCGAGCTCGGCGGTGATGAGGGCTTCAGGGAGCGACCAGAGGACCGGGAGGATGAGGAAGCCGAGGAGCGGGAGCAGGGCGCCGCCGCCGGCGCGGACAGAGTCCTCGATGCCGAACGGCCCGCCCGAGACGTCGTAGAAGATGAGCGCGACGAGGGGGAGAACCGTCAGGGGGCGCCGCCTCGCCGCGGGGACGTCCTCTCCGCCTCCGCCGGTCATCGGGTCAACGGCCGCGCGCCACCGCCCCCGCCGCCGCGGGAGACGAGAGAGACGGGTCAGGGGATTGGTCTGGTGAGGTGTGGAAGTATGGAAAAGAAATGGTCGTCGTGTTGGGGGGAAGTTGCGGGAGATATTATCGGGTGATTTGGGCATGGCAACTGGCAAGGCGGGCCCAGGGTTCTGGTGATGATACTCCTGTATTGCAGTTAGACAGGGTCCGCACGTGCTCGCACGCATCTCGGTGTATAGCTTTTTCTAAGGGAATGTCAGTGTACAGTTTATTTTACAGCAATGTCAGTGTATAGCCATTAAGCTTATTTTCTAGTAGGACTTCCATCCATAAAATATCATATATTTTAGAAAAAATAAGTATAATATATTTGCGCCATACAATTGATGATCTAAGAAATATGTGTAATAATATAACAAAAAATTCAGAAAAAAGGAGTATACTGTATGCCATAATCATGCATGTTAAGAACTTGGAAATATCCTATTTAGGGCAAACATGTTTAAACCCATTTGGTTTATGTCTTGGAGTATGGAATTGCTATAAATCGACCAATTCCACTTCAATTAAATTGTTGCTTTTGACCCGCAGATTGTAGAACAACTGTTCTACGGTAATTTTCATCAAATCACAAAACGTTACAATAATATATATAGAAAATAAAAAAGTAAAAAATAAAGACTAATCTCTAGCCAACTAATGCCTTGCTTAGGAAACATGGTGAAACCAATGTGGTGATCTGATTGGGCTGACCAACATCACAGATGTGCAGTAATCCATTCATTTAGTCACATCAAATGTTTTGCCTTTATTCTATAATGCACAAGCATCAAATCTTCCTTGAACCTGAATTTCCAGCATCACTTCTTGCTTGAAGATCTTGCCATTGCGTTGAGTCCAAATTCTCCAACATTCTTAGATAATAATATCCAAAGCTATTCCTTTAGGAAGTGAAGAGTGTATGAGCATGATATCATAAAAACTTGATATGCCCAGTATTCTAGTGGGAGCAATGTTGTTCCAGCAGTCTTGAGAAAAATTGCAGTCCCAAAACAAATGTCTCAAGGTTTCTTCAGCATTCTCATTGTAGAAGACACATTCATAGCACTTCAGGTGTGCATGTTTTTTCTCTTAAGCAGATTCCTGGTGTTAACTCTGTCATGAAGCAGCAGCCAGGAAAATATTTTATGTCTGAGCCTATTAGCTGTCTTCCAGATCCATTTGAACAGTTGATTCTCCTTAGTCCTATAAAAGATGAATTGATAAGGATCAACGTGATGATCCAAAGGTTTTGACCCAATCTTTCACGGCGAATCAACAAATATCTAATCTTCCAATCATGCAATGAACGCAACCTGAAGAAGAGGAACGAATCCAGCAAGCAACATGACGATGATCAAAACATGCTTCAAACCTCATCCTGATAATTCTTGATGCACACAAGAACCTTCACGCAACTTTATTCAATCTAGATATGCGGCGGCGCCGTCCCCGGAGGGATGCTTCACCCCGAGACACAACTCGAAATCTAAACTTCCCCTAAACCTTCAAAGTTGGGTCCTTTATATAGGAGACCAGAAACCAAGTCGGTTGGACAGGCCCAAATCGAAACACACAAATAAATATCCTAATTGGCCCATAACATGGCCTGGAATAAAATAAATAACTAAAAAAGCAATCGACAGAATTACCATGGTTCGGTGAACCCTTTGCACGCCTCTAACTTGGAGGAGTCCTAAAGTTGGGCTTCACCTCCTCCTTCATGGGAACAATAGGAGGCACTGGAATGCCCTCATCATGAATGGTATATCTATTGGGGAACGTAGTATTTCAAAAAAATTACCTACGATCATGCAAGATCTATCTAGGAGAAGCATAGCAACGAGCGGGGAGAGTGTGTCCACGTACCCTCGTAGACCGAGAGCGGAAGCGTTTAGTAACGCGGTTGATGTAGTCGAACGTCTTCGCGATCCAACCGATCAAGTACCGAACGCACGACACCTCTGCGATCTGCACAAGTTTAGCTTGGTGACGTCCATCGTACTCTTGATCCAGCTGAGGCCGTGGGAGAGTTTCGTCAGCACAACGGCGTGGTGATGGTGATGATGAAGTTACCGACGCAGGGCTTCGCTCAAGCACTACGACAATATGACTGAGGTGGAAATCTATGGAGGAGGGCACCACACACGGCTAAGTAGTCAACTTGTGTGTCTATGGGGTGCCCCTCCCCCGTATATAAAGGAGGGGAGAAGGGGGCCGACCGGGCTCATGGGGCGCACCCCAAGGGGGGGGGTACCGACTCCTAGTCCAACTAGGAGGGGAAGGAAAGAGGAAGAGGGAGAGAAGGAAAGCCCCCCCAATTAGGATTGGGCTTGGGAGGGCACGCGCCTCCACCTAGCTGCCTCCTCCTCTCTTCCACTAAGGCCCATTAACCCCCCCCCCCCCGCGGGTTCCAGTAACCCCCCGGTACTTCGG
>NC_041388.1:88320676-88343635 GCF_002162155.2 Triticum dicoccoides
TTCGGAAAATGCCCGAACCTATCTGAAACCTTTCCCATGTCCAAACATAACCTTCCAATATATCAATCTTTATGTCTCGGCCATTTCGAGACTCCTTGTCATGTCCGTGATCACATCCGGGACTCCGAACAACCTTCGGTACATCAAATCACATAACTCACAGTACATATCATCATCGAACGTTAAGCGTGCGGACCCTACGTGTCGTGGCTTTGTCACGGCAGATGTCCTAGAGAAGGGACTTTGTCGTGGAGCCATCGCGACGGGTTAGCTTGAAGGAGTTAAAGCGGACACAGGGATGCAAGAGAGTTTATACTAGTTCGGCCCCTTCGATGAAGGTAAAAGCCTACGTCTAGTTGTGATGGAATTGATGGGGTTTCGATGACTAGGGAGCAAACAAGCTTCGCCTATGTCTCGAGTTGTTGTCTATCTCTGGACCGCCGCCGGGTCGTCCCCTTATATACACGGGTGACACCCGTCGGCTCACAGAGTCCTAACACCGGTCGATATTCGTATTCCGGGTTGGTCTCTCCTTATTCCTAACTTACAGTACAAGTTTATATACAAATCCCGGTTTATAGCTACAAGTCTTGAACCGGCTACGGGCCTTAGGCCCTCATCTGCCTTCTTGGGCTTTATCACTCTGGAACTACTGATGAAGTTGACCCGGCCCAGATAGGCCGGTTTACGCCCAGCAGTAATATCCCCAACATTAGGCCCCAGATTGATTTGAACGGGTTCATGTCAATCCTTTAACAAAAGCTTCATCTTCAACATCTTCTCATAAATTGGTAAACCGCCATGATGTCATCTTCTCTGATCGCTGTAAACTGGAGTGACGTTACCTGTCATAACGAAGCTATCCATTATGCTTCTTTGTTTAATAGATTTGCGGAAATCGAGGCGACAGCTCCGTTTCGTGGCCCCTTGATTGTCGCGCCTGACACCTGTTCTTTCGCCTTATAAATAGGACCGAAGGGTCATTTCTTTTCTCCCCTTCGTGCCTTTCTTCTTCGTCTTCCTCGCGTCGCCAGTCTCGGAGCTCCGCCGCCACCGTCGACCTCTGCCTCAACCTTGGCCGCTGCATCAACCTGGGCGCACCAGAGCATCGCGGCAACCTTCCGCGTCTTCCTCAGCTCCGGTAAATCTTCTATCCTTTCCCCCACAGATCTGACCTAGGGTTTCACAGTTCTTCAGTGTTCATCGTCTGCCTCTTGCTCATACGATAGATCTTTAGATGACTCCGCAAATCTTTATTCTGTGCAATGGTAGTTGTTTTACCCTTCGCCTTCACTTACACATCTCAAAACCATAGATCTGTATGTACGTCTTGCTCATTGATTCGGTACTGCTCCTTTTGGACCTCTGAATATTTATCTTTTTTCTGAACTTGCTTCAGATCCATCGCTGTAGAGAAATCTTACGAAATCTGTTTCTATAAACTTACCCATCTGCTTCAATGTTTAAACCAGGCGGTTTAACCTTGTAGAAAAAAATTGCCAAACCGGTATATACCATTAGTCCCCTTGTTGAACTGCCAGATGTTGTTGCTTCATAAAACTCCGGTTCAGATAGTTCTGTCTCCGGTTTAACATTGCACATACCAATGTACCTTGATCAAATGCATTTTTGAACCGGGATCTTCTACCTTGTAGATTCCATCATGGCCAAGCAAGTATATGAATGCAATTGGGTTCCTTCTCGCGTCACAGAGGCTCAGCTGGACGATCTAGTCCTGATCGGAACTTTAGGCAGCAAAGATACCATCCATTGGAGGGCTCTTGGCAAAGAATGCCCTCCCACTCCTCAAGAAGGAGAGGTTGTTGTTTTCGTAGATCACTTAGCTCGGGGCTTTAAGCCGCCCGGTTCTAATTTTTACCGGGATGTTTTGGCCGATTTCCAACTCCATCCACAAGACACTGGCCCCAATTCTGTTACAAATATGTGTCACTTCCAAGTGCTCTGTGAGGCGTTCTTTCAAGAGGAGCCCACAGTGGAATTGTTCAGAGACCTTTTCCATCTAAACCGTCGTACTGAGTTTACTGACGGCTCCAATACGGAGTTGGGTGGCGTGGCGATCCAGAAAAGGAAAGAGGTCACATACCCTCATGCCAAACTGCACAGCCACCCCAAAGAGTGGAATCAGACATGGTTCTATTGCAAAGACACCTCCCCTGCTGGTGAGAATCCCTTGCCTGGCTTTCATCCGGAGCGGCTCAGCAATACACACCCTTTTCCGCAAAGATTGACTGCCCAGGAGAGAAGCAAATAAGCTCCTCAACTGTCGAAGCTCAGAGCCTTTATGGCCAACAGTTTAACAGGGGTTGATCTCGCTCGCTGTTGGATATCATGGAGCATACTGCCCCTTAGTCAGCGCTCCGGTTTGATGTGCGAGTATACCGGCAGTGTTGATGACCCACTGCGACATTCCAAAATCCAGCTCACCGATGAAGAAATCACAGAGGCTGTGAATAAGATGTTGAATGAACCGGAACATATCCGTGCTAAAAACGGCCTGCTTCCCTTCTGTTCCACCAACAAACCGCCAGCTGTAAGACCTTGATTTTTCCTTTTGCTGAATCTGTTATTGATATATCTGGTCATTGTTTAATATCAGTGTCTGTGTAATCAGGGCAATGACCCGTTTTGGAGCAAGAAATTGCCGCAGGAGAAACCAGAAAAACCAGACAAACCGGAAAGAGCAACCCGGCAAAAGACTAAAGCTGTAAAGAAGACTGCCCACAGGAAAAGAAATACTGCATCTTCTAATCCAGCCCCTGATGATGATGTGGATAATCCGGACCTTGAGGTAGAGCTTGACTCACTTGGCTTATTTTTCATGCGTCTTATTGATGATGATATTTGTCAGGATGATGCCGAAGCCAGCCACGCTGATGCTGCAGAGGTAATTATTCTCTCTTCTGATTCAGAACCTTTGCCTTCGCTAAAAATCCGTCAGGCAAACCGGAAAGTTAAATTTTCTCATCCTCTTGCTTATTTGGATCCCAAATTTCTTATGAAGACCCAACAGCACGAAGCTCGTCGCACAACCCGGCACAGCGGCCAGGTAGTTACCTCCGCCGGTTTACCGAATAGTCCGGTTCGGAAACGCCGTTCAGAGGTCTCTAATTTGCTTGTCAGTGATTGTCCTAAAGCGGGCTGCTTTCGTCAACCTCTTAATCCATCTGACTCCGATTACCAGGTTACTTCCCACTCATCTTCTAGCGAGTCATCGGCTACTCAGCTGCCACCGCTCAAAACGGTGCTTGGGTAAGCTATACTTATTATGATATTTGCAGCACATCGCCTTAGAACATATGCTGTATTTGATTTTGTTATTCTTTTCAGGGCCAAACCTAGGCCAAGCAAGAAGGCCCGCCTGGACAAAGCGGCCGAAGAAGATGCTGTTCTTGAGCCAGGCAAAACACCCGATTTTGAAGCGGCTATTCCTGAGGATATACCTAACGATCCACCGCAGCAAGACCACGATCTTATTGCTGAAGAGAGACCTACTGATGCCTCAGGTCCTGTCAATCAGCCCACAGGCTCCATCCGGATTGAGAGATCCACCGTTCCAGCAAAACCTACTGACAAGCCAACAGCCCCAGTGCAAACTGGCAATACTCAGGAGGATGAGGTTGTCATTACTGGCACTGGCCATACCGAGCCAACAATCCTGTTGCTTTGTCCAAACATTCTGCGAAGGAAGAATTTGCTGCCTTTGGTAAAGGCAAGTGAAATGCTGATCTGGCAACTTACGCTGCTCTGAACGCCCAAGATATCCATTCCGGCTACCTGAACCGGCTGTATACCAGTCGTGACTATGAAGCCAGTCTGGTTAATATGATGAAGGATAAATACGAGGTAACTTCCATATGCTCTTTCATGCTTGTATGCTTCAATACTTGCTGACTCTCCTAGCCCCCAAGGGCTGGTTTGTAATCTTCTTTCAAACCGGGACTTACTAATATAAATCTTAATACTTTGAAATTCGCCGATGTAGCCCCCAAGGGCCGCTTCAAGTTAGCGTAGTTAAACCGGTACTTTAAGTAATTGAGATTGCCGCATCAGAATATATATACGAGCAAATAGCCATTAGCCCCCAAGTGCCAAGTTGAATACTTGTATTGATCTTGGGACTTTGTAAGCAATTGAAAGATCAAGATCGAATATGCATTAGCCCCCAAGTGCTAAGTGCATAACTTGTTATGTGGTTGGTACTTCAATCCTTGTACCGTTTTGTTGAAGCATATAACTGTCTGCATGCAGGCGGAGCTGAAGACGAAAGAAAGCCAAGTCGCCGATCTCCAAGAAAACCTGAAAACCCAACAAGCTGAAACCTCCAAAGCAAAAGAGGAATTAGCCCACGCTTTAAGCGCCATGGAACAGCTTAAGGAGAGCTTCAAGAAGAAGCGGGCGGATTGGGCCACTGAAAAGTCCACTTTAATCAAACGAGCAGAGGATGCCGAGGCTGCACTAAAACCAGTGGCGGATGAACTGACCAACATAAAGCGGCACGTGCATGCCATGACTACTGCTATCTTTGGTAAGCCAGTTTGACTTCTGAATTGGCTCTGCCTTCTTACAGAGTTGCCAGTTTATTAACCCTTTATGGTATTTCAGGGACACGCATTGGTCACTTGGGATCAGATGTGCGGAAGAAACTGAAAGCCGCCTATACATTGGTTGAACAATTGTATACTGGTGTCCAGCGGATCATCTGTACCGCATCCCATAACAAACCGGCGCCCACTTTGATTCAAGACACTCTGATGAAACTGTCGGTGCTTCCTGCCCGGGTTGAAGAGCTGAAGAAATCTGTTGCTCGAACCAGTGCGATCAATGCCTTAATCCGGGCAAAAGCCTGGTGCCGGATTTTGATCCTATTGAAGCGGCTCAGGGCTATCCCAGCTTGAAGGAAGACGGGTCAGAGTTTGGTGAAGCGGATCTACGAGCAATAAACCGGGAGGTACGTCCGCTAGCTTGTCAATTGGCTGAAGAAGCAGACTTGTCTCATTATCAAGCCCAATATGACAATCAGAACAAGCGAATAGCTGTACCAATCCATGAATCGGAAAATCTGATCCCTCCAATCCGTAAGCATACTTACGCTCCCAATATTGACCCGTCATTGCTGATCCATGATGAAGCTGTTTTTCAGGCATTAATGGGAATCGACTGGACAACTGTTGATTTCCAGCCACTGGGTAAAAAAACAGAGTCTGAAGCGGCGCAGGATGACCCACAACCATCAGGCTAGGCTGGTGACCAAGCTTGAACCGGAAGTCGGTTTTAAAACTGCCTCTCCTTTGCGGAAAACAATGATATTATTATGGGCATCGTGTTGCCTTGTAATAGGCTAGCTGATACTTTTGATGTTGATATGCCTTCGTGCATAATTTGTTCTTCCTGTGGTGATGAACTTTCCAAAGCACTTTCTGCAATAAGAAACTCTTCAAGTGCCACCGCGGTTGTACCGTCAGTCGGAATATGATGTCTGCATATATGAAGTCAAAACATCCAAAAAAAATTTAAGTATATGACCAAAATTTTGAGATACATAATACCTGCCATCGTTGAGCGTGAAGTTGGCTTGGCCAATCTTGAAGCGGAGTTTTGCAAACCCACACTGTTGGAGGAGATAACAGCTCCTGTATATATATGACGCTGGTTTACCATGTAAACCGTGCCGGGTTATAATAAACACCGTGTTACTCCATAAGAGGATGTTAGCAACGAGGATCAAACCAGGCAAATAGTCTCCGGATTGACGTGAATTGTGTTTCGTCAATTGATTGGTTGAAAACTTTGTCGGTTTAAAAAAACGCAATAAAAAAGAAAAAAAGTATCTTGCAAAGAAAAGTGCGAAGCAAAAGCAATGACAAAACCGTTTGCAAAAAAGGTTTATTTGAGCTGATCAGATGGCGTTACCATGGCCGAACACGACCAAGCTCCCGTTAGGTGTAACTATGGTTCTAGTCAGCTAGGTCCCCAAATGAAATCGTGGCATTTATGCCGACCAAGTGGCATGGCAATGGTTCGGGTTCGACCAAGCCCCCAAGTGATTCTGTGGCCTTAGGTCGATCAAGAGGCATGACTGGTTCAGACGTGACCAAGTCCCCAAGTGATCTGGTGGCTCTCGCCTATCAAGAGGTATGGTATTGGTTCGGACACAACCAAACCTCCAAGTGATATAACATGATGCTTTTAAAAAAGCGAACTCAAGGGGTAAACCGGAGGCCGCTTTAGAACAACTCCGTGTAACCACACATGATGTAAAATAACAGATACCCCGCTTTAGCTCAGGTTCCGGTTTATTATATTTAATCATAATATATACATTGTTGTAATATGTACATAAGTAGAACCAATGGCTCAGGTATAATAAGGCCGAAAATGAGCTATGTTCCACGGCCTGTTGGTCTCCTCCTCTGATGTACGTGAGTCCTTATGCTCTCGAATATCGATCAGATAGTATGACCCGTTGTGCAGATTCTTGCTGACCACGAAAGGCCCCTCCCAAGGTGGGGATAACTTATGCATATCAGTCTGATCTTGGATGAGCCGAAGCACCAAATCTCCTTCCTAGAAGGTTCTGGTTCTGACTCGGCGATTGTGATAACGACGAAGATCCTGTTGGTAAATCGCCGATCGGGCGGCTGCTATGTCACGCTCTTCATCCAACTGGTCCAAAGCATCTTGCCATGCTGTCTCATTGTCTGCTTCAATATAAGCCGTCACACGAGGTGAATCATGACAGATATCACTGGGGAGAACCGCCTCCGCTCCATAAACCATGAAGAACGGTGTGTATCCTGTTGACCTGTTGGGTGTTGTATTGATGCTCCATAACACAGATGGTAATTCTTCTACCCAACAACCCGACGTTCTCTGCAAAGGAACCATGAGCCGGGGCTTGATGCCTCTCAAGATCTCTTGATTAGCTCTTTCTGCTTGACCATTGGACTGTGGGTGTGCCACTGATGAAACGTCGAGCCGGATGTGCTCCCGTTCGCAGAACTCCTTCATGTCACCTTTGGACAAATTGGTACCATTATCTGTGATGATACTGTGTGGAAAGCCAAACCGGAAAATCAATTTTTTAATGAACCGAACCGCCGTGGCCGCATCACACTTGCTAACTGGTTCTGCCTCCACCCACTTTGTAAACTTGTCAACCGCCACCAGGAGGTGGGTCTTCTTATCTTTGGACCTTTTGAAAGGCCCAACCATATCCAGCCCCAAGTCGCAAACGGCCAAGTAATTGGAATCATTCTCAATTCTTGAGCTGGTACATGAGCACGTCTTGAGAACTTTTGGCAACCATCACATCGTCTGACCAGATCCTCTGCATCAGCATGAGCAGTTAACCAATAGAAGCCATGGCGAAACGCTTTAGCCACCAGAGATTTTGAACCGGCGTGGTGACCACAATCTCCTGCGTGGATCTCATGCAAAATTTCACGGCCTTCTTCAGGAGACACACAGCGTTGAAATGCTCCTGACACACTGCAATGATGCAACTCGCCGTTGATAATAGTCATGGACTTGGATCGCCGGATTATCTGTCTGGCCAGAGTCTCATCCTCTGGTAACTCGCCCCGGTTCTTGTACGCCAGGTAGGGAAGCGTCCAATCCGAAATAACATGAAGAGCTGCCACCAATTGAGCCTCCGGATCAGGAACAACCAAATCCGCTTCACCAGGGATCTTGACCGACGGGTTGTGCAGCACATCCAAAAAAACATTGGGCGGAACCGGTTTGCGCTGAGAGCCCAGCCGGCTTAAAGCGTCCGCCACTTAATTTTTCCGCCGGTCCACGTGGTCCACCCAATAGCCTTTGAAATGACCTGCAACAATATCCACCTCACGACAATATGCCGCCATGAGTGGATCCTTAGAATCCCAAGTGCCAGACACTTGCTGAGCCACGAGGTCCGAGTCGCCGAAGCACTTAACTCGACCTAGATTCATCTCCTTAGCCATCCGGAGACCATGGAGCAAGGCTTCATACTCAGCTGCATTGTTAGTACAAGGGAACATTAAGCGGAGAACATAACAAAACTTATCACCTCGTGGGGAAGTTAATACGACTCCAGCCCCCGAACCTTCCAATTGCCTGGATCCATCAAAATGGATGGTCCAATATGTGTGATCCGGCTTTTCTTCAGGTGCTTGCATTTCCGTACAATCATTGATAAAATCAACCAGTGCTTGAGACTTAATCGCCGTCCGAGGCACATACTTCAAATCGTGCGGCCCAAGCTCTATAGCCCACTTGGCAATCCGACCAGTTGCTTCCCGGTTCTGGATGATATCCCCCAAAGGAGCAGAACTGACCACCGTAATTGGATGCCCTTGGAAGTATTGTTTAAGCTTCCGGCTTGCCATAAAAACTCCATACACCAGCTTCTGCTAATGCGGATACCTTTGCTTGGACTCAATGAGCACCTCGCTGATATAATAGACCGGACATTGAACCGGATGCTCCTTACCTGCCTCCTTTCGCTCCACCACAATAGCCACGCTGACCGCTCGAGCATTAGCAGCAACATATAGCAGTAATGGCTCCTTGTCAATGGGAGCGGCGAGCACAGGCGGATTGGCCAATTGCCTCTTTAAGTCCTCAAATGCTTCATCAGCAACAGAACTCCATACAAACTGATCCGTCTTTTTCAACATCTGATACAAAGGGATTGCCTTCTCACCAAGACGACTGATAAACCGGCTTAACGTGGCAATCCGGCCTGCCAGGCGTTGAAAATCATTGATACACTTCGGTTTAGCTAGGGAGGTGATGGCCATGATCTTCTCTGGATTAGCCTCAATTCCCCTATTGGACACCAGGAAGCCTAATAACTTGCCCGCCGGTACACCAAAGACACATTTGTCCGAATTAAGCATCATCTTGTATGTCCTCAGGTTATCAAAAGTTTCCTTTAAATCACCAATCAGAGTCTCCTTCTCCCTGGATTTAACCACGATATCATCCACGTAGGCGTGTACATTGCCACGAAGATGATGTTTTGGTGTACCACATCATACACTCGCCCTCCATACCACATGAGTTTCACGATTTCTTGTCTCGGGAGGACGTATACTTCTGTGGGGTAGCCATCGAAGGGGACAAACAGAAGCTGAAGCCGTACAACCTTGATTTAAAAAGCATCGCTGACCTACAAACTAGAATCAAAATTCCTGTAGAAGATTGTGATAAACAGACACCATCCCTATTCGGTGTAGCAAATTTTGTGCTCGGTACAAATCTTCAGAAGGGTGACGAGACGGTGGCATTAAGGTCGTCTGGATGGGATAATTATCCCTTGACGTACAAGCGGATAAATATGCTACCCTCGATGCCCGTTTGAGTTTCGAGATAGCTGCAAGGTCCAAAGAGCTTGTTGCGAAGCCGTCTCCCACAGAGAATGAGAACAAGAAGAAGAAGAAGAAGAAGAAGAAGAAGAAGAAGAAGAAGAAGAAGAAGAAGAAGAAGAAGAAGAAGAAGAAGAAGAAGAAGAAGAAGAAAAGGCTGCACCAGCAGGAGGGCATTATGGATGGATGAACTATTTCCTCTCTTGTAAAAAAATTATTCCCTCTCGGTGTATATTGATATAGATGGACTATTTCGATGGTGTGCATGTCTTTGGAATAGAGTAGTAGCGTGGGTCCCCTTGACTATAAGGAACTATTTATCCGCATATATAGCTTTCTCTGCTACTCCTTCCAGTGATCGGTATGCAGTGCATGTGTCCGTAGACATGACAGCTTGTGTGCATGACATGTGGGCCACCTAAAATGCGGCGAGCATCAAGTTTCTACCACAGCCACCCGCGATTCCCATGACGCCGCTAGTACCCGCCGGTGTGGCCATCTACGCCTCGTAACGCCCCGACGCCTAGCTGTGGCACCCTCTCCACGGCCACGCTACCACCGGCCGGTTCATCTCGAACGAGTGAGTCGCGAACCACGCCACCACCATGAGAATGACATGTGGGCCAGCCGCATTTAAGGTCCGCATGTCATTGACTCATAGGCCGGGCACTAACACTACAAAAAAATACACTTCCGTGATGATACGTGTTTGTCACAGTAGGTCACTTTTTTTGTCATGCATGTACATCCATGACAAATTTATGACAGAACCAAGATAGTCATACATGTGCTGTCGTAGAAGTGTTCCATGACATTACCAAAATTATCATCACGGAAGTGTCCACTTCCATGACGATAAATCGCGTGTCACAGAAGTGCTTTCGTCAAGGGTGACCGACACGTGGCATCCACCGTAACGGAACGCCGTTAAGCTATCAGGTCGGGTTTTGGATCCGATAACCCGTTAACAGCCCCGACCAATGGGAAATTTCCACGTGTAAAATTCTTATTGGCCGGACGAAACACGTGTCAGCTCGTCAATCGGTCAGATAGGTGCCTATGATACGTCGACACGTGGCACGGCCCAACAGAGGCCTATTCCTGTGAAAAGGCCGGCCCGTTTGACTTGGTCAAAAGCTGGCGGTCCGGCCCATGGAAAGCCTGTTAACGGCCTGTTCGCATATAGCCCATTTACAGCCCGCTAACCCAAGGCCCGTTATGCCCTATCCGAATTAGGCCCAGTAGCGTCATCTGGGCCATCCAATATGATTCCAGCCTGTTTTCACTTCTGGCCCATGTATGGCCCATGACGTCTTTTGGCCCATATGAGGCCCTATGTAACTCTTGGCCTATTAACGGCCCGTGGTGAAACTGGCCCATAATGAACAGTGTATCACTTTACACCCATTAACGGCCCGTGGTGAAACTGGCCCGTAATGAACAGTGTATCACTTTATACCCATTAACGACCCGTTATTCCGTTGGGCCATTTCCAGCCCATGTTATCTTTCGGCCTTCTCAGAGCCCATTTATTCTTGGGCTCATTTCCAACATTTGTTTACTTACGGCCCGTTACTGTCATTTTCTGCTTGTGGGCCAAATTCAGCCCGTGGTTATAGTCGGCCCATTTGTGGTTCGTTAATACGTTGGGCCGTTTTCATAGCGTCATCAAATACGGCCTATTAACGATGGCCCGTTATGGTCGGCCCATGAACGGATGATTCTAACCCTAGATCGTTTACGGCCATAATGCGGCCTGTTATTGGCCCATGTTTGGCCAATCGATCATATGGCCCGTATAAGGCCCATTGATGATACGGCCCGTAGAAGGCCCATTGTTTCTATGGCCCGTAGAAGGCCTATTGTTTCTACGGCCCGTATAAGGCCCACTGTTTCTACGGCCCGTAGGAGGCCCAGTGTCACTATAGTAAATATTAGCCCATGGTTATTGTGGCCTAGTTTTAAAAAATAGGTTATTGCAGCCACTTGTTAACCACGGAAAAAGAACTGCAATAACTACAAGCAAACAGATAAACAAGACAACAAGGAAATAAATAAGCAAGCAACTAACGCTAGGCTATCACGGCTATTACACATATTACATCCACTGGGCATCAAAGTTCGCCACCAGTGCAAATATAGGGAACAGAGCAGCATATCATATACACTAGCCGTCAAAATTGGCCACCAGTGCAAATAAACGCAGCAGCAAAACAAGAGCATAACTGAAACAACTTCAGAAGATCTCAAGAAACGTTATCCTGGGTATCCACCATGCTGGCAATAAGCTTAGCAAGCTGATTAGCTTTGTCCTGTTTGGCGCTAAAATCCTCCAACGCTTGCTGTTGCACCAGAAAGTATGCATCTGAATGCTCCAGGGACTTCCGCAGTCCTTTCGCTTCTTGTCGTAGCATAGCTGATCGATGTCTTTCAGCTTGTAGTTGAGACTCAACAAACCGAACTGATTCAGACAGTGAGTTTGAATAGCTTGTGCAAGCGGTAGTGGCCAGTAACTCCAACACTAAACCAAGATAGGATGTGTCACTATCTTGAACCTTATCTGCATTACTTCCTTTACCGTTGCTTAATAAGGCACTCTTCCCCAATATTCTGTCAGCATTCTAAAAGAAGAAACAAGCAGACACATAACAAGTTTAGCATGTACTAGTATATGAAACTCATTTCGGTGAACCAGTTCATTAGTAAGGTGGACAGGATTAAACTACCAAGTCTTCTATTGCCAAGTACTAGTACATAATAAAAGCATCAAACAAACATATATCTATGTCCTATGGTAGCAATGGAATCTTAAATTAGAACAGTTGTTCTTCAGGTTTAGGCACTTGTTCTACATGAACAGAGTACAATAAGACGCAAGAATATAATACTTAAAAATAGAAAATGAGCTCATAGACCTTACCACATTCTTGGTTCGGGACCAGTACAGAACAAGGCGTTCCCAGTCATCGTCCAGTAAATGTGTCTCAGGAGAACGTAAGGGAATTTGATGAGTTTCTTTGCTGGTGAAGTACGTTTTCTTCAGGTAATCCCGATACTGCCACCAAGCATTCTTGAAGATAGCAGAGGTATTAGCACAGGTTACCTCATCCTGAGTTTCCAAATTGGTCCTTCTCTATAGAGAAAAATGGGAAAATTTGCTGTATTATAACCATCATGGAGGTAGGATGTATGGGACAAAGCAAAGTAATTGCCATGAATAACATCACTTACACATAACTCCTGGACAAACACCTACAACTGGCATTTTCCTTCATCTTCAGTATAATATTTCCAAGATGTGAAGATACGCACATATGATTTAACAACATCAAATGCGATAGATGCTAAACTACGACTAGCTGGTTGTGCTTCCTCCACAGGAATAGGCGTACTAACTGGTGGAGTTGGGGTTCGCCGTGATAGTACTGGCCGTTTGGGCACTGGAGCTTCCTTACTAACTGCTCTTGTTTGCGAGCTCTGTGGTGGAGATGGTGCTGTGTCAATAAGAACTGGGTTACTATCGGCTAGGGTTGGGGTTAGATTGGGTGAAGCTGGTTCTCTGTCCATCATAGTAGGGGTACAATCTGCGAGAGTTTGGGTTATGTGTGGTAGGGCTGGTTCTTGTGCATGTACAACCGGGGTGCTATCTCCACCAAGAGGTAGCACTGTTTTATTTGAAGACCGTGTTTTTAGTCCGCTAGATACTGGCATCACCCGCTCCAATTCAAATGGCTGATAAATAGGAAACACAGTTGAATGTACAGACATTGTATGAGAGACAGATGCAATAGATAGTGTGGAAAAAAGAGGGCCTGAAATACTTGACATGTATATTGTTTAACTAAAACGGATAGCATGACATAATTTCACATATATGATGTCTATCTAAACTGGATAGCATAGCATAACATAATTCAAAGATATGATGAATAACTAAACATGATCGCCTGACATAATTCACCTACATGTTATCTAAGTAATCAGGATCACATCATTTAATTCACATATATGATTTATATGCTAAACAGAGGGCATTCTATATGATGTCTGAACTAAGAACATGGTGTTGAATATTGTGTATATGATGTCTAAACTATGCAATGCAAGACACCGTATGCATGATATGAGCAGTATAACTGTGCCAAGTTAGAGCATACACCTCAGTGGGGGAATAGGACTGGTCATCTGTCTCTGAATCCATCTCTGAGGAGCTATCGGGACACAACAAGAGATCTGCTTCGACAGGTAGCACTGTCTGCTCTGAAGGCCTTGTTTTCACTCCAAATTTTTCCATCTCCCACCCAAATGGCTGATTCACAGGAAGAGTAGTTTAATGTACAAACATTGTCGACAAATGGAAATGTAATGAAGAAAAGGATGGGCAAGATATCATTCAAATATATGATGCCTGGTTAAACAGGATGGCATTGCACATTTCACATATATTATGGCTGGCTAAAAGACATGAGACTGCATAATTCCCATATATGATATAGAAACTAAACAGGTGGCATTACAGAACATGTCTAAACTAAGCAGATGACATATATGATGTCAAAAGTAGGCACTGCAAGGCAACATATGCATGATATGACTAACATCATCATGCCAAGGTAGCACTGCAAGGCATCATGCCAAGGCAACATATGAACATGTCTAAACTAAACAGTGCTACCTTGGCATGATGATGTTAGTCATATCATGCATATGTTGCCTTGCAGTGCCTACTTTTGACATCATATATGTCATCTGCTTAGTTTAGACATGTTCTATGATGCCACCTATTTAGTTTCTATACCATATATGGGAATTATGCAGTCTCATGTCTTTTAGCCAGCCATAATATATGTCAAATGTGCAATGCCATCCTGTTTAACCAGGCATCATATATTTGAATGGTATCTTGCCCATCCTTTTCTTCATTGCATTTCCATTTGTCGACAATGTTTGTACATTAAACTACTCTTCCTGTGAATTAGCCATTTGGGTGGGAGATGGAAAAATCTGGAGTGAAAACAAGGCCTTCAGAGCAGACAGTGCTACCTGTCGAAGCAGATCTCTTGTTGGGTCCCGATAGCTCCTCGGAGATGGATTCAGAGACAGATGACCAATCCTATTCCCCCACTGAGGTGTATGCTCTAACTTGGCACAGTTATACTGCTCATATCATGCATACGGTGTCTTGCATTGCATAGTTTAGACATCATATAGACAATATTCAACACCATGTTCTTAGTTCAGACATCATATTGAATGCCCTCTGTTTAGCATATAAATCACATATGTGAATTAAATGATGCGATCCTGATTACATAGATAACATGTAGGTGAATTATGTCATGCGATCCTGTTTAGTTATTCATCATATCTTTGAATTATGTTATGCTATGCTATCCAGTTTAGATAGACATCATATATGTCAAATTATGTCATGCTATCCGTTTTAGTTAAACAATATACATGTCAACTATTTCATGCCCTCTTTTTTCCACACTATCTATTGCATGTGTCTCTCATACAATGTATGTACATTCAACTATGTTTCCTGTTTATCAGCCATTTGAATTGGAGGGGCTGATGCCAATATCTAGTGGACTAAAAACACGGTCTTCAATTAAAACAGTGCTACCTCTTGATGGAGATAGCAACCCGGTTGTACATGCACAAGAACCAGCCCTACCACACATAACACAAACTCTCGCAGATTGTACCCCTACTGCGATGGACAGAGAACCAGCTTCACCCAATCTAACCCCAACCCTAGCCGATAGTAACCCAGTTCTTCTTTACACAACACCATCTCCACCACAGAGCTTCCAAACAAGAGCAGTTAGTAAGGAAGCTCCAATGCCCATAGGGCCAGTACTATCACGGCGAACCCCAACTCCACCAGTTAGTACGCCTATTCCTGTGGAGGAAGCACAACCAGCTAGTCATAGTTTAGCATCTATCACATTCGATGTTGTTAAATCGTATGTGCGTATCTTCCCATCTTGGAAATATTATACTGAAGATGAAGGAAAATGCCAGTTGCAGGTGTTTGTCCAGGAGTTATGTGTAAGTAATGTTATTCATGGCAATTATTTGCTTCGTCTCATACATCCTACCTCCATGATGGTTATAATACAACAAATTTTCCCATTTTTCTCTATAGAGAAGGACCGATTTGGAAACTCGGGATGAGGTAACTTGTGCTTATACCTCTACTATCTTCAAGAATGCTTGGTGGTAGTATCGGAATTACCTGAAGAAAACGTACTTCACCGGCAAACAAACTCATCAAATTCCTTTACGTTCTCCTGAGACACATTTACTGGACGATGACTAGGAACGCCTTGTTCTGTACTGGTCCCGAACCAAGAATGTGGTAAGGTCTATGAGCTCATTTCCTATTTTTAAGTATTATATTCTCGCGTCTTACTGTACTCTGTTCATGTAGAACAAGTGCCTAAACCTGAAGAACAACTGTTCTAATTTAAGATTCCATTGCTATCATAGTTCAAAAAAGCGCTAGGCATTAATTGTGCGTTTTGCCACCGCCTTGCGCTTTACTGACCAAAGCGCATGCTTATGTGCAGTTATGCATAGATTATGCGTAGTTATGCGCAATGCGTTTTGCCAACGCCTAGAGCCTAGGCACGCTTAAGCGCTCACTTAGGCATGCCTTTTTTAACTACGATTGCTTTGCTCTTGTATCACTGTATTTACTCATACAAACTTATTTTTAAATTGAAGGATCCAATCGAAACTCCAATGGCACAACAGGTATGTTCATGCATGTTTCTTTAATAGGTTTGCTCTTATCAATAGCTCTGTTGATTTCAATTTCAATTGTGTATACAGTTGACTTTCATATCATGAACATTACTAGCATCACAACAGAGCCAATAGTGTTGTTGTACATGTAGACCCGTGGTACCCATCTGAAATCTTGTTGTGCAGTGTAGTTTCCCACGCTTTGTATTCTTTCACTGCTGCTTTGTCTTGAACTGATATGATTTGAACCGTGTCTCTATTTTGATTTGGCAAGACAATGCAGTGACCATAGGACATAGATATATGTTTGTTTGATGCTTTTATTATGTACTAGTACTTGGCAATAGAAGACTTGGTAGTTTAATCCTGTCCACCTTACTAATGAACTGGTTCACCGAAATGAGTTTCATATACTAGTACATGCTAAACTTGTTATGTGTCTGCTTGTTTCTTCTTTTAGAATGCTGACAGAATATTGGGGAAGAGTGCCTTATTAAGCAAGGGTAAAGGAAGTAATGCAGATAAGGTTCAGGATAGTGACACATCCTTGTTGGTCTCCAACAAAGCTGATAAAACAGCTAAGGAAGACTATCTTGAAGACAGCGAGACAATCCCAAAGTCCTGTCTTGGTTTAGTGTTCGAGTTGCTGGCCACTACCGCTTGCACAAGCTATTCAAACTCACTGTCTGAATCAGTTCGGTTTCTTGAGTCTAAACTACAAGCTGAAAGACATCGATCAGCAGTGTTGCGACAAGAAGCGGAAGGACTGCAGAAGTCCCTGGAGCATTCAGATGCATACTTTCTGGTGCAACAACAAGCGTTGGAGGATTTTAGCGCCAAACAGGACAAAGCTAATCAGCTTGCTAAGCTTATTGCCAGCATGGTGGATACCCAGGATTACATTTCTTGAGCTCTTCTAAAGTTGTTTCAGTTATGCTCTTGTTTTGCTGCCGCGTTTATTTGCACTGGTGGCCAATTTTGACGGCCAGTGTATGTAATGTGCTGCTTTGTTCCCTATATTTGCACTGGTGGCGAACTTTGATGCCCAGTGGATGTAATATGTGTAATAGCGGTAATAGGCTAGCATTAATTGCTTGCTTATTTATTTCCTTATTATCTTGTTTAGTTGTTTGCTTGTAGTCACTGCAGTTCTTTTTCTATTTTTTTCTAGTGGCCACAATAGCCTATTTTTGGTAACTAGGCCAAAATAATCATGGGCCTTCTATGGGCCGTATGATCCATGGGCCTTCGTCCGGCCGTAGGATCCGTCGGCCTTCTATACAGGCCTTAGGGTCCATGGGCCTTCTACGGGCCGTAGGGTCCATGGGCCTTCTACGGGCCGTATGATCCATGGGCCTGCTACGGGTCGTACTATCCATGGGCCTCATACGGGCCATAGGATCCATGGGCCTTCTACGGGGCGTATCATCATTTCGCCAATCATGGGTCGTACTATTCATGGACCATAACGGGCCGTTAATAGGCCCTATGTGATAACTCTATGAAAACAGCCCAACAAGTTTTTTTACATGAAAACGGCCCAATGTATTAATGGTCCACAAAAAGGCCGACTGTAACGACGGGCTGAATTTGGCCCAAAAGCAGAAAATGACAGTAACGGGACGTATGTAACCGAATGCTGCAAATGAGCCCAAGAATCAATGGGCCCTAAGAAGGCCGAAAGATAACTTGGGCTGGAAACGGCCCAATGGAATAACGAGCCGTTAATGGGTATAAAGTGATACACTGTTCATTACGGGTCAGTTTCACCACGGGCCATTAATGGGCCAAGAGTTACAAAGGTCCTCATATGGGCCGAAAGAAGTCATGGGCCACACATGGGCCGGAAGTTAAAACGAGTTGAATAATATTGGACGGCCCAGATGACGCTACTGGGCCTAATTCGTAAAGGGCGTAACGGGCCCAGGGTTAGCAGGCTGTAAATGGGCTATATGCGAACATGCCGTTAATAGGCTTTCTGTGGGCCGGCCCGCCACCTTTTGACCAAGTCAAACGGGCCGTCCTTTTCACAGGAATGGGCCTCTGTTGGGCCGTGCCACGTGTCACCGTATAATTGGCGCCTTCGGTCCAATGAGCAGATGACATCTGTCCCAACGGTGGGCCGACACGTGTTTCCTCCAGCCAATGATGATTTTACACGTGGAAAATCCCCATTGGTCGGGGCTGTTAACGGGTTATCGGATCCAAAACCCGACCCGATAGCTTAACGGCCTTCCGTTATGGTGGATGCCACATGTCGGTCACCCTTGACGAAAGCACTTCTGTGATGCGCGATTTATCGTCATGGAAGTGGACACTTCCATGATGATAATTTTGCTAATGTCATGGAACACTTCTACGACAGCACAGGTATGACTATCTTGATTCTGTCATAAATTTGTCATGGATGTACATGCATGACAAAAAACGCGACCTACTGTGACAAACACATATCATCACGGAAGTGTATTTTTTTGTAGTGTAGCCTCTCTAGTACCACGCAACTTTTGCCGGTACCTTAAACCCACCATACACCTTCCTCAAAACAGCCACCATACCTACCTACCATGGCATTCCCATAGCCATTCCGAGATATATTGCCATGCAACTTCCATCATCATCATATACATGACTTGATCATTCATTGTCATATTGCTTTGCATGATCGTAAGATAGCTAGTATGATGTTTTCATGGCTTGTCCGTTTTTTGATGTCATTGCTATGCTAGATCATTGCACATCCCGGTACACCGCCAGAGGCATTCATATAGAGTCATATCTTTGTTCTAGTATCGAGTTGTAATATTGAGTTGTAAGTAAATAAAAGTGTGATGATCATCATTATTAGAGCATTGCCCCAGTGAGGAAAGGATGATGGAGACTATGATTCCCCCACAAGTAGGGATGAGACTCGGGACTTAAAAAATTAATAAAAGAGGCCAAAGAAGCCCAAATAAAAAAAGAGGACAAAGAAGCCCACAAAAAACAAAAAAACAAAAAAAATGTGAGAAAAAGGGAGACGGGGCAATGTTACTATCCTTTTACCACACTTGTGCTTCAAAGTAGCACCATGTTCTTCATATAGAGAATCTCTTGAGTTATCACTTTCATATACTAGTGGGAATTTTCATTATAGAACTTGGCTTGTATATTCTGATGATGGGCTTCCTCAAATGCCCGACGTCTTCACGAGCAAGCAAGTTGGATGCACACCCACTTAGTTTCAGTTTGATCTTTCATACACTTATAGCTCTTAGTGCATCTGTTGCATGGCAATCCCTACTCATTCACATTGATATCTATTGATGGGCATCTCCATAGCCCGTTGATACGCCTAGTTGATGTGAGACTATCTTTCCTTTTTTGTCTTCCCCACAACCACCATTCTATTCCACCTATAGTGCTATGTCCATGGCTCACGCTCATGTATTGCGTGAAAGTTGAAAAGGTTTGAGAACGTCAAAAGTATGAAACAATTGCTTGGCTTGTCATCGGGGTTGTGCATGATGTGAATATTTTGTGTGGTGAAGATGGAGCATAGCCAGACTATATGATTTTGTAGAGATAACTTTCTTTGGCCATGTTATTTTGAAAACACATGATTGCTTTATTAGTAAGCTTGAAGTATTATTGTTTTTATGTTAAATGATAGACTATTGATTTTAATCACTTGTATCTTAATATTCATGCCATGATTAGATATGTGATCAAGATTATGCTAGGTAGCATTCTACATCAAAAATTATCTTTTTTTATCATTTACCTACTCGAGGACGAGCAGGAATTAAGCTTGGGGATGCTGATACGTCTCCGTCGTATCTATAATTTTTTATTGTTCCATGCTAATATTCTACGACTTTCATATACTTTTGGCAACTTTTTATACTATTTTGGGACTAACATATTGATCCAGTGCCCGGTGCCAGTTCCTATTTGTTGCATGTTTTTTGTTTCACAGAATATCCATATCAAACGGAGTCCAAACGGGATAAAAACTGACGGAGATTTTTTTGGAATATATATGATTCTTGGGAAGAAAAACCAACGCGAGACGATGCCCGAGGGGGCCACGAGGCAGGGGGGCGCGCCCCTGACCCTCGTGGACAACCAGTAAGGCGGTTGATGCCCTTCTTTCTCCGCAAGAAAGCTAATATCCGGATAGAGATCGTGTTAAAATTTCAGCCCAATTGGAGTTACGGATCTCCAGGAATATAAGAAACAGTGAAAGGGTAGAATCTGAGAACGCGGAAATAGAGAGAGACAGAGAGACAGATCCAATCTCGGAGGGGCTCTCGCCCCTCCCACGCCATGGAGACCAAGGACTAGAGGGGAAACCCTTCTCCCATCTAGGGAGGAGGTCAAGTAAGAAGAAGAAGGAGGGGGGCTCTCTCCCCCTCGCTTCCGGTGGCACCGGAGTGCCACCGGGGGCCATCATCATCACCGTAATCTTCACCAACAACTTCACCGCCATCATCACCAACTCTTCCCCCCTCTATGCGGCGGTGTAACCTCTCTATTACCCGTTGTAATCTCTACTTAAACATGGTGCTCAATGCTATATATTATTTCCCAATGATGTATGGCTATCCTATGATGTTTGAGTAGATCCGGTTTGTCCGATGGGCTGTTTGATGATCGTGATTGGTTTGAGTTGCATGTTTTATTATTGGTGCTGTCCTATGGTGCTATCCGTGTTGCGCAAGCGTGAGGGATCCCCGCTGTAGGGTGTTGTAATACGTTCATGATTCGCTTATAGTGGGTTGCGTGAGTGATTGAAACACAAACCCGAGTAAGGGGGTTGTTGCGTATGGGATAAAGAGGACTTGATGCTTTAATGCTATGGTTGGGTTTTACCTTAATGATCTTTAGTAGTTGCGGATGCTTTCTAGAGTTCCAATCATAAGTGCATATGATCCAAGTAGATAAAGTATGTTAGCTTATGCCTCTCCCTCATATAAAATTGCAATAATGATTACCGGTCTAGTTATCGATTTCCTAGGGACAAATAACTTTTTCGTAACAACAACCTCTTTACTAAAACTAACTTAGTTGTGTCTTTATCTAAATAGCCCCTACTTTTTATTTACGTCATCTTTATTATCTTGCAAACCTGTCCAACAACACCTACAAAGTACTTCTAGCTTCATACTTGTTCTAGGTAAAGCGAACGTCAAGCGTGCGTAGAGTTGTATCGGTGGTCGATAGAACTTGAGGGAATATTTGTTCTACCTTTAGCTCCTTGTTGGGTTCGACACTCTTACTTATCAAAAACTGTTGCGATCCCCTATACTTGTGGGTTATCAAGACCTTTTTCTGGCGCCGTTGCTGGGGAGCAATAGCGTGGGGTGAATATTCTCGTGTGTGCTTGTTTGCTTTATCACTAAGTAATTTTTATTTGATGTTCTTAGTTGTTCTTTATCTTTAGTTATGGATATGGTACACGAAATACCAAAACAATTAGGTGTACTTTTTGCTCATGGAGATGGGGAACCTCCTAAAACCCTCGATGATGGTTATGTGAAAGATATTATGTACTACTTTAATAATCCCGAGAAAACCCCATTCAATTATGTAATGGGAGTAACGTCGGATCAACGTGAATACTTCAGGGATTACCGCTTTACAAAAAAGGAAACTATTATGGGATCAAATTCATATATTGAAGTGGTATGCTAGGCGACTATGCTTGAGATATGATTATACTTGTTGCTCTAGGATGAAGGCTCCACACCTTCCCTTTTTATGCAAATTTAATGATAATAAAACCTTAGCTTCTTATGCGAATGGTATATATGATTCCTATGATGTGGAACAAATAGAAGAATTTGTGCTTTTATGGGTTCTTATGAAATTGAATCTATGTTTAAAGAGTTTGAAGATTTTGATGATTCGGTTTATAGACCTAAAAATTTAGCTATCCTTAAATATTGCTATGAGAATTATGAATACAATTCTGATATTAATGCACTTAGTGAGAAAGTCTCCGCTGTCCAAGAAGAGACTAATATTTTGCAAGAATCTATGGAAGAAGAAGTTGATGAAACTGTGAGTTCATTGGATGAAAAAGATGACGAGAAGATCAAAGAACAAAAGGAGGAAGAGCGGATTGATCACCCATGCCCACCTTCCAATGAGAGTAACTCTTCAACTCATACATTGTTTAATTTCCCTTCATGCTTTCTGTAACATCCCAAATTTTCAATTTGGAATTTTATACATTAGATCATCATTGCATATCATATTTTATTTTGCATTTTGGTTGATCCTAGAAAATTCTACGCAACTCAAGGACCCATGGAGAGAGTTGGGGATTTCGTTATTTTCATATTTGAGTTTTCTCAAATTTTGAGAATAGGATCTTTTGATTTTATTATTTTTATCATCAATTATTTCTATTACAAAAATATGAGAGAGGGAATAAAATGACTTTCCCAAAATAGAGAAATATTGAGGATTTAATAATAAAATCAAACAAGATTTTATTTCGGAGTTTTTCGGTGTTTTATTTGAATTTAGGAAAAATGTGCGTTTTTCAAAATTGCATTTAGGCCCCAAATAAATGTTCACTTTGTCGGTCTTGATTTTAGAAGCCCGGGAAAATTTATTTCGGGATTTTTGGAGTCCGTTTAGTATTTCTTTCTTTTTCCGAGCGGAAATAAATTTAAAAAAAGGAAAAAAAACGAACCGACCTAACGGGCCGTGTCCGACTAGGACTCTGGCCCGACTAGGCTTTATAAGCCGAGGCCCAGCCCCAGGGAACCCTAGCCGCCCAGCCCCCAACCCTAGCCGCCGCCTGGTCCCGCCGCCGCCTGGTCCCGCCGCCGCCGCCCGC
>NC_041388.1:88344010-88381640 GCF_002162155.2 Triticum dicoccoides
CGCCGCCACCCGCCTGCGCCGCCCCGCGCCGCTGTCGCCAGACGCCGCCGCCACCGCCAAGGTTCGCCGCCGCGCCTCGTTTTTCATGCCTTCGGTTAAAAAAACCGATCGGTTTTCGTCGGTTTATTAGATTCGTTTTTTAATAGATCGGTTTTTCCGGTTTATTTATTTTAGCGAGCGTTCGTCGTTTTTCTTTTTCTCGGATTAAATCTGTGATTTTTCTGATCGCGATTCCTGATCCGATTTTCGTTTTAGTTTAACTTTTCGATCGTTTATCGGAATCAGGCGATTCAAGCGCCTAGAGTTTCGTCTCGAAACCCTCTATCCGTTTAACCAACTTAAACAAGATTTTGCTACTGTAAAATTTGCCCTAGATCCAGATTACTAGAACGAAGTTGTTTTCTTCCGCCGTTTGACTTTCGTTGCTTCGTTCGATTTGATTCTTTTTGCCAACCGGAGTTCTTAAGTTGAACCTTCTGGTTAGATCTCTTATTTGAGTTTTACCTGTGCATTAGTTGAGTACTTATTGTATGCTTGTTTGTTTGCCTGCGATAGAGTATCCGTAGTGCGCCGCCTGTTACTTCGAATCGCTAGGTTTCCCGGATCATCGGCAAGGCAAGTAACACTTTGATCATACCTTTTCTACTACCCAGTTTTATTGCATTAGATCAATCCTCACACATTGCATGATTAGGATCTAATTAAATTGTGGGATGGGAAGTAGATGAGGTAGTACCTATTACCTGTTTATTATCAAACCTTTAGGAGTTACTTCTACGTTTGCTTATGATGCCATGCTATGCTAGTAGACGTGGATTGGGTGAGTGATATCCATGACAGATGTGAGATTGATAATTAATGGTTTATCTAAGGTGGCAACTTAAACACACATCTGGGTGGATTGAGGCACCTGGGTATTCCAGGACTTGCCTGTTTTCTTTTGGACCGTCACCCAGGCTCAAAGGGATCATGAGACTATTCATACTAGAAACTTCCGTGTGCAGCCACAAGCTATTATGGGATCTAGCATAGTTGACTAAGTTGTGTGAACTCTTACACTGGTAGACTAGCAGATGTAGGGGATGTAGGTGGTATGGTCTACCCGATCGTAAGGTGCTAGCGCTTCTGAAAGACTATGTCTCGGTCATCCATCTTCTCAAACACCAAGTAGTGTGAGAAAACAAACGGAGGCGATCGAGTCTTGTGGGGAAAAGTGCGCAACCCTCTGCAGAGTGTAACAAACTAATCATGGTTAGCCGTGTCCCTGGTTATGGACATCTTGAGTATCTAGTACTTGGATTATCATGTGAATCTCAGCATGTTACTCTAAATTAATTTTGTTGGGTTATGTTTAATGATGATGCTTAATTGGGATTGAGAATGCTGTCAACCATTCTCAATGTTTAACAACCACCTTGATAGTAATTAAAATTTTATTCCTTTGAAGTAGGGAAAATTTGGCTTTACGCAAAACTGTAACCATAGAGCTTTCCACCAGCCAAATATGCATATAGTATAGCTGTTTCATTCCATTACTCTCTATGTGTTACCTTGCCAGCATATTCCATGTGCCGACCCGTTTTCAGGCTGCAACGTTAATGTTGCAGACTTTTCAGACGACGATTAAGGAGTTTTTAGGTCGTGGTTCTATACTTAGTGATGCCGTTGGAGTTGATGGACTCACTTATCTTCCAAGCCTTTCGCTGTTATAGTTATTAGATGGCCTGAAGCCATATTTATTGTAATAAGTTCTCTTTTGAGACATTCGATGTAATAAGTGTGTGATTCCTACTCTGCTATAAATCCTCCGAGTACTGTGTAGTGTCAGCATTACTGATCCAGGGATGACACCGGAGCACAGAGATCAGACTGTTTGAGGTCTGGTCGCTACAGAGATGGTATCAGAGCACACGCTGACTGTAGGACACGACCACTAAGCTAAAGACCTAGATCACTACTCACTCTCTTCTCTTCTGACCTCTCATCTTTTCTATTCTTTAGGATGGCGGATGCTAGGAACAAGTTTACGCAACCGGATGAAGATGCACCCTTTGGACGCCACTTGAAGGAAGTCACTAGATACCTGAACATAGGAGTACCAAGCTTCACGGGAACCTACAATGCCACTTTACCTGAAGAAGAGCGCTGGATGATTCAAGTTCAAGTTCCAGGAAGGACGTTCATGCCAGTCACTGAGCCCATAGAATTTTCTTTTGATGCACCAACTTGGAGTCTAGGAAAGAGCATGGCAGCTCACATCACCATGGGACGCATTGGAGAAGTCTACCACAAGGATCTCAGGGATACTATCTACCAGATTTGTGGGCGCCGAGATGAACACTGGGAGATGATCAGCACCAGGAATGATAGATCAATTGCAGCTTTTATCCAAGAGTTAAACCAGCACATTCGACGACAGGAGAACCAGATGTGCGCCGACATGATAGATCTGAAGAAGGCTAAGACCAGAATCAAGGAACTGGAGGAAGAACTCAAGGCTACACGTGAAGATTATGAAGAGGAAATTGAAGTATTGGTGGACAAGAATGCCAACCTAACAAAGAAGATTGGAATATTTATGGGAGGCCCGACGCCAGTAGAGGAAGACGAAGAACCCAAGGAGATTAGCCCGGAAGACTACATCATCATCGATGGCACTGACTCGGAAGCAGATAGTAGCGATGATGACTATGTTGATGAAGCTGGAGCAGATATTATGGAGTCAACAACCGTAGAATATTTCTAATAGACCACCTCACCAGTAGTAGTAGTCCACCATGTAAATATAGTAGTCCGAGCACTTTTGCGATAGTTAGATCAATTGTATGCCTTTGGTTGATTGAAGTGAATTGTTTGCTTTTGCCTCATGTGCATATGGGTAGTGTTTTCTCTTTAGACCCTCTCTATTCTTATATCTCATCTTTTCTAAACCCTCAGATGCCTCTGAGACGTGACCCCGGATTTGCCTTTCCACTGGAGCTCACCCAGTTGATCCAGCAGCAGAACACGTTGATGCAGTTGCTAGTCCAGAATCAGAATCAGGGGAACAACAACAACAACCCACCACCACCACCACCACCTGTTGACCACTTAGCCCGTTTTCTTAGGCTGAATCCGCCGGTGTTTTCCAGTAGCACCGAGCCGATAGTAGCAGATGATTGGCTCCGCAAGACAGCTAGGGAGTTGACCACAGCAGGATGCGCAAATGCGGAGAAGGTGAAGTTTGCCGCACATCAGTTAGAAGGACCCGCAACATCATGGTGGGAGAATTTCACAGCCACCTTCCCAGTCGACACTGTCACATGGGACCAGTTTCAGCAGGCTTTCCGTACTGCCCATGTTTCAGCAGGAGCTATGGCCATGAAGAAGCGTGAGTTTCATAACTTGCGCCAAGGAGGACGGACAGTTGGCCAGTATGTGGAGGAGTTTAGTAAGCTAGCACGTTATGCCCCAGATGACGTTGCTACGGATGCAGCTAAACAAGAGAGGTTTCTGGAAGGACTGAATGATGAGTTGAGCATGCAGTTGATGGTAGCAACCTTCAACAACCACCAGGAGTTGGTAGATCGTTCTCTTATGATTGAAGGGAAGCAACAGCAAATTGAGAATCGCAAGAGGAAGTATGGACAAGGAAAGTACAATTCAGGAGATCAGCAGAAGCCACGTTTTACCCCTAGACCGGGAGGACATTTTCAGCATACCCATGGGGGAGGTAGCTCACACAATCACAATGGCACTAAGAATGGTAATGGCAATGGAGGAAGCAACGGCTAGAACCGCACCAACCCATCAACCCCAGCCAAGAAGGACTTGAGCCAAGTCACTTGCTATAAGTGTTCGAAGCCAGGACATTATGCCAATGAATGTCCTGAAGGCCAAAATGGCAATGGAAGTTCTGGGAAGAAGCCGAACCCTTTCAACAGGGGACAGGTGAACCACGTTAGCATGGAGGAGGTTGAAGCTCAACTCGATGCAGTAATAGGTAAGTTTTTGGTTAAGTCATTTACTGCACTCGTTCTTTTTGATACTGGTGCATCGCATTCATACATCTCAAGGGGATTTGTGGATAAGTATAACCTACCAACCCAAGCCCTTAGGTCACCCATGTTAGTAACCTCGCCAGGAGCAGAGTATGTGGCTAGTCTATGGTGTGATCGGTTACCATTAAGGATTGGTAACTATGTTGTTCCCTCAGACCTAGTAGTATTGGAATCTCAAGGATTGGATGTGATATTAGGCATGGATTGGTTATCAAAGTATGAAGGGAATATTGAGTGTGCTAGTAAGTCAATTTTGCTTACCACACCAGAAGGGAGAAGGATCAAGTATGTATCCCGGCATGTGCTAAAGAGGACCCAAGTAAATTGCCTAATAGGAGTTGTGCAGGAGGAAGTACTAGTGGTAAGGGATTTCCCTGATGTGTTTCCAGAAGAGTTGCCAGGCATGCCACCAGATAGAGATATTGAGTTTTTTCTTGAGCTATTGCCAGGCACTGGGCCAATATCAAAGAGACCATATAGGATGCCAGCAAAGGATTTGGTGGAAATTAAGAAGCAGATTAAGGAGTTACTGGATAAGGGATATATTCGCCCAAGTTCTTCACCTTGGGGATCGCCAGTACTTCTAGTGGAGAAGAAGGATGAATCGTTAAGGATGGTTGTTGATTATCGAGGATTGAATGAAGTAACGATCAAGAACAAGTAACCACTACCAATGATCAACGATCTGTTTGATCGATTGCAAGGAGCTAAAGTATTTTCCAAGATCAATTTGCAATCAGGATACCACTAGTTGAAGATTCGAGAACAAGATATTTCGAAGACAGCTTTTACCACCAGGTATGGGCTGTATGAGTATACCGTTATGTCATTTGGTCTGACTAACGCGCCTGCCTATTTTATGAACATGATGAACAAAGTGTTTATGGAGTTTTTGGATAAGTTCGTCGTAGTGTTCATTGATGATATCCTGGTATATTCGAAGAATGAAGAGGAGCATAAGGAGCATTTGCATTTGGTACTTGGAAAGCTCAGAGAACACCAATTATATGCCAAGTTCAGCAAATGTGAGTTTTGGTTGAAGGAAGTAGGATTCCCCGGACACGTTATATCCGGAGAAGGTATAGCAGTAGATCCCGCTAAAGTTGAAACCGTGACCAAGTGGGAAGCCCCAACAACAGTTGGAGAGATCCGGAGTTTTCTTGGACTCGCAGGATACTACCGGAGGTTTATTGAGAATTTCTCAAAGATTGTGAAGCCTATGACGGAGTTGTTGAAGAAATATACCAAGTTCATATGGACAGAGGAATGTGAGGCTAGTTTTCAGGAGTTGAAGAAACACTTGGTTACCTCACCAGTGTTGATTTTGCCAGACCAGACCAAGGATTATGAGGTGTATTGTGACGCTTCACGTCGAGGACTTGGAGCAGTGCTTATGCAGGAAGGGAGAGTTGTTTCATATGCCTCAAGACAACTGAAGCCCCATGAGTTGAATTATGCCACGCATGATTTGGAGTTAGCAGCCGTAGTGCATGCATTGAAGACATGGAGACATTTCCTCATTGGAAACCATTGTGAGGTGTACACGGATCATAAGAGTTTGAAGTACATTTTCACATAGAAGGAGTTGAATCTCAGACAAAGGAGATGGTTGGAGCTTATCAAATATTATGATATGAAATTGCACTATCACCCCGGAAAGGCTAAAGTAGTAGCTGACGCGTTAAGCCGTAAGAGCCATGTCAATACGTTAATGATGGGAGGGATACCCAAGGAGTTAGCAGAAAATCTTCGTGAACTATGTGTGGAAATAGTTCCGAGAGGCTATGTAGCAGCACTAGAGATTCAGTCAACTTTGATGGATAGAATCAGAGAAGCTTAGAAAACTGACAAAGAGATTTCCGCTATAAAGGAGAAACTGAGCAAAGGAAAAGCTAAAGGATTTCGTGAGGATGAGCACGATACCCTATGGTTTGAAGACCGTGTTTACGTGCCCAATAACCCGGAGATCAGGAAGTGGATTTTGCAAGAGGCACACGATTCACCGCATTCAATTCACCCAGGAAATACCAAGATGTATTTGGATTTGAAGGATATTTTCTAGTGGACAGGAATGAAGAAGGATATTGCGGAGTATGTCGCAGTTTGTGATGTATGCTAGAGAGTAAAGGCAGAGCATCAGAAGCCAGCAGGATTGTTACAACCATTGCCGATACCCGAATGGAAGTGGGATAAGTTAGGCATGGATTTTATCACGGGATTGCCCAGGAATCGTTCAGGCTATGACTCTATTTGGGTTGTAGTTGAACGATTGACGAAAGTAGCTCATTTCATCCCAGTAAAGACCACTTACACCAGTGCTAAGTTGGCAAAGATATACATGACCAGAATAGTATGTCTACATGGAGTTCCGAGGAGTATCGTATCAGATAGAGGAACCCAGTTTACCTCAAAGTTCTGGAAGCAGTTGCACGAAACTTTGGGTACCAGGCTAGAATTCAGTACAGCTTTTCATCCACAGACAGATGGACAGACCGAGAGAGTAAATCAGATTTTGGAGGATATGCTGAGAGCTTGTGCGCTAGATTATGGATCTAGTTGGGACGATAATTTGCCATATGCAGAGTTCTCTTACAACAACAGTTACCAAACCAGTTTGAAGATGGCCCCTTTCGAAGCTTTGTACGGAAGGAGGTGCAGGACACCGTTGTCGTGGGACGAAGTCGGAGACCGCCAGTTATTTGGACCTGACTTGATTAAAGAGTCTGAACAGAAGGTGAAATTGATTCGTGATAGGCTCAAGATAGCCCAGTCCAGACAGAAGAGTTATGCAGATCCTAAATGCAAGGAGATAGTTTACGAAGTCGGAGATAGAGCTTATCTTCGAGTATCTCCACTTCGGGGAACAAAGCATTTTGGAGTTAAAGGGAAGTTAGCTCCACGATTTGTAGGACCATATCAAGTTTTGGAACGTATGGGAGAAGTGGTCTACAAGTTGGAATTGCCCGAAGGATTGTCAGGAGTACATGATGTGTTCCACGTTTTTTAGTTAAAGAAGTGTCACGCGGAGATGGCTGACGTACCGTTGAGAGATACAGTGCCTTTGGAAACTATTCAGTTGGATAACGATTTGACCTACGAGGAGAAACCAGTTAAGATCCTCGAGTTTGCCAGCCGAGTTACTCGCAGCAAGGTTATCAAGTTTTGCAAAGTTCAGTGGAGCCACCACACGGAGGATGAAGCCACCTGGGAGCGAGAGGAAGATTTGCTCAAATACCACCCTCATCTATTTTCTAGCCAACCCGAATCTCGAGGGCGAGATTCATCTTAAGGGGGGTAGGTTTGTAACATCCCAAATTTTCAATTTGGAATGTTATACATTAGATCATCATTGCATATCATATTTTATTTTGCATTTTGGTTGATCCTAGAAAATTCTACGCAACTCAAGGACCCATGGAGAGAGTTGGGGATTTCGTTATTTTCATATTTGAGTTCTCTCAAATTTTGAGAATAGGATCTTTTGATTTTATTATTTTTATCATCAATTATTTCTATTACAAAAATATGAGAGAGGGAATAAAATGACTTTCCCAAAATAAAGAAATATTGAGGATTTAATAATAAAATCAAACAAGATTTTATTTCGGAGTATTTGGTGTTTTATTTGAATTTAGGAAAAATGTGCGTTTTTCAAAATTGCATTTAGGCCCCAAATAAATGTTCACTTTGTCGGGATTGATTTTAGAAGCCCGGGAAAATTTATTTCGGGCTTTTTGGAGTCCGTTTAGTATTTCTTTTTATTTTTTTTCCAAGCGGAAATAAATTTTAAAAAAAGGAACCGACCTAACAGGCCGTGTCCGACTAGGACTCTGGCCCGACTAGGCTTTATAAGCCGAGGCCCAGCCCCGGGGAACCCTAGCCGCCCAGCTCCCAACCCTAGCCGCCGCCCGGTCCCGCCGCCGCCGCCGCCCGCCCGCGCCGCCGCCACCACTGCCCGCCGCCACCCGCCCGCGCCGCCGCCGCCGCTGCCCGTCGCATCGCCCCGCGCCGCCGTCGCCGGACGCCGCCATCGCCGAGGTTCGCCGCCGCGCCTCGTTTTTCGTGCCTTTGGTTTAAAAAAACCGATCGGTTTTCGTCGGTTTATTAGATTCGGTTTTTTTAAATAGATCGGTTTTTCCGGTTTATTTATTTTAGCGAGCGTTCGTCGTTTTTCTTTTTCTCGGATTAAATCCGCGATTTTTCTGATCGCGATTCCTGATCCGATTTTCATTTTAGTTTAACTTTTCGCTCGTTTATCGGAATCAGGTTCAAGCGCCTAGAGTTTCGTCTCGAAACCCTCTATCCGTTTAACCAACTTAAACAAGATTTTGCTACTATAAAATTTGCCCTAGATCCAGATTACTAGAACGAAGTTGTTTTCTTCCGCCGTTTGACTTTCGTTGCTTCGTTCGATTTGATTCTTTTTGCCAACCGGAGTTCTTAAGTTGAACCTTCTGGTTAGATCTCTTATTTGTGTTTTACCTATGCATTAGTTGAGTACTTATTGTATGCTTGTTTGTTTGCCTGCGATAGAGTATCCGGAGTGCGCCGCCTGTTACTTCGAATCGCTAGGTTTCCCGGATCATCAACAAGGCAAGTAACACTTTGATCATACCTTTTCTACTACCCAGTTTTATTGCATTAGATCAATCCTCACACATTGCATGATTAGGATCTAATTAAATTGTTGGATGGGAAGTAGATGAGGTAGTACCTATTACCTGTTTATTATCAAACCTTTGGGAGTTACTTCTACGTTTGCTTATGATGCCATGCTATGCTAGTAGACGTGGATTGGGTGAGTGATATCCATGACAGATGTGAGATTGATAATTAATGGTTTATCTAAGGTGGCAACTTAAACACACATCTGGGTGGATTGAGGCACCTGGGTATTCCAGGACTTGCCTGTTTTCTTTTGGACCGCCACCCAGGCTCAAAGGGATCATGAGACTATTCATACTAGAAACTTCCGAGTGCAGCCACAAGCTGTTATGGGCTCTAGCATAGTTGACTAAGTTGTGCGAACTCTTACAGTGGTAGACTAGCAGATGTAGGGGATGTAGGTGGTACGGTCTACCCGATTGTAAGGTGCTAGCGCTTCTGAAAGACTATGTCTCGGTCATCCGTCTTCTCAAACACCAAGTAGTACGAGAAAACAAACGGAGGCGATCGAGTCTTGTGTGGAAAAGTGCGCAAACCTCTGCAGAGTGTAACAAACTAATCATGGTTAGCTGTGTCCCCGGTTATGGACATCTTGAGTATCTAGTACTTGGAATTATCATGTGAATCTCAGCATGTTACTCTAAATTAATTTTGTTGGGTTATGTTTAATGATGATGCTTAATTGGGATTGAGAATGTTGTCAACCATGCTCAATGTTTAACAACCACCTTGATAGTAATTAAAATTTTATTCCTTTGAAGTAGGGAAAATTTGGCTTTACGCAAAACTGTAACCATAGAGCTTTCCACCAGCCAAATATGCATATAGTATAGCTGTTTCATTCCATTACTCTCTATGTGTTACCTTGCCAGCATATTCCATGTGCCGACCCGTTTTCAGGCCGCAACGTTAATGTTGCAGACTTTTCAGACGATGATTAAGGAGTTTTTAGGTCGTGGTTCTATACTCAGTGATGCCGTTGGAGTTGATGGACTCACTTATCTTCCAAGCCTTCCGCTGTTATAGTTATTAGATGGCCTTAAGCCATATTTATTGTAATAAGTTCTCTTTTGAGACATTCGATGTAATAAGTGTGTGATTCCTACTCTGCTATAAATCCTCCGAGTACTGTGTGGTGTCAGCATTACTGATCCAGGGATGACACCGGAGCACAGAGATCAGACTGTTTGAGGTCTGGTCGCTACACTTTCCGAAGTTTGAATGCTATGATAATTGCTATGATCCCGTTGATTCTTTTGAAATATTCCTTTTTGATGATGCTTGCTATGATTTTGGCCAAGATGCCAGTATGAATTATGCTTATGAAGATGAACTTGCTATAGTTCCTTATGTTAAACATGAAATTGTTGCTATTTCACCCACGCGTGATAGTCCTATTATCTTTTTGAATTCTCCCAACTACACTATATCGGAGAAGTTTACCCTTATTAAGGATTATATTGATGGGTTGCCTTATACCGTTGCACATGATGATTTTGATGAATATAATACGCAGGTGCTTGCTTCTCCTACTTGCAATTATTATGAGAGACGAACTATGTCTCCACCTATCTATGTTTCCAATATGATAAAATTGCAAGAAACTGTTTATACTATGAATTGGCCTTGACTATGTGTGCATGAATTGTTCTTTTACGACATGCTGATGCATAGGAAGAGAGTTAGACTTCGTAGTTACATGATATATGTTGCTTTGTGCTCACTACTAAATTACAAATCATTGTTAATTAAAATAGGCTTTGATATACCTTGGGATCTGGGTGGATTCATTACTTGAGCACTATATGCCCAGCTTAATGGATTTAAAGAAAGCGCTGCCAGGGAGACAACCTGGAAGTTTTAGAGAGTCATTTATTTCTGTTGAGTGCTTTATATAGTTTAAAAACAACAAAAATAAAGAGGGGAACCCAAAACTTTTTCAAAAAGGAAAGTGAAAGTGAGAAATACAAGCATTGTTGAAGTGGGAGAGCTCCTTGAACTTTGTTCATGCTCACGGCAACTTTGTGAATCTTGATTACAGAAACTTTTCAACAAAAATAATTACCCCCTTGTCCAATTCCATTGTATTATAAAAATAATGTGCCAAGGTTTGCCTTTAGGATGTTTACATTTGCTTGATGGTTTGTACGGTGCAGGACAGAAACTTTAGCTGTAGTGCGCGATTTTACATTTTTAGTTGGAACGTCAAACGGTTCTGATTCTTTTTACACTGTCTTCCTATACAAAATTTTCATTTTTACTAATTTTGATAGAATTTTTGAAGTATCAGAAGTATGGTTAATGTTCAGATTGTTACAGACTGTTCTGTTTTAGACAAATTCTGTTTTTGATGCATAGTTTGCTTGTTTTGATGAAACTTACGATTTATATCAATGGATTAAGCCATGGAAAAGTTATATTACAGTAGACACAATGCAAAAACAAAATATGAATTGGTTTGCAACAGTACTTAGAGTAGTGATTTGCTTTATTATACTAACGGATCTTACCGAGTTTTCTGTTGAAGTTTTGTGTGGATGAAGTGTTCGATGATCGAGAAGGTCTCGGTGTGAGAAGAAGGAAGAGAGGCAAGAGCTCAAGCTTGGGGATGCCTAAGGCACCCCAAGTAAATATTCAAGGAGACTCAAGCGTCTAAGATTGGGGATGCCCCGGAAGGCATCCCCTCTTTCTTCAACAAGTATCGGTATGTTTTCGGATTCATTTCGTTCATGCGGTATGTGCAATCTTGGAGCGCCTTTTGCTTTTAGTTTTCATTTTTCTTTTATGCACCATGCCAGTATGAGATAGTCCTTGGTTGATTTTTAGAATGCTCTATGCACTTCACTTATATCTTTTGAGTATGGCTTTATAGAATGCTTCATGTGCTTCACTTATATCATTTGAAGCTTGGATTGCCTGTTTCTCTTTACATAGAAAACTGCCATTTGTAGAATGCTCTTTTGCTTCACTTATATTTGTTAGAGCGTGGGAACATCTTTTGTAGAAAGAATTAAACTCTCTTGCTTCACTTATATCTATTTAGAGAGATGACAGAAATTGGTCATTCACATGGTTAGTCATAAAACCTTACATAAAACTTGTAGATCACTGAATATGATATGTTTGATTCCTTGCAATAGTTTTGTGATATAAAGATGGTGATACTAGAGTCATGCTAGTGAGTAGTTGTGGATTAGTAGAAATACTTGTGTTGAGGTTTGTGATTCCCGTAGCATGCACGTATGGTGAACCATTATGTGATAAAGTCGGAGCATGATTTATTTATTGATTGTCTTCCTTATGAGTAGCGGTCAGGGATGAGCGATGGTCTTTTCCTACCAATCTATCCCCCTAGGAGCATGCACGTAGTACTTTGTTTCGATAGCTAATAGACTTTTGCAATAAGTATGTGAGTTCTTTATGACTAATGTTGAGTCCATGGATTATACGCACTCTCACCCTTCCACCATTGCTAGCCTCTCTAGTACCGCGCAACTTTCGCCAGTACCTTAAACCCACCATACACCTTCCTCAAAACAGCCACCATACCTACCATCGCATTCCCATAGCCATTCCGAGATATATTGCCATGCAACTTCCATTATCATCATATACATGACTTGAGCATTCATTGTCATATTGTTTTGCATGATCGTAAGATAGCTAGCATGATGTTTTCATGGCTTGTCCGTTTTTTGATGTCATTGCTATGCTAGATCATTGCACATCCCGGTACATCGCCGGAGGAATTCATATAGAGTCATATCTTTGTTCTAGTATCGAGTTGTAATATTGAGTTGTAAGTAAATAAAAGTGTGATGATCATCATTATTAGAGCATTGCCCCAGTGAGGAAAGGATGATGGAGACTATGATTCCCCCACATGTCGGGATGAGACTCTGGACTTTAAAAATAAATAAAAGAGGCCAAAGAAGCCCAAATAAAAAAAGAGGCCAAAGAAGCCCACCAAAAAAACAAAAAAAAAACAAAAAATGAGAGAAAAAGAGAGAAGGGGCAATGTTACCATCCTTTTACCACACTTGTGCTTCAAAGTAGCACCATATTCTTCATATAGAGAATCTCTTGAGTTATCACTTTCATATACTAGTGGGAATTTTCATTATAGAACTTGGCTTGTATATTCCGATGATGGGCTTCCTCAAATGCCCGAGGTCTTCATGAGCAAGCAAATTGGATGCACACCCACTTAGTTTCAGTTTGAGCTTTCATACACTTATAGCTCTTAGTGCATCTGTTGCATGGCAATCCCTACTCACTCACATTGATATCTATTGATGGGCATCTCCATAGCCCGTTGATACGCCTAGTTGATGTGAGACTATCTTCTCCTTTTTTGTCTTCCCCACAACCACCATTCTATTCCACCTATAGTGCTATGTCCATGGCTCATGCTCATGTATTGCGTGAAAGTTGAAAAGGTTTGAGAACGTCAAAAGTCTGAAACAATTGCTTGGATTGTCATCGGGGTTGTGCATGATGTGAATATTTTGTGTGGTGAAGATGGAGCATAGCCAGACTATAGGATTTTGTAGGGATAACTTTCTTTGGCCATGTTATTTTGAAAAGACATGATATCTTTATTAGTAGGCTTGAAGTATTATTGTTTTTATGTCAAATGATAGGCTATTGCTTTGAATCACTCGTATCTTAATATTCATGCCATGATTAGATATGTGATCAAGATTATGCTAGGTAGCATTCCACATCAAAAATTATCTTTTTTTATCATTTACCTACTCGAGTACGAGCAGGAATTAAGCTTGGGGATGCTGATATGTCTCCGTCGTATCTATAATTTTTTATTGTTCCATGCCCATATTCAACAACTTTCATATACTTTTGGCAACTTTTTATACTATTTTTGGGACTAACATATTGATCCAGTGCCCACTGCCAGTTCCTGCTTGTTGCATGTTTTTTGTTTCGCAGAATATCCATATCAAACGGAGTCCAAAGGGGATAAAAACTGGCGGAGATTTTTTTTGGAATATATATGATTTTTGGGAAGAAAAACCAACGTGAGACGATGCCCGAGGGGGCCACGAGGTAGGGGTGCGCCCCAGGGGGGCAGGCACGCCCCTGACCCTCGTGGACACCCCATAAGGCGGTTGATGCCCTTCCTTCGCCGCAAGAAAGCTAATATCCGGATAGAGATCGTGTTAAAATTTCAGCCCAATCGGAGTTACGGATCTCCGGGGATATAAGAAACGGTGAAAGGGTAGAATCTGAGAACGCAAAAACAGAGAGAAACAAAGAGACAGATCCAATCTCGGAGGGGCTCTCGCCCCTCCCATTCCATGGAGACCAAGGACCAGAGGGGAAACCCTTCTCCCATCTAGGGAGGAGGTCAAGTAAGAAGAAGAAGGAGGGGGTCTCTCTCCCCCTCGCTTCCGATGGCACCGGAGTGCCACCGGGGCCATCATCATCACCGCAATCTTCACCAACAACTTCACCGTCATCATCACCAACTCTTCCCCCCTCTATGCAGCGGTGTAACCTCTCTCTTACCCACTGTAATCTCTATTTAAACATGGTTCTCAACGCTATATATTATTTCCCAATGATGTATGGCTATCCTATGATGTTTGAGTAGATTCGTTTTGTCCTATGGGCTGTTTGATGATCGTGATTGGTTTGCGTTGCAAGTTTTATTATTGGTGTTGTCCTATGGTGCTCTCCGTGTCACGCAAGCGTGAGGGATCCCCACTGTAGGGTGTTGCAATACATTCATGATTTGCTTATAGTGGGTTGCGTGAGTGACTGAAACACAAACCCAAGTAAGGGGGTTGTTGCGTATGGGATAAAGATGACTTGATGCTTTAATGCTATGGTTGGGTTTTACCTTAATGATCTTTAGTAGTTGCAGATGCTTGCTAGAGTTCCAATCCTAAGTGCATATGATCCAAGTAGAGAAAGTATGTTAGCTTATGCCTCTCCCTCATATAAAATTGCAATAATGATTACCGGTCTAGTTATCGATTGCCTAGGGACAAATAACTTTCTCGTAACAACAAGCTCTTTACTAAAATTAACTTAGTTGTTTCTTTACCTAAACAGCCCCTACTTTTTATGTACGTAATGTTTATTATCTTGCAAACCTATCCAACAACACCTACAAAGTACCTCTAGCTTCATACTTGTTCTAGGTAAAGAGAACGTCAAGCGTGCGTAGAGTTGTATCGGTGGTCGATAGAACTTGAGGGAATATTTGTTCTACCTTTAGCTCCTCGTTGGGTTCGACACTCTTACTTATCGAAACTGTTGCGATCCCCTATACTTGTGGGTTATCAATAAGCGGTACTACCGCTCACCCCAGCGGTACTACCGCTGGAGGAGCAGAACACGGGACCAAAAGAGGCAGGGCAGAGCAGAGTACGGCGGCAGTAATGCAATAGCGGTACTACCGCCCGACCGGAGTGGTACTACCGCTTATAGGCGGTAGGCAGAACTACCTCTTATAGGTGGTAGGTGGAACTACCGTGCCTTACTGCCGTACAACTACTGCTAAACCCGACACGAAAAGAGCTGGACCCAAAATCGAGGTGGTAGTAGAGCGGTACTGGAGCGGTACTACCGCTTGACGCTATAAGCGGTACTACCGCTGCCGACCGCGGTACTACCGCAGGGAGAAAACCAGAACTACCATAACTTCTTCATACGAGCTCCAAATTGAGCAAACTCAAGCTTGTTGGATACAAGACGACGAGTAGCATCAAAACAGCGAAACCTCCAACCGAGAAGAACCGACATAACCTCCAACATTGAAAACATCATAGAAGATGCGAGTGAACTCCGTTTTCGATGAACTCGAGCTTGTCACCAAGATGACCATAAGCTCTAAGACTCACAAAGAGAACCAAACAAGAACCAAGAAAGATGATGCAAGGATGCAATGGTTTGATCTCTCTATGAACGATACGATCAAGCTACTCATCGAGAGCCCCCTTGATAGTACGACAATCTATCCTATAACCCGGTCTCCCAAAAACCACCATGAGACCGGTAAAATAGAAAACCTATCAAGGGCAAACCTTTGTCTTGCACATAGTCCACTTGAGCTAGATGATGATGATCTTGACTTCCTCAAGTTGGACCACCTTTCTTGATTGTGTTGGCTCGATGAAGACTAGTTGATTGCTCCCCCATACTCCACTATGGGTGAGCCACTCTGCGGCACATCTTCATAAATCCATTGTTACCATAATGGACGGCAAGCTTCAAGCATTTGATCTCTTCATGATGCTCCACTTGAACTTGCACATCACAACCTAACCCCACAAAGAACTCTAACGAAAACCACAGGTTAGCAAACAAAGCATAATGGACAATGCTTACCATACCATGGGATCACTTGATCCATCAGTACATCTTGTATGCTTTGTGTGTTGATCAACTTGATTCATTCTTGACTTAATCTTGATCAACCTTGAATCTTTCCAATTCTCTTCACTTGGATGATGTCTTGAAGGTAGACATGAATGATCACACAATCTTCTTCTTCAAGACATGCTTGCAACAAGCTCGACACTCACAGGACCAATCTTTGGATAATTCCTTGAATAGCACCTTGGTTGACACCAACTCTCCTTGAAACCAACACATGTACTCCAAGAAAAGCCTATGGACAAAACCTTCAAATATAACTCAAGGAAACCATTAGTCCATAGAGATTGTCATCAATTACCAAAACCAAACATGGGGGCACCGCATGTTCTTTCAGAGGGGGCTGGCCGGCCTCATGGAATCCTACTCCTACTAGGAGTAGGTTCCCCCCTTTCCTAGTCCAACTAGGAGGGGAAGGAAAGAGGAAGAGGGAGAGAAGGAAATCCCCCCCCAATTCGGATTGGACTTGGGGGGCACGCACCTCCACCTGGCCGCCTCCTCCTCTCTTCCACTAAGGCCCATGAAGGTCCATTAATCCACCGGGGGGTTCCGGTAACCCCCCGATACTCCAAAAAATGCTCGAACCTATCCGAAAACTTTCCGGTGTCCAAACATAACCTTCCAATATATAAATCTTTATGTCTTTACCATTTCGAGACTCCTTGTCATGTCCATGATCACATTCGGGACTCCGAACAACCTTCGGTACATCAAATCACATAACTCACAATACATATCATCATCAAACGTTAAGCGTGCGGACCCTATGGGTTCGAGAACTATGTAGACATGACCGAGACACATCTCTGATCAATAACCAATAGCGTAACCTGGATGCTCATATTGGTTCCTACATATTCTATGAACATCTTTACCGGTCAAACCGCATAACAACATACGTTGTTCCCTTTGTCACCGGTATGTTACTTGCCCGAGATTCGATCGTCGGTATCATCATACCTAGTTCAATCTCGTTACCAGCAAGTCTCTTTACTCGTTCCGTAATGCATCATCCTGTGACTAACTCATTAATCACATTGCTTGCAAGGCTCATAGTGATGCGCATTACCGAGAGGGCCCATAGATACCTCTCCGATACACGGAGTGACAAATCCTAATCTCGATCTATGCCAACTCAACAAACACCATCGGAGACACCTATAGAGCATCTTTATAATCACCCAGTTACGTTGTGACGTTTGATAGCACACAAGGCGTTCCTCCGGTATTCGGGAGTTGCATAATCTCATAGTCAGAGCAACATGTATAAGTCATGAAGAAAGCAATAGCAATAAAACTATACGATCATTATGCTAAGCTAATAGATGGGTCTTGTCCATCACATCATTCTCTAATGATGTGATCCCATTCATCAAATGACAACACATGTCTATGGTTGGGAAACTTAACCATCTTTGATTAACGAGCTAGTTCCAGTAGAGGCATACCAGGGACACTCTGTTTGTCTATGTATTCACACATGTACTAAATTTCTGGTTAATACAATTCTAGCATGAATAATAAACAATAACTTTATTATTGCCTATAGGGCATATTTCCTTCAACATCTTGATGGACGAGTAGAGTTGGTTTTACCTAATTTCTTTCCACGTATCTTTCCTTTGTGCAGACCAGTGTGCTTCTACTAGGCTTTGCAGTTCAATCAACTAGCCATATGCTTGCTCATATAGAGGGGTATGTAACAGTTGATGCGGGTCTTCCACTGAATCCAGGAGGCTGCATATTACAGATCATTTCTTACAAAAGAGTCAAGCTCTATGTATTTACTGGCTAAATGGTATCAAGTCAATTGTCATGCCATAATAGTATGGATTGACCATTCCCCATATTGCTTTGATATTTGATTTTGAATATAGGAATGAGCTTCTAGTTCAATTAAATTGTTTCTTGCTACATTAGACCAGTTCATCAACTTAACGTGTCATGACGTAAATTTGGATGAGCATTGCAATGTATCGAATGTTGTCCTATATCTTATCAGTTTGCTTCTTCCCGATAGAAGTTGAAAATGGAGCAGAATTTGACAACATCCTTGAAGAGTTGCCATGGTATATTGGGCGTCAAGATGATCCCCTGGGCACCTTCATATTCCTCAGGCTTGCCTCCTCTTCTCAGCCTTGTGGCAGGCCGCTTGGGAACCTAAAAGGATCGAGAAGACACTACTAGGGAAAAGCCTAGCAGCAGCGCGGGTTTTGGGCCTAGGCGCTACTAATAAGGTGCTATAGCTAACGTATAGCAGTAGTGCCTGTTGTCCCACGCTACTGCTATACATGAATAGCTGTAGTGCTCTTTAGAAAAGGGCGTTGCTGATATTATCTGCAGCGCTATTTACTGGGAAGAGCTACTGGTAAGGTGGCGCTACTGCTAAATTTCCCCCCCTCGCTACTACTAGTTTTATTAGTTTTTTTCCTGCATATTTGTTTTGTATTTGTTTTGTATTTGAATAGGCTTTATACAATAATCTTTAGCATATCATACACATACAAATGTAATCATAGCATATACATACAATTAGTCTCATCAAATCATGTCATCATCATAATCATCATCCAACACAAAGTGGTCTCTCGTCATCATCTCGAAAATAGCGATACAAGTCTCGACTACTTGCAAATACATCGTCAAACATCTAAACAATGATATACGCAAGAAGAGCTATCAGTTTGAGTACATGAGTTCATATCCCTCTCTCGCATTAGCGTGAACCTAAACTAACTACTGCCTGTTGGTGCATGCAAGTTGCAAGAAAGTAAAGGGATGGAAAGTAAAGCATGCAAGTTGCAAGAAAGTAAAGGGATGGGATTGGAGTATGCAAACACAATGTAGACACGGAGATTTTTGGCGTGGTTCCGATAGGTGGTGCTATCGTACATCCACGTTGATGGAGACTTCAACCCACGAAGGGTAACGGCTGCGCGATGTAGGAGATATGCACTAGAGGCAGTAATAACAGTTATTTTGTATCTCCAAGTTTGTAATGAATGTTTATGTTCCATGCTATAACTGCTATGATTCTCGAGTCTGCAATAACACGAGGCTCGGAGGGAAACTCATATGCACATGTGGTATAATAAACGGTAAAATGTATTCCTAGTCTTGCCTCTAAGACTGGCTCAATTATTGCATGATGATCCTGTTTTCGTGATCATGGGCATGTCTATGCTGGAAATTTTGAGGGCATGATGTTAGTAGAACACTTGTGTTGGATCGACCCAAATTGATGTTATGCTATGCGATACATTCGTCACAAGTTAATGGTTAATAACATAGAGAAGTTAATGTTTGCATAATTCCTTAGACCATGAGAGTATCGAGTTCCTTCGTGCTTGCTTCGTGAACATTGGGGTTTGTTAAACGTCATCCGTAAATGGGTGGCTATTACGGCGGCTTACGGGTTCACGGAAAAGTGTGACTAGAAACAAGATAGCTCAAGATTGGGAATTACTCCTCCGGCGATGGAGAGATATTCTCGGGCCCTCTCGGTGTCACGGTATCCATCACCGTCTGGCCAGACACAATGTGATTTGATCACATGGATGCCGAAACACGAAAACGAGAAAAGAGAACAAAACCGGTAACGAGGTAACTTGCATAGTGGACAAGCTGTTGATCCACATGGATGCAGATAAATATCACCTCGGGTATTTGTAACATATTGTGAAGCAACGGGAATAGCACATGGCAACTAGAAGTTCACTTGAATATTTCTTCGTGTGGGTATAGGGGTCAATATGGGTGTCCACGGCTCCAATGTTGATCATAGATCGGAAGGTGTTCCAGTCATGTCTATACTTCACCGAACCTATAGGGTCACACCCTTAAGGGTCATCTATCTGCTGAATACTAGAGAGGGAGTCTGAAAGAAATTGACTAATCTCGAATTGTTCCGGAATGCGTCAAAAATTATTTTAGTGGGTACTGGAAATGTTCTAGGCCCACATAAATATTTTCGGTTCGAACGGATGCTGAAAAATGTCGTCATGAATAGTGAAATCACATTCTTGTTTGCTTTTCGCAGATGAAAATCACTAATCTGGAATTGTTCCGGAATGCGTCGAAAATTATTTTAGTGGGTACTGGAAATGTTCTAGGCCCACATAAATATTAACGGTTCGAACAGACGCTGAAAAATGTCATCATGAATAGTGAAATCGCATTCTTGTTTGCTTTTCGCAGATGAAAATCACTAATCTGGAATTGTTCTGGAAAGCGTCGAAAATTATTTTAGTGGGTACTAGAAATGTTCTAGGCCCACATAAATATTTTCGGTTCGAACGGACGCTAAAAAATGTCGTCATGAATAGTGAAAGTGCTTTTGGGGTGGCTTCTTGGAGAAGCCACCTTGAGGGCACTTTTGGTATTTCCCCCCTTGGCTTCTTGGAGAAGCCACACTTGGGCTTGTCCTATAAATAGGGTTGGTGGGGGCTGCCAAAAGGATCCATTCCTTGCTCTCATACACATGCCAAGACTTGTCTGGCTTCTCTCTCCCTCCTAGAGAAATAGTTTCGTAGAGCCAAAAGGCTGTCTGGGTTCCGGCAGAACTAGTTCTGGACGGTGAAGCCGTGCTGGATAGCTGACACCATATGTGTGCAACCCCGTTGAGAGATTGTAGTTTTGATCTTTTGCCCGAGGGGCTGTTCGAGTATCCTCCCGAAGGGCTGTCCGCGACATCATCCGGGGGACTGTCTAACTGCCTCTCAAAGGGCTGTCCGGAGAGGGAGTACATCCTTGCGGTTGGGAGGTTGTAAATCCTAACTGCGGGGATCTGCACCGACGATCTCCACCGACTCGTCTTCCACTTCGCTTTGAGTCAGCACGGATCAGATCAAACCTGGTATGCAGTCTCCATAGTGGTCTTGGGCATGCTCACTATACTGGAATTTTTTATTTTCTGTCGCGTTCCCGTACAGTGGTATCAGAGCCGTGCTATGAGTAGATGCAGGTTACGATCTCGAATACATGGAGATGTATGGGTGTTGCATAATATAATTTTGGATTAGATGAGATCTATTGCCGAAAATTATTTATGCGGGCGACAGATGAAATTTGTTACCCGATGTTCTTGTTGCTTCCCTAGAATTTGCGTATTTCTGATCTTGAAACTGCATGGTGGAATTTGACAAAGTTCTGGCAATCCGCGATTCCGATTGACCAATGAAGTGCTATCAGTTCTTTGGGTTCCATCATAGTTGAGAGAAAGATGAAATTGCGCAAACAAAAGGGCAATGTAGATATGATCTGCATGGGGGTCATGCGTATGACGAAGTTTAGTATGGGGTTCGGGATTTTATTATCTCGTGCTTCATACACCCCGCAAACTTAATCTAGCGACTTGAATAATCATACTTGATGATAAACGTTGGTAGTTGCGGTTTAAGTAAAACCTTAGAAGCCACGTAAAATAAAGTTTTGCATAAACCGATTAGAGGCGTCTAACTTGGTTTTGCAGGATGGCATGTGATGTGGTATAGCAAATCTCATATTAATTCGATTATGTATGAGATGACTATATGATGAAATTAAATTAACATGACCTGCGTGTCATGATTCGACATGATGGCTGGAACCATATGATTGTCACTTTAATGACCTGCGTGTTAACCTTAAGTACTGCACTTATTTTATTAGCTATATAGATAACAATATTATCTGTTGCATCGACAAGGTGGTGGCAATCTTCACGAAGGTGAACACCGACGCGAATGCCGAAAACGAAGAAATGAAAGACTTATCCATCAGAAAGGGCTAGAATATAATGGAGAATAGACCCAGGGGCCATGGGTTTCACTAGTGGCTTCTCTCAAGATAGCAAATTCTATGGTGGGTGAACAAATTACTGTCGTGCAATTGATAGAAAAGCGAATAATTATGAGAATATCTAGGCATGATCATGTATATAGGCATCATGTCTGCGACAAGTAGACCGAAACGATTCTGCATCTACTACTATTACTCCACACATCGACTGCTATCCAGCATGCATCTAGAGTATTAAGTTCATAAGAACAGAGTAACGCATTAGGCAAGATGACATGATGTAGAGGGATAAACTCAACAATATGATATAAAACCCATATTTTTATCCTCGATGGCAACAATACAATACGTGCCTTGCTGCCCCTGCTGTCACTGGGAAAGGACACCGCAAGATTGAACCCAAAGCTAAGCACTTCTCCCATTGCAAGAAAGATCAATCTAGTAGGCCAAACCAAACCGATAATTCAAAGAGACTTGCAAAGATATTCAATCATGCATAAAAGATTTCAGAGAAGAATCAAATATTGTTCATAGATAATCTTGATCATAAACTCACAATTCATCGGATCTCGACAAACACACCGCAAAAAGAATTACATCGAATAGATCTCCAAGAGAATCGAGGAGAACTTCGTATTGAGATCCAAAGAGAGAGAAGAAGCCATCTAGCTAATAACTATGGACCCGAAGGTCTGTGGTAAACTACTCACACATCATCAGAGAGGCTATGGTGTTGATGTAGAAGCCCTCCGTGATCGGTTCCCCCTCCGGCGGAGCGCTAGAAAAAGGCCCCAAGATGGGATTTCACGGGTATAGAAGGTTGCGGCGGTGGAGATAGGGTTTCGTGGTGCTCCTGGATGTTTTCGGGGTATATGGGTATATATAGGAGGAAGAAGTACGTCGATGGAGCTACGAGGGTCCCACGAGGATGGGGTCGCGCCCTCCTGTCTCGTGGCCTCCCCGCTTCTTTCTTGACGTCCACTCCAAGTCTCCTGGATCATGTTTGTTCCAAAAATAACTCTCCCGAAGGTTACATTCCGTTTGGATTCCGTTTGATATTCCTTTTCTGTGAAACACTGAAATAGGCAAAAAAACAACAATTTGCACTGGGCCTTTGGTTAATAGGTTAGTCCCAAAAATAAGATAAAAAGGTATATTAAAGCTCATTAAACATCCAATACAGATAATATAATAGCATGGAACAATCAAAAATTATAGATACGTTGGAGACATATCAAGCATCCCCAAGCTTAATTCCTGCTCGTCCTCGAGTAGGTAAATGATAAAAATAGAAATTTTTTATGTGGAATGCTACCTAGCATAATTCTCAATGTAATTTCGTTTATTGTGGCATGAATGTTCAGATCCTACAGATTCAAGACAAAAGTTTAATATTGACATAAAAATAATAATACTTCAAGCAACTAACAAAGCAATCATGTCTTCTCAAAATAACATGGCCAAAGAAAGTTATCCTTACAAAATCATATAGTCTGGCTATGCTCTATCTTCACCACACAAATTATTTAAATCATGCACAATCCCGATAACAAGCCAAACAATTGTTTCATACTTTTAATGTTCTCAAACTTTTTCAATCTTCACGCAATATATGAGCGTGAGACATGGACATAGCACTATAGGTGGAATAGAATGGTGGTTGTGGAGAAGACAAAAAGGAGAAGATAGTATCACATCAACTAGGCATATCGACGGGCTATGGAGATGCCCATCAATAGATATCAATGTTAGTGAATAGGGATTGCCATGCAACGGATGCACTAGACCTATAAGTGTATGAAAGCTCAACAAAAGAAACTAAGTGGGTGTGCATCCAACTCGCTTGCTCACGAAGACCTAGGGCATTTTGAGGAAGCCCATCATTGGAATATACAAGCCAAGTTCTATAATGGAAAATTCCCACTAGTATATGAAAGTGACAACATAGGAGACTCTTTATCATGAAGATCATGGTGCCACTTTGAAGCACAAGTGTGGTAAAAGGATAGTAACATTGTCCCTTCTCTTTTTTTCTCTCATTTTTTGGGCCTTTTTTATCGCCTATGTTTTCTCTTTTTTTCGTCCGGAGTCTCATCCCGACTTGTGGGGGAATCATAGTCTCCATCATCCTTCCCTCACTTGGGACAATGCTCTAATAATGATGATCATCACACTTTTATTTACTTACAACTCAAAAAATTACAACTCGATACTAGAACAAAATATGAATCTATGTGAATTCCTCCGGCGGTGTAACCGGGATGTGCAATGAATCAAGAGTGACATGTATGAAAGAATTATAAAAGTGGCTTTGCCACAAATACGATGTCAACTACATGATCATGCAAAGCAATATGAAAATGATGAAACATGTCATAACAAATGGAACGGTGGTAAGTTGCATGGAAATACATCTCAGAATGGCTATGGAAATGCCACAATAGGTAGGTATGGTGGCTGTTTTGAGGAAGGTATATGGTGGGTGTATGGTACCGGTGAAAGTTGCGCGATACTAGAGATGCTAGCAATGGTGGAAGGGTGAGAGTGCGTATAATCCATGGACTCAACATTAGTCATAAAGAACTCACATACTTATTGCAAAAATCTATTAGTTATCGAAACAAAGTACTACGCGCATGCTCCTAGGGGGATATATTGGTAGGCAAAGACCACCGCTCGTCCCCGACCGCCACTCATAAGGAAGACAATCAATAAATAAATCATGCTCCGACTTCATCACATAACGGTTCACCATACGTGCATGCTACGGGAATCACAAGCTTTAGAACAAGTATTTATCAAATTCACAACTACTCAACTAGCATGACTCTAATATCACCATCTTCATATCTCAAAACAATCATCAAGTATCAAACTTCTCACAGTATTCAATGCACTTTTTATGATAGTTTTTATTATACCCATCTTGGATGCCTATCATATTAGGACTAATTTTATAGCCAAAGCAAATTACCATGCTGTTCTAAAAGACTCTCAAAATAATATAAGTGAAGCATGAGAGATCAATAATTTCTATAAAATAAAACCACCACCGTGCTCTAAAAGATATAAGTGAAGCACTTAGAGCAAAATTATCTAGCTCAAAAGATATAAGTGAAGCACATAGAGTATTCTAATAAATTCCGATTCATGTGTGTATCTCCAAAAAGTGTGTACAGCAAGGATTATTGTGGTAAACTAAAAATCAAAGACTCAAATCATACAAGACGCTCCAAGCAAAACACATATCATGTGGTGAATAAAAATATAGCCTCAAGTAAAGTTACCGATAGATGAAGACGAAGGAGGGGATGCCTTCCGGGGCATCTCCAAGCTTAGGATTTTGGTTGTCCTTGAATTTTACCTTGGGGTGCCTTGGGAATTCCCAAGCTTAGGCTCTTGCCACTGCTTATTCCAAAATCCATCAAATCTTTACCCAAAACTTGAAAACTTCACAACACAAAACTCAACAGAAAATCTCATGAGCTGCGTTAGTATAAGAAAACAAACCACCACTTCATGGTACTGTAATGAACTCATTCTTTATTTATATTGGTGTTAAACCTACTGTATTACAACTTCTCTATGGTTCATACCCCCCGATACTAGCCATAGATTCACCAAAATAAGCAAACAACACACGAAAAACAGAATCTGTCAAAAGCAGAACAGTATGTAGTAATCTGTAGGTTTAGAATACTTATGTAACCCCAAAAATTATTAAATAAATTTGTGTACGTGAGTAATTTGTCTATTAATCATCTGCAAAAATAATCAACCTAATCGCACTCTCCAGTAAAAACTGGCAGCAAATCTCGTGAGCGCTAAAGTTTCTGTTTTTTACAGCAAGACCGCAAAGACTTCCCCCAAGTCTTCCCAAAGGTTCTACTTGGCACAAACACTAATTAAAAATAAAAAAACCACATCTAAACACAAGCTAGATGAATTATTTATTACTAAACAGGAACAATAAACAAAAATAAAATTGGGTTGCCTCCCAACAAGCGCTATCGTTTAACGCCCCTAGCTAGGCACAAAAGAAAGAATAGATCTAGGTATTGTCATCTTTGTACGCAATCTATAAGTGGCTCTCATAACAGATTCATAAGGTAATTTAATTTTCTTTATAGGGAAGTGTTCCATGCCCTTCCTTAATGAAAATTTAAATCTAATATTTCCTTCTTTCATATCAATAATTGCACCAATCGTTCTAAGGAAAGGTCTACCAAGAATAATAGGACATGTAGGATTGCAATCTATATCAAGAACAATGAAATCTACGAGCACATAATTCCTATTTGCAACAATAAGAACATCATTAATCCTTCCCATAGGTTTCTTAATATTGGAATCTGCAAGATGCAAATTTAAAGAACAATCATCAAATTCACGGAAACCTAACATATCACATCCGCAAGATGCAAATATAAAGAACAATAATCAAATTCACGGAAACCTAACATATCACACAAAGTTTTTGGAATCGTGGAAACACTAGCACCCAAATCACATAAAGCATAGCATTCATGATCTTTAATTTTAATTTTAATAGTAGGTTCCCACTCATCATAAAGTTTTCTAGGGATAGAAACTTCTAATTCAATCTTTTCTTCATAGGAATGCATTAAGGCATCAACGATATGTTTGGCAAAAGCTTTATTTTGACTATAAGCACGAGGAGAATTTAACACGGATTGCAACAAGGAAATACAATCTATCAAAGATAAATTATCTTAATTAAATTCCTTGAAATCCAAAATAGTGGGTTCATTGCTATGTAAAGTTTTGACCTCTTCAATCCCACTTTTACCAATTTTTGCATCAAGATCTAAAAACTCCGAATCATTGGGATGCCTTTTAACTAAAGTTGACTCATCTCCAGTTCTATAATTATCAAAATTCATATTGGCAAACAAAGATTTAATAGGATACACATCTAGATCTTCATCCTTATTATCGTGAAAACTAGAAGAACACGCTTTTATAAAGCAATCTTTTTTAGCACGCATCCTAGTGGTTCTTTCTTTGCACTCGTCAATGGAAATTATCATAGATTTGAGAGACTCATTGATATCATGCTTAGGTGGAATAGATCTAAGTTTCAAAGAATCAACATCAAGAGAAATTCTATCCATTTTCCTAGCCAACTCATCAATCTTAGGCAATTTTTCTTCAAGCAAAGCATTGAAATTATTTTGTGAAATCATAAATTCTTTAACACTAGTCTCAAAATCAGAGGGCATCTTATTAAAATTTCCATAAGAGTTGTTGTAGAAATTACCATAATTATTAGAGGAATTACTAGGAAACGGCCTAGGATTAAAGTTTCCTCTATACGTGTTGTTACCAAAATTGTTCCTACCAACAAAATTCACATCCATAGATTCATTATTATTCTCAATCAAGGTAGACAAATACATATCATTGGGATTAGAAGAAACACTCTTATTAGCAAACAATTTCATAAGTTCATCCATCTTTCCACTCAAAAGATTAATTTCTTCTATAGCATGAACCTTTTTACTAGTAGATCTTTCGTTGTGCCATTCATAATAATTAACCATAATATTATCTAGGAGTTTAGTAGATTCTCCTAAAGTGGTTTCCATAAAAGTGCCTCCTGCGACAGAATCTAAAAGATTTCTAGAAGCAAAATTCAATCCAGCATAAAAAAATTGTATGATCATCCATAAATTCAAACCATGTGTAGGGCAATTACGTATCATTAATTTCATCCTCTCCCAAGCTTGTGCAACATGCTCATGATCAGGTTGCTTAAAATACATAATATCGTTTCTAAGAGAGATGATCTTAGCAGGAGGAAAATACTTAGAGATAAAGGCATCTTTGCACTTATTCCATGAATCAATACTATTTTTAGGAAAAGACGAAAACCAAGTTTTAGCATGATCTCTAAGCGAAAACGGAAATAGCTTCAATTTAACAATATCATTATCCACATCTTTCTTCTTTTGCATATCACACAAATCAACAAAGCTGTTTAGATGAGTAGCGGCATCTTCACTAGGAAGGCCGGAAAACGGATCTTTCATGACAAAATTCAGCAAAGCAGTATTAATTTCACAAGATTCGGCATCGGTAAGAGGAGCAATCGGAGTGCTAATAAAATCATTATTGTTGGTATTGGAAAAGTCACACAATTTAGTATTATCTTGAGCCATAGTGACAACCAATCCATCACACAAGAAAACAAGAGGCAAGCAAAAAGAGGCGAATGAAAAAGAGGCGAGCGGAAAAGAGGGCGAATAAAACGGCAAGGGTGAAGTGGGGGAGAGGAAAACGAGAGGCAAATGGCAAATAATGTAATGCGAGGGATAAGAGTTTGTGATGGGTACTTGGTATGTCTTGAATTGTGCATAGATCTCCCCGGCAACGGCGCCAGAAATGGCTCTTTGATGGGAGATCAAATCTTGACTTGACTTGGTGCAACCTCCCCGGCAACGGTGCCAGAAATCCTTCTTGCTACCTCTTGAGCATGCGTTGGTTTTCCCTTGAAGAGGAAAGGGTGATGCAGCAAAGTAGGGGAAGTATTTCCCTCAGTTTTTGAGAACCAAGGTATCAATCCAGTAGGAGATTACACGCAAGTTGCCTAGTACCTCCACAAACAAACAAGAACCTCGCAACCAACGCGATAAAGGGGTTGTCAATCCCTTCATGGTCACTTACGAAAGTGAGATCTGATAGAGATAATAAGATAAATATTTTTGGTATTTTTATGATATAGATTGGAAAATAAAGATTGCAAAATAAACGGCGCCAGAAATAGCTAGTTAACGGGAGATTAATACAATGGAGAATAGACCCGGGGCCATAGGTTTCACTAGTGGCTTCTCTCAAGATAGCAAATTCTACGGTGGGTGAACAAATTACTGTCGAGCAATTGATAGAAAAGCAAATAATTATGAGAATATCTAGGCATGATCATATATATAGGCATCACATCTGCGACAAGTAGACCTAAACGATTCTGCATCTACTACTATTACTCCACACATCACCGCTATCCAGCATGCATATAGAGTATTAAGTTCATAAGAATAGAGTAACGCATTAGCCAAGATGACATGATGTAGAGGGATAAACTCAAGCAATATGATATAAACCCCATCTTTTTATTCTCAATGGCAACAATACAATACATGCCTTGCTGCCCGTGCTGTCACTGGGAAAGGACACCACAAGATTGAACCCAAAGCTAAGCACTTCTCCCATTGCAAGAAAGATCAACCTAGTAGGCCAAACCAAACTGATAATTCGAAGAGACTTGCAAAGATATTAAATCATGCATAAAAGATTTCAGAGAAGAATCGAATATTGTTCATAGATAATCTTGGTCATAAACCCACAATTCATCGGATCTCGACAAACACACCGCAAAAAGAATTACATCGAATAGATCTCCAAGAGAATCGAGGAGAACTTTATATTGAGATCCAAAGAGAGAGAAGAAGCCATCTAGCTAATAACTATGGACCCGACGGTCTGTGGTGATCGATTCACCCTCCGGCGGAGCGCCTAAAAAGGCCCCAAGATGGGATCTCACGGGTACAGAAGGTTGAGGCGGTGGAAATAGGGTTTCATGGTGCTCCTGGATGTTTTCGGGGTATATGGGTATATATAGGAGGAGGAAGTACGTCCGTGGAGCTGCGAGGGGCCCACGCGGATGGGGGCGCGCCCTCCTGCCTTGTGGCCTCCTCGCTTCTTTCTTGACGTCCACTCCAAGTCTCCTGGATCATGTTTGTTCCAAAAATAACTCTCCCGAAGGTTTCATTCCGTTTGGATTCCGTTTGATATTCCTTTTCTGCGAAACACTGAAATAGGCAAAAAAAACATTAATTTGCACTGGGCCTTTGGTTAATAGGTTAGTCCCAAAAATAATATAAAAAGGTATATTAAAGCCCATTAAACATCCAAAACAGATAATATAATAGCATGGACCAATAAAAAATTATAGATACGTTGGAGACGTATCAGCACCTATCTTTTCGGGGTGCGCCGTGTCACACGGGTACGAACGATTACAGAAGTGTGAGGCGGGTGAGTTGAGACCTTACAGCAAGATCACTTGGTTGTCTTGACATTCAGGCATGACCGTCATGAGCTCGGAACACACACATCGAAAGATGAACAAGAATCACATAGAGATGTGATTGGCAAGTTGGCCTACCGGTTAAGATTTTCCGTCATCAGTGGTGTTACAACAATGGAGAACAGTCAACACACGGATCTTGAATCACTCATAATCAATTTGAGAGATATTGATTTAAGTTGGAGCGCACTTTAGAATAAAAAGTTTTATTCACTAGTGCAATTCCATTATGGACAAAGTCTAAGTGAAACTTGTGTTTTCCGTTGTAGATCATATGGCTCGCAACACCACATTCTTCTTAGCACCGATGTTAGAGAGAGTGAAGTTAGCTGAAACTGGAAACAACTATGCGGACTGGGTCCGTACCCTGAGGATTGTCCTCAGGAGCGCTAAGAAAGACTATGTGCTTGACCAAACTCTAGGTGATCCACCCACGCCAGAAATGGCTGAGGATATCGTCAATGTGTTTGACATGCGAAAGGATGATTTCAGTGCTGTTAAAAACCTTATGTTATCTTGCATGGTTCCTGTGTTGCAGAACCGTTTTGAACAACTTAGTTCCTTTGAGATCATCGAGGCACTAGATGTTCTGTATCACAAACGGGATTCGGGTAAAGTTTATGAGATGACTGAGGCCATGAAAGAATGTAATATAAATGAGGAATATCTAGTTGATGAGCATAGTGTCAGACTAGCAAACTGGTACGTTGGTTATGATGAAATGGGAATTAATTTTCCAAGACACCTGGTATGGATTTGATCCTTACTACGCTTTATGAATCAATACTCAAAACAAATGAGATAGGACTGCAAAATCAGCAAAAGTTGCGGGTAAAGAAGACTGCTAGTTTCAAAAAGAAATGCAAGTCCAAGAAGCGCAAGGGCGCCGGTAAGACCCTCTCCCAAAACAAACCTAAGGGCGGAGCTAGACCTAAAACTGCGTGTTTTTACTGCAAAGGCACTGGACACTGGAAAATGAACTGCAAGAAGTATCTGGAAGATAAGAAGTTCGAGAAAACCGGAAAAGGTATAATTGTTATACAAGTTAATGTCATTGACGTTTTGCTTGCTAGCAAAAATTCTAAGTCTTGGGTATTTGATACCGGATCAGTTGCTCACATTTGCAACTCGATACAGGGGCTTCAAAAGGTTCGCAGGCTGGCAAAGAATGAAGTCGTGATGCGTGTCAGGAACGGTGTTGGCATCACCGGTCAATCCATCGGCATTATGCCTCTATGTCTCCCTTCAGGTTTTATTTTGGAACTAAGTAACTGTTATTTTGTTCCAGAATTGTGTAGAAACATTATCTTCGATCATGTTTACTACATGATGGATATTTGTACAAGTCTGAGAACAATGGTTATTCACTTTATTGTAAGGATATGTTTTATGGATTTGCACCCATTGTTGAGGGCCTTTTCATACTCAACCTTGAATGTGAAAATGATGTCTTTAACGTGAATGCTAAACGCCTTAAGAAGGATGATACCACCACCACTTACTTGTGGCACTGTCGGCTTGGCCACATCGGAAAGAAACGCATGCAAAGACTCCAGAGATATGGTGTTTTACCGTCCTTTGATTTTGAATCATTTGACACATGTGAAGCTTGTCTGATGGGGAAAATGACCAAGACGCCGTTCACGGGTCATCCTGAACGGGCGGGTGAATTATTGGAAATAATACATAGTGATGTATGTGGTCCAATGAGCATAGCTGCACGGGGTGGGTATTTCTACTTCGTGACTTTTACTGATGATTTAAGTCAGTATGGCTATATCTACTTAATGAAGCATAAGTCAGAAACCTTTGAAAAGTTCAAAGAATTTCAGAATGAGGTAGAAAATCATCGTAACAAAAAGATTAAGTTTCTACGGTCTGATCGCAGAGGCGAATATCTTAGTCATGAGTTTGGCCAACAACTGAGTGACCATGGAATCGTTTCACAGCTTACGCCTCTCGGAACTCCATAGAGAAACGGAGTCGGAAAGACGTAACCGAAACCTATTGGACATGGTAAGGTCGATGATGTCTCTTACAGATCTTCTGATATCCTTTTGGGGTCACGCACTAGAAACTGCCGCTCACACACTAAACAAAGCACCGTCTAAGTTTATTGAGACGACACCACATGAGATGTGGCACGGGAAGAAACCCGACCTATCGTTTATCAAAATTTGGGGTTGTGAAGCTTATGTAAAGCGTTTACAGCCAAGCAAACTTGATCCCAGATCAGACAAATGTTACTTTGTAGGTTATCCCGAGGAGACAGTTGGGTATTCTTTCTACCACGCCTCCAAGAACAAAGTGTTTGTCGCAAAACATGGACTCTTTCTTGAGAAAGAGTTTGTTACTAAATAAGTGAGTGGGAGGACAGAACAAATTAATGAGATTAGTGAATCTTTAGCAACCGTTGATATGGCTAAGGAACCGGAAGTAATTCCGCAAATTATCCCTACAACTGAGCCGGAAGTTGTCGCATGTGATGCGGAAACTTTAGACAATGTTGTAACTGAACTGCGCAGATCAGGTAGGGCCATCCAACCACCTGAGTGGTTTCATAATGAAATCTTCATTCTTGAAGACGATGAAACTGCACACTACAAGGAAGCGATGGCTGGGCCTAGCTCAAAGGAATGACACAAGGCCATGAAATCTGAAATGGAATCCATGTACGAAAACCAAGTTTGGAACTTGGAAGAACTTCCAGAAGGTGTAAAGCCGATTGGTTGTAAATGGATTTTCAAAAGAAAGACGGACGCAGATGGTAACATTACTATCCACAAAGCTAGACTTGTCGTGAAAGGGTTCACGCAAGTTCCAGGAGTGGACTACGACAAGACTTTCTCGCCCGTAGCTATGCTTAGGTCTGTTCGGATATTACTAGCAATTGCTACTTATTTCGATTATGAAATATGGCAGATGGACGTCAAAACGGCTTTCCTAAATGGAAACCTCAAATAGTATGTATACATGATACAACCAAAAGGTTTTGTTGTTCATAAGGATGCTGGAAAGGTATGCAAACTTCACAAAGCCATTTATGGTCTGAAGCAAGCATCAAGGAGCTGGAACATTCATTTTTATGAAGTGGTCAAAGAGTTTGGCTTCATCAGGAATGATGAAGAATCTTGTGTTTACAATAAGTTTAGTGGGAGCGCAAAAGAATTTCTAATCTTGTATGTGGATGACATATTGTTGATTGGAAATGACGTGAATTTTCTTAGCGAAATAAAAGACTCGTTAAAGAAAAGGTTTTCCATGAAATACATAGGTGAAGCGGCATATGTATTGGTGTCGGGTGGTAGGTGCGACATATGCCAATGGGTGGCTTATCATTATGGGAGCCAATAAGACGTCGCCGGTGCCTGGAAGCGGGATGAGGCGAAGACATGCACGCCGGCGAATCTTACCCAGCTTCGGGGCTCTCCATGGAGATAACACCCCTACTGCTGCTCTGCGGGGTCTCCGCATGATACTAGATGAATCAGTGACTATAAGATGCTCCTTGAGCTGTTTGGCCAGAGGAAGAAGTAGGGCACGACTCGCTCTCTTCTTCTCCCTATGTGGAGTCTAAAACTAGCATTGATCAACCCTTTGCATGGGTGCCCCGGGGGGTTTATATAGGCTCACCCCCCGGGGGTACAATGGTAATCCGGCTGGGCGTGGGCCCCAGCCGTCTGTGTCTATGCTCGCCGGCTTCTGCGCCGGCTGCTGGGGCCTGCCGGCTGGTGGGTCCCGCCGGCTGCCGGCTCCTTGGTCGATAGGCAGGCCCCACTGTCCAGGGCCTTGTTGGTGGCTGGTTACTGTGGCCTTGACCTAGTGACGAGGGCTTCGCTAAGGTGAGCGTGGCTACAGCGCCGCCGCCCGGCGGGCGATCGCTGTAGCCTCACCGTGTCTTGCCTCCTTAATGGGGCGTCTCCTTCGAGGGAGGGGGCAAGCAGGCTGCGGGGAGCCGGCCCCGTCTCGGGCCGACTAGGGGAGGCCTGGCCGCCTTCGGGCGTCTCTCTGCCTGAAGGGGCCCACCGCTCGTGGGCTGCGCTAGCGGCCCGTCGTAGGTGACATCAGGGTCACCATGGCAACAACGCCTCGCCGGACGGGTCATGGCCACCCCGTACGGCGCACTGTGACAGGCGTGCTCCGGGATTCGAGGGTGGCAGGCTTTACTGTAGCCACGCCCCGTCACATCGCCATTATGTGGATGCAGACTTTGAGGGTACGATCTTGACCGCTTGGCGGGAGCCGGCCTCTTGGAGTCGGCCTTCTAGTGGCTGGCTTCTCGGAGCCGGCCCTCCCGCGGCTTTCTTCATGAGGGCCAAAGTCGGGCCGCCTTCCGATAGTCGGCCTGGGAGACAGCCGGCAAGGGGAAGGCGGCCCCACGTCTTGGATTCTTGAGGGCCAGATCGGCTCATAATTTTTTCAGAAGGGCCAGGGGGAGCCGGCTAGGCTACCCGTGGTCATTTACTCCGACAGTAGTCCCCGAAGCTGATCGAGCTTCGAGGCTGACAAAGGGACGAGAAGCTTGGTCAGCTTCCTATCCTGAGGGGCCGGCTTTGCTTGTGTGCGTCGTCTTCGGAAAGCTCCGTTTCTTGTAGGCGGGAACGCGGGTCGGCCTGCAAGCTGACCACGCGCCATCCCGTGGGCCACGTGGCAAGGTAATCCTGCCAACGCGCGTGCGCAACGGGACGCCACCGCAGGCCCGGGCCCGCCACTCCTAGGCCTCAGCCCAAGCGCGGATCTTCTGCGGCCCACACAGACTGCTCGCCTTCCCGCGGCAGTTTTATTACGCCATCAGGGCACAATAATCGCGGGACGTGGGGGAGTGGGCGCAGTTGATCCCACGTCCCCCCACGCCATGCCTCCTCGGCTCCGCCGCGCGGGTCTATAAGTAGGGGGAGGAGGGGAGCGGCAGAGGCTCGCACGCTCGCCCTCGCTCCGCCCCTTCTTGCCTTCCTTCTTCTTCCTCACGCTGCCAAAGCAACCCATTGCCGCGCTGCTCCGCCGTCGGACCTCTCGGTTCCTTTGGTCCTGCCAAAGCGGGGTCGTGCGCGTCTCCGCCGTCGCATCGTCTTGCTCCTCGCCGCGTCGCTCTCATGGCATTGTCGAGCTCGTGGGATGGCTCCAATGTCCACGAGGACCACATCGAGTTCCTCCGCCGGACGCGGCGCCTGCCGGGCGAGAACTTCGTGCGGGTTCGTACGGCGCCGGCGAGGGAGATTTCGCTGGCACCGGAGGAGGGCGAGCGGGTGATCTTCCGCTTGCACTGCCTGCGCGGCTTCGGCCTCCCGGCGAGCGGATTCCTTCGAGCTTTCCTTGAATTCTACCACCTCCAGCCGCATCACCTCACGCCCAACGCGGTGATGCTGCTGTCGGCTTTCGTCACCCTGTGCGAGGGATTTCTTGGGGTTCTCCCCACTCTCGAGCTCTAGGGGGAATTCTTCCAGAGCAAGCTCGGCACCGTCGTCGCGGGCGTGCCCGCCCCCTGCGGAGCCTTCATTGCCATGAGGCGGACGGGCGAGAACAATCCGTTCCCTCCCATCCCGCTGATCCAGTCGGTGAAGCTCTGGCAGAAGTCCTACTTTTACGTGAAGAACGTCGCCCAGCAAGGCGACTACATCAACCTGCCGGCTTACGTAGCCGGCCCGCCGGCTGGGAGGCAACCTTCGTGGAGCTACCGGGCTAGGTCGTTGTCTCAGGCCGGGAACGCAACCATCTCCCGGCTCTGGGTGATGATCCAGTCGGAGGGCCTGACCGGAGCCGACTTGGTGGCCGCCTTCGTGGAGCGTCGAGTACTTCCGCTCCAAGGCCGGCCTCACATGATTTGTCGGATGAGTGGCCGCTTCGACCCGTGCCGGCTGAGCACCAGGGAGATGCCTCATGCAGAGGTGTCTTACATGGTGAACTACATCTCCAACTGCAAGCTCGCCGAGGATTGGCGATACGGCAAGGGGCCGTATTCTCGCGCCAACCCTCCGCCTGCCGTAAGTTTTTCTTCTTTTCTTCCTTTTTGTAGCCGGCCTCATGATGGCCGACCTCTGATCAGTTGGTTTGCCCTTAGCAGAACCCTCTTCTTCCGCTGACGGCCGGGGCTGCAGGGGTAGAATGCCAGCTCCTCCCCAACCGCACGATGGACGACGCCGATGATCCGGACCTGGGAGCGGCCGGCATGGAAGATGCCATCGTGGGGGAAGGCGACGAGGCAGGAGGCGCGGGGCTCGGGGCCGGCTTCGAGGACTGGCCGGACGATGATGAGGTCGAAGCCGCCCCGCACCGCCAGCCGGCGCTTGATCATCAAGGCGCGGGCCCGTCCGCCGCGTCGGCTGCCCGTGGCGGCGTGCAGAAGCGTCGGGCCGCGTCGACCTTCTTCGGCAGACGGTCGAAGAAATCCAAGGCTTCCACGGTGGCGACCAAGCGGGATGAGGCGGCCGTGATGGCGGCCCGCTTCCATAAGGCGGTGAAACAGCCGCAAGCGATCTCGGCGTAAGTCGTCAAATGTCTTGTATATATATATTTTTTGTCCTCTTCGATTGAAGCTCTCCTAAACCTTTCTTTGCTCGCCGAGCAGGGCACCGCTTTCCCTTGAGCGAGGTCCTGGCGGCTCCGTAGTTGGGCCGACTGGAGGGTCCTCAGGCTCCCGTCGCGTGGATCCCCGCGCCGACCTTTGGGAGGCCACAGAGCGGAACGCACGGGAGGCGCGGGAGGAGCGGGAGGCGGCGGAGCAAAGGACCGCCCAGGCGGTGAAGGAGCAGGCCGACGCGGCGGCCAAGGCCCGGGCAGAGGCGGCAGCCGCGGAGACGGAGGCGGAGGCCTCGCACAACCAGCCTCCGCTGCTCGTCGTTCCCCTCCGCGCCGTGGCCCCCGACATCCCCGTGCCCCCGTCGGAGGAGGTCGACCAAGACCCGCCGATGATGGAGAGGAGGGAGGACCACGTGGTCTTCATGGAGGGGGCGCCGCAGACGGCGCCGACTGGAGCGGGCCAAAGCGGCCAATCAGCCGCGGCGCCAGAGTAGCCGGCCGGGGGCGAGCCGAACGCAGGGGCCGGCCTCAAGGTGCAGTCGGCATTGCGCCGACGCGCAGGGGGAGGCACCTCCGCACCGGAGCCGCACCGAGCTGCGGGCGCCAGCCAGACGACGGAGGCCCTGGAGGCGGCCAGCGCCAGCACGTCCGAGTGGACTCCCAGCGGGGGGACGGGCAAGCTGAATGCGGCGGCCCAGGAGGTCCGGAACCGGCTTCAAGCCCAGGCCGCTTCGCTGCAGTGATACACCCAAGAGTTCCTCGCGACGCGGGCATTCATCCGGGTGAGCCTTCTAGCCTTGGTTATTTTGCTCTTTTGATTTCTTCCGTGGGGGCGCGTCAGCGCACCCACTGGGTGTAGTCCCCGAGTTCCGAGTCGGCTGCTGCGCAGGCGGCTTGGAACTTACTAGGTCCTAACAACTATCTTATCCTCGCCTCCTGTCTGATCTTCCAGGAGTATCATAATCTCCGCGCTGCTGCCTTCAACTCCCAGGCTCAGGAGCTGGGCCGGAAAACCGAGGACCTGACCAGCAGCCGGAGTGCGTGCTTTGTTTCGTTCATCTCCTGTGGGGGCGTGTCAGCGCACCCACTGGGTGTAGTGAGCAGTCGGCCCGAATCT
>NC_041388.1:88381765-88403766 GCF_002162155.2 Triticum dicoccoides
CTCGAGGACTACACCCAGTGGGTGCGCTGACACGCCCCCACAGGAGATGAACGAAACAAAGCACGCACTCCGGCTGCTGGTCAGGTCCTCGGTTTTCCGGCCCAGCTCCTGAGCCTGGGAGTTGAAGGCAGCAGCGCGGAGATTATGATACTCCTAGAAGATCAGACAGGAGGCGAGGATAAGATAGTCGGGTCGGATCTTCCTTGACGACTTCTAACTTATTGATTTTTCCTTTGTCTTCATGCTCGCAGGAGCCAATGCCGACTTGAGGGGGCAGCTCAGCGGGGCCCAGGCCACCCTTCGCGCCAAGGAAGCCGAGTACAACGCCTTGGTCCTGGAGCGTGACCGCCTGGCCAAGAAGTTGGCCGACCAGGAGGAGAGCCACAAGGCGGCCCTGAAGAAGGCGCAGGACAGCGAGGACGCCCTGAAGGCCGAGTTCGAGACCGAAGCGGCGGGCTGGCCTGAGGCAAAACAAGCGCTGAGCGAGGGCTTCGGTCGTATTGAGGATCTGATCGATGGTAAGCCGCCTTCCTCACTCCTTGCTTGCCCCTTGCCCCCTGATTTGTGTTCTGACTTGTGCTGCTTTTTGTTCTCTGTGCAGACTACTTTCCTGGCTACTCCGTCTTCGCCACCCAAACCATCGAGGCCCATCGCGAGGCGCGCCGGCAGGCGGGGGCTGAAATCGCGCCGGACGCGAGCCGGACGCTTGAGGAGCAACTCTTGGCGGTCCAAGCCCAGCTGCAGCCGGCTCACCGCATGCTTCGCCGCCTCCAGTGCGCCGGGGCGCAGGTGTTGGCCGCCCTCTGGCCAGGCGAAACGATTCCCCGCACCCCGAGTTGGACTGCCGACTGGCTGGAGGTTGCGGTTGGCCGCTTCGAGGCCTGGAAGGCATCGGCGGCCCGGCTTGGTGCTGGGCGGGCACTGGAGTTCGTCCGAGCCTGGTATCCCGGGCTGAACTTGGACCAGCTGCGCACCTGGCGGCTGGAGGCCGACGAGGAGATGGAGGAGGTGCGGCCGGCTATCGCTCAGCGTGCATCGACGATCGCCGAGTGCACTGACATCAGCGTCTTCGCTCCTGAAATAAATGACGACGGCGTTGCCCAGCCGGAGGAGTGGTTCGGGCTGGACCCGGCAGCGGGTGAGGACTCGGCAGAGGAGATCGCTTCCAGCGATGAAGGTGAAGACGACGAAGGGGAGGAAGGCGAAGACATCGAGCCGGCCAGTGAAGCGGCCAGCCAACCCCAGCCTGACCGTGCCTCCAGCAACGAGGCGCGTGCTAGCGTGCCCTCTGCGGGAGGTGGTGATCATGCCGAGGTTTGCCAGTCGGCCACTCCTCCAGCCAGCGCTGCCATCTCCACCGACTTGCCCGACTCGCCAGTCGCTTCCTTGGCTTAATCTGCCATCCTTGCTTTTCTTGCTGTTACTTTTTGAACAATTTCTATTAAACTTGCGCAGTTCCACCCACTGGGGGCGTATTCAAACTATGTTGAATGCTGGCCTTTCGAAGGTCTTTTGTGTAAATATGATCGTGTGTGTGTTTGGCTTCCATTCGCGTATGCTTTTTATCCTTAGGCTGTTTCCTTTGCCGCCTTCCCCTTTTGGGAAGGCAAGTACTCGAGCTTTCTTAGATTGAAGCAAGGTGAATGGAAGCCGGCCGGCCGGCTACTCTGGTAGTCGGTCGGTGGTGGGAGAAAAACCGGCTTTTGTTATATTAGTCCGTTAGTCCCTAGTCGTTTTTCGTGTGCGCGTCCTTTCCTGCCTTTAACTCTTGCCAGCCGGACATCCGGTTTCTTCGAACTGCGACTTGGGCAAGAGAAGGCTTGGGTGCCGGCACACTACTTGTCTGACCGCGGGTAGGACTTCTAATATAACTCGAGGCGGCCAATCCCCGGGCCGACTAGTTGAACCCGGCGCTGGACGAAAACAATGAATGTAATGACATTATCATAAGCATGATACTCTTCATTTATAGATAAAAGACGGCAGTCCCCGAGGTCTCCTCGGGGGGCCTATTGTCTCATACTTAGAACAAAAGTTAGCGTGATACATACTGCATTTCAACTGTAAAATCTTCGGAGGAGGTTGGCGTTCCATGGTCATTCCGACTCCTTGCCGGAGTCGTCTCTCTTTCGTGCCTTCGGCTTCTGCGCGTCGATCAGGTAGTAGGAGTCGTTGCCTAAAGCTCTGCTGATGACGAAGGGGCCCTCCCAAGGGGCCGAGAGCTTGTGCTGGCCGGCTATTCGCTGGATCAGCCGGAGCACAAGATCGCCCTCTTGGAAGGATCTTGGCTTCACCTTCCGGCTGTGGTAGCGGCGCAGGCCCTGCTGATAGATGGCGGACCGGCTGAGGGTTAACAGTCGGCCTTCTTCCAGCAGGTCGACGCTGTCTTCTCGTGCTTCCTTGGCCTCCGCCTCCGTGTACATGGTTACCCGAGGCGAGTCGAACTCGATGTCAGTTGGGATGACCGCCTCGGCACCATACACGAGGAAGAAAGGAGTGAAGCCAGTTGACTTGTTTGGGGTAGTGCGCAGACTCCAGAGGATGTCCGGCCGAACGTTCCAATGGTACGACCAGTCGGGGCTTGATGCTGGAAAGGAAGAGGCCGTTGGCTCGCTCGACTTGGCCGTTTGACTGCGGGTGGGCAACGGACGCTAAGTCCAACCGGATGCCCTGCGTCGCACAGAAACGTGCCAATGCTCCCTTGGCGAAATCCATGCCATTGTCGGTGATGATGCTGTGTGGCACGCCGTATCGAGTTGTTATATTTGCAATGAATGTCATGGCAGTCAGCCCATTCAGCTTCTTGATCGGCTTTGCCTCAATCCATTTGGTGAATTTGTCCACGGCGACGAGCAGATGCGTCATGCCGCCGCGTGCCATCTTGAAAGGGCCCACCATGTCCAGTCCCCAAACGGCGAAGGGCCAAGTGAGGGGAATGGTCTTGAGTGCCGAAGCCGGCATGTGTTGCTTGGAGCTGAAGAGTTGGCACCCTTTCCAATGTTTAACTAACTCCTTGGCGTCATCCAAAGCAGTCGGCCAAAAGAAACCATGGCGGAAAGCTTTGGCGACGAGTGATCTTGAGGCCGCATGGTGGCCGCATTCTCCTTGGTGGATGTCTCTGAGGATTGCAATGCCCTTCTCTTGCTCGACGCACCGCTGGAGGACTCCAGTGACACTGCGCTTGACGAGCTCTCTGTTGACGATTGTGTATGCTTCGGCTCGGCGTTGGACTTGTCTTGCCTCTGTTTCTTCAGCCGGCAGATCTTGGTTTATTAGGAAATTGAGGATGGACTGAGCCCATGATGGAGCTGCGACTTCTTCTATTGCCAACACGGCTACTGCGACCAGGGCGGGCGGGCTGGGTGGTGAAATGCTGGAGTCGGCCGCCGCCTGTTGTGTTGGTGCAGTCTCCGGGCCGACTACCGCAGTCCCCGAGCCGGGTGTGGTAGTCCCCGGGTCGGGTGTAACTACGGAAGTCCCCGAGCCGCCTATTAACGTCCCCGGGCCGACTATCGAAGTCCCCGGGTCACCTACTTGGTTCTTCGAGCCGGATCCGGCCGCGTCGAGGTCAGGCGGCACGAAGATGGAATCGGACTCTGGAGACGGCTTGATAGACGGCTTGGGGAGACGTTGCAGAGAGACACCGATTGGTATTGCCTGCCGAGTGGAGCCTACTCGAGCCAGCGTATCAGCTGGCTTGTTGTCGGCTCGCGGTACGTGGAGGAACTCGCATCCTTCAAAGTACCCGCTGATCTGCTGAACGAGGAAGCGGTAGCTTGCCATATTTGCGTCCTTGGCGTCCCAGTCGCCGGATGATTGCTGGACTACCAAGTCCGAGTCGCAGTAACATAGGATCCGGCATATGCCGAGCTCTTTGGCAAGCCGGAGCCCGTGTATGAGCGCCTCGTACTCAGCCACATTGTTGGAGGCGGCAAAGTGAATTTGCAGTGTGTATCTGAGCTTGTCGCCTTTGGGAGAGGAGAGGATGACACCGGCTCCCAAGCCGGTGCGCATCTTGGACCCGTCAAAGTGCATGCGCCAATGAGTGGAGTCGGGAGCTGGCGGTAGGTACTGGTCTCGGCCCAGTCGATGAGGAAGTCGGCCAACACTTGGGACTTGATGGCGGTGCGAGGCTGGTAGAAGATCGTGTAGGCGGCCAGCTCAATGGCCCATTTCGCCACCCGGCCGGATGCATCCCGGCTGCCTATGATTTCGGCAAGCGGGGCGGTGCATACAACCGTGATGGGGTGCTCTTGGAAGTAGGGCTTCAGCTTCTTGGCGGCGAAGTACACGCCATAGCACATCTTTTGGTAGTGCGGGTAGTTCTGCTTCGAGGTAGACAGCACCTCGCTCAAATAGTACACCGGCCTTTGGACCGGCTGGGCTCGGCCCTCTTCTGGGCGCTGGACTACGATGACGGTGCTGACCACCCGGCTAGTTGCGGCAATGTAGAGGAGCATGGGCTCTTTCTCAGTCGGCGCCGCCAGGACAGGCGGCGTGGCCAGCATCTTCTTCAGCTCGTGAAAAGCTTGGTTGACTTGGTCATTCCACTCGAAGTGAGTGGTCTTCTTCATGAGGCAGTAGAGGGGGAGAGCTTTCTCTCCGAGCCAGCTGATGAAGCGGTTCAGGGAGGCCAAGCACCCGGTGAACTTCTGGACGTCTCGAAGTTTGGTGGGGATCGCCATTCTCTCAATGGCCTTGATCTTTACTGGGTTGCATTCGATGTCGCGTTCAGAGACCAGGAAGCCTAAGAGCTGGCCGGCTGGCACTTTGAACACGCATTTCTCGGGGTTGAGCTTGATCTGGAACCGGCGCAGGTTCTCAAATGTTTCCTTGAGGTCCTCCAACAAGGTGTCGCGCTTCTCCGTCTTCACCACAATGTCGTCTACGTAGATGTGGGCATTTCTGCCGAGCTGCTTGAGGAGGCACTTCTGCATGCAACGCTGAAAAGTGGCACCGGCATTTCTTAAGCCGAATGTCATAGTCAGGTAGCAGAAAGCTCCGAATGGCGTGATGAAGGCGGTCTTCAGGCGGTCAGCCGGATCTAGCTTTATCTGGTAGTATCCTGAGTAAGCATCCAAGAAACTCAACAGCTCGCATCCGGCCGTGGAGTCTATCACTTGATCAATCCTTGGCAAGGCAAAGGGATCTTTGGGGCAGGCCTTGTTGAGGCTTGTGTAGTCTATGCACATGCGCCACTTGTTGTTCTTTAGCACGAGGACCGGGTTGGCGAGCCACTCTGGAAAGAAAACCTCCATAATGAAGCCGGCTGCCAGAAGCCGGGCTATCTCTTCTCCTACAATCCTTCTTTTCTCCTCCAACAGTCGGCGGAGGGGTTGTTTGACTGGTTTTGCGCCTTCTCGGACGTGTAGCTTGTACTCGGCGAATTCCTTCGGAACACCCGGCATGTCCTTAGGGGACCATGCAAAGATGTCCCGATTCTCACGAAGGAAATCGGCGAGCTCGCCTTCCTATTTGCTGTTTAGGTTTGCCCCGATGATGGCAAACCTTTCTGGATGCTCGGGGTCAAGAGGTATCTTCTTCGTCTCCTTGGCCGGCTGGAAAGATCCTTGGGCATCACACTCCTTGGGATCGGGGGACAGGGCCGGCTGTTTGCCGGCCATGGCCACGACTCGGTCCAACATCTTCTTTTCTTTGGCAATCACAAGGGACTCGGCCAGCCGGCTGCTGGCTGCTGCGCACTCGGAAGATTTCTTGTAATCGCCAGCTATGGTGATGATGCCCTTGGCGCTCGGCATCTTCATCTTGAGGTAAGCATAGTGGGGAACAGCCATGAACCTGGCCAAGGCAGGACGGCCAAGCAATGCATGGTAGGGGCTCTCCAGGTCCACCACTTCAAACCAGATCGCTTCCCGGCGGAAATGATCCTTGTCCCCAAAGAGAACATCAATCTTGATCTTGCCAATGGGGGCGCAGGACAGGCCAGGTACAATGCCATGAAACACAGTCCGAGTAGGCATGAGTTGCTTCGTCTTGACGTTCAGCTTCTCCAGGGTGTCACGGTACAGGATGTTGATGCTGCTCCCGCCGTCTATCAGCACGCGGGAGAAACGGGCGGCGCGTCTGTCCGTTGCAAGGGTGGCATCCAAAACCAACGCATAAGAGCCGGGAGATGGCATCACCTCTAGGTGGTCGGCCCGGCTCCAGCTGATAGGTTTTTCTAACCAGTGCATGTGCTCAGCGGGGTTGGCCGCGACCATGATGACTTCCTGGTGCTCCCGGCGTCTACAGCGCCGGTCTTCGGGCTGGCTCGTAAAGATGATATAAGCTGCATGCCCGTCGGGGAACTCATCGTGCATGGCTCCGACTGCGGGCCGAGCGGTCGGCGGCTGCGGAGCCGGAGGCGGCGGTCCGGCAGGCGGAGGCGGTGCGAGCCCTTCGCCTTTGGAGATTCGGGTGAGCCAGTGGCACTTCCGGGTTGTGTGGTTGGACGGCTTCGCGCCGCTGTGGAACTTGCATGGGGCGTCGAGAGTTTGCTCGCAGGAGAAGGCCGGCTGCCAAGCCGTCTTGCCGCCCCTTTGCTTCTTGGGTGCGGGCCGCCCTTCGGGCTGCTCGTCTTCGACCGTGGCCACCTGCCGACTGGTGGAGGGTGGCCCGGGGCCCTTGCGCTTGTGGTCGTTCTGGTGGGGGCGTCGGCCGGAGTCCCCAGCCGGCGTCTTAGGCGCCGGGTTGAGTACCTTCCCGGACGCATCTACCTAGAGTTCGGTCTTCATGGAGGAGTCGGCGGTGGCGTACTTGTCCGCTATGACCAGAAGCTCGTCGAGGGCAGTCGGCTCGTCGCAGAGGAGCTTGTGCTTGAGGAGGGTGCCTTCTTGGCACCCGGCATTGAAGTATTCTATGGCTTGCACCTCGTGCACCCCTTCGCAAGAGTTGTGGAGCTCGGCCCAACGCGTGAGGTAGTCGCGAGTGGACTCGGCGGGGCCTTGTACACACAAGGAGAGCTGTCTGGGCTTGGGAGCCCGCTTGTAGGTGCTGGTGAAGTTGCGGACGAAGGCTTCTGTGAAGTCTAGCCAGCTGTTGATGCTGTATGGCTTGATGCTGTTGAGCCAGGTCCGCGCCGTGCCTTGCATCATGAAGGGCACGTACTTCACGGCAACGCGCCTGTTGCCATTTGCTATGCTAACCGCCGTGGAGTAGTCGATCAACCAATCTTCCGGCTTCACAGAGCCGTTGTACTTGGGCATGTCTCTTGGGAGCGAGAACCCTTTGGCGAAAGGTCCGTCACGGATGCGGGGGCCGAAGCAAGGCGGACCGACATCGTCTTCTTCTTCTAGCGCCAGGGATCGCACTAGGCGGTCGATCCGATGGCGGGCGTCGTTCTCGCCGACTCCTTCGCGGAGACCTAGTCGGCCGCTGAGAGTCGGATGCGTGACAGGCGGCGGGGTGGGATATCTCTCCCCGCGAGGCGGGGGCGGAGGCGGGTTGCCCCGCCGCTCCACGGCCCGGGGACGGCCTTCTGCGTCTCGCTCGATGGAGATTCGAGTTCGGCTTCGGCTGGCAGCCGACTCTTTCTCGTGCCGCACGCGGGTTTTACCCGTAGTCGGCGTCCGAGATGTCGTGTCGTGATCTCGACGCGGGGGAGGGCTTTCCGCGCGAGCGTCAGCTTCGTGCCGCTGCGCGGCTGCATCAATTAGCTGCTGGATGCGTCAGGTCATGTGGGGGAGTTCTTAGGCCCCCAATCCGTCTAACTCATCTACGGCTGCCTGGGCGGCGCGCAGATTCTCGAGTGGAGTGGCGTAGACTGGGCGGTCGACTCCTAGCGTATCGGCGAGGGCAGCGCCGCGCTGTCTGACAACGCCGGCCCGGCTTGGCCCGCCAGGGGGCGGCGTGCCAAAAGCGTCGCGGTCGGCTTCGCGCTGGTGGGCCTCAGTGAGGCGTCTCATGGAAGCCAACTTCCGGCCCTCCGCGAGGAGGGAAGGGCGGCGAGCCTCCAGTGCTTCGGCGTCGGCGTCGGTTGGGAGGGGGATGGACAAGTCATGGGCCGCCGCATGTGGGGCGTCATGGGCGTTCTCGCCAGAAGCGTCGCCGTGGCCAATGACCATCACCTCGGTGGTGTCAGCGTCGCAGCCATCGGCCCGGGGCAGCGGGTCGTTGAAGATCAAGACGTCGGTGGGGAAAGCGTCGAGCGAGGCCGTGTCGGAGTCGACAGGCATCGAATCGGTGGAGCCAACAGACTCCAAGTCCACAGCAGGCTCGCCGGAGACGTGGAGCTGGCCGAGGAGGTTGACGAGGTGGTCGGTGCCTGCGTCAGAGGCGAGCTCGTCGGAGATGAGGGTCTTGTCAAGGAGATCGGCGAGGCCGCTCGCTGCGCAGACGTTGGCGACGCCTTGCAGCGCGTCACGGCAAGCGCCATCGGGTGTGCCGGGCTGGCTACGCTCGCTGGGGAGGAAGAGGGTTCCCATCCAGAACAGGTCTCCGGACGACGGTGCACCTGGCCCCACGGTGGGCGCCAAATGTCGGGTGGTAGGTGCGACATATGCCAACGGGTGGCTTATCATTGTGGGAGCCAATAAGACGTCGCCGGTGCCTGGAAGCGAGATGAGGCGAAGACATGCACGCCGGCGAATCTTACCCAGCTTCGGGGCTCTCCATGGATATAACACCCCTACTGCTGCTCTGCGGGGTCTCCGCATGATACTAGATGAATCAGCGACTACAAGATGCTCCTTGAGCTGTTTGGCCAGAGGAAGAAGTAGGGCACGGCTCGCTCTCTTCTTCTCCCTATGTGGAGTCTAAAACTAGCATGGATCAACCCTTTGCATGGGTGCCCTGGGGGGTTTATATAGGCTCACCCCCCGGGGGTACAATGGTAATCCAGCTAGGCATGGGCCCCAGCCGTCTGTGTCTATGCTCGCCGGCTTCTGCGCCGGCTGCTGGGGCCCGCCGGATGCTGGGGCCCGCTAGCTGCCGGCTCCTTGGTTGACAGGCAGGCCCCACTGTCCAGGGCCTTGTCGGTGGCTGGTTACTGTGGCCTTGACCTGGTGACGAGGGCTTCGCTGAGGTGAGCGTGGCTACAGCGCCGCCGCCCGGCGGGCGATCGCTGTAGCCTCACCGCGTCTTGCCTCCTTAATGGGGCGTCTCCTTCGAGGGAGGGGGCAAGCTGGCTGCGGGGAGCCGGCCCCGTCTCGGGCCGACTAGGGGAGGCCTGGCCGCCTTCGGGCGTCTCTCTGCCTGAAGGGGCCCACCGCCCGTGGGCTGCGCTGGTGGCCCGTCGTGGGTGACATCAGGGTCAACATGGCAACAGTGCCGCGCCGGACGGGTCATGGCCACCCCGTACGGCGCACAGTGCCAGGCGTGCTCCAGGATTCAGGGGTGGCAGGCTTTACTGTAGCCACGCCCCGTCACATCGCCGTTATGTGGATGCAGACTTCGAGGGTACGATCTTGACCGCTTGGCGGGAGCCAGCCTCTTGGAGTCGGCCTTCTCGTGGCTGGCTTCTTGGAGCCGGCCCTCCCGCAGCTTTCTTCATGAGGGCTAAAGTCGGGCCACCTTCCGATAGTCGGCCTGGGAGACAGTCGGCAAGGGGAAGGCGGCCCCACGTCTTGGATTCTTGAGGGCCGGATCGGCTCATGATTTTTTCAGAAGGGCCAGGGGGAGCCGGCTAGGCTACCCGTGGTCATTTACTCCGACAATTGGGCATCAGAATCTATAGGGATAGATCAAAACGCCTGATAGCGCTTAGCCAAAACACGTACATTGACAAGGCGTTGAAAAGGTTCAACATGGAGAACTCCAAGAAAGGCCTACTCCCCATGTCACTTGGCACAGTGCTTTGCAAGAATTAGTGTCCTCGGACTCTCGATGAGCAAGTACAAATGATTGATGTTCCATATGCCTCGGCAGTTGGTTCTATTAAGTATGCCATGTTATGTACAAGACCGGACGTTTCCTATACACTAAGTGTTAGCAGCCAGTTGCTACCTCTTGAGCAATGCATTGGTTCTCCCTTGAAGAGGAAAGGGTGATGCAGCAAAGTAGCATAAGTATTTCCCTCAGTTTTTGAGAAGCAAGGTATCAATCCAGTAGGAAACTACACGCAAGTCGCCTCGCACCTACACAAACAAATAAGAACCTTGCAACCAACGCGATAAAGAGGTTGTCAATCCCTTCACGACCACTTGCAAAAGTGAGTTTTGATAGAGATAATAAGATAAATATTTTTGGTAATTTTTATGATATAGATTGAAAGTAAAGATTGCAAAGTAAAATAGATTGGAAACTTATATGATGGAGAATAGACCCGGGGGCCATAGGTTTCACTAGTGGCTTCTCTCAAAATAGCATAAGTATTACGGTGGGTGAACAAATTACTGTCGAGCAATTGATAGAAAAGTGCATAATTATGAGAATATCTAGGCATGATCATGTATATAGGCATCACGTCCGCGACAAGTAGACCGAAACGATTCTGCATCTACTACTATTACTCCACACATCGACCGCTATCCAGCATGCATCTAGAGTAACACATTAGGCAAGATGACATGATGTAGAGGGATAAACTCAAGCAATATGATATAAACCCCAGCTTTTTATCCTCGATGGCAACAATACAATACGTGCCTTCTGCCCCTGTTGTCACTGGGAAAGGACACCGCAAGTTTGAACCCAAAGCTAAGCACTTCTCCCATTGCAAAAAGATCAATCTAGTAGGCCAAACCAAACTGATAATTCAAAGAGACTTGCAAAGATAACAAATCATACATAAAAGAATTTAGAGATGAACCAAATATTGTTCATAGATAATCTTGATCATAAACCCACAATTCATCGGATCCCGACAAACACACCGCAAAAAGAATTACATCAAACAGATCACAAAGAAGATCGAGGAGAACTTTGTATTAAGAGCCAAAGAGAGAGAAGAAGCCATCTAGCTAATAACTATGGACCCGAAGGTCTGTGGTAAACTACTCACACATCATCGGAGAGGCTATGCTGTTGATGTAGAAGCCCATTGTGATCGATTCCCCCTCCGACAGAGCTCCGGAAAAGGCCCCAAAATGGGATCTCTTGGGTACAGAAGGTTGCGGCGGTGGAAATAGGGTTTCGTGGTGCTCTCAGATGTTTTCGGGATATATGAGTATATATAGACAAAAGAAGCCGGCCAGGGGAGCCACGAGGGGCCCACGAGGGTGGGGGGCGCGCGTGCCCCCCTGGGCGTGCCTCCCCGCCTCGTGGCCTCCTTGATGCTTCCTTGATGTCCACTCCAAGTCTCCTGGATTGCGTTTGTTCCAAAAATTACTCTCCCGAAGGTTTCATTCCGTTTGGATTCCATTTAATATTCCTTTTCTGCGAAACACTAAAATAGGCAAAGAACAGCAATTTGCACTGGGCCTTTGGTTAGTAGGTTAGTCCCAAAAATAATATAAAAGTGTATAATAAAGCCCATTAAACATCCAAACAGATAATATAATAGCATGGAACAATAAAAATTATAGATACGTTTGAGACGTATCAAGCATCCCCAAGCTTAATTCCTGCTCGTCCTCGAGTAGGTAAATGATAAAAACAGAATTTTTGATGTGGAATGCTACCTAGCATAATTTTCTATGTAATTTTCTTTATTGTGTCATGAATGTTCAGATCCGAAAGATTCAAGTTAAAAGTTTTAATATTGACATAAAAATAATAATACTTCAAGCATACTAACTAAGCAATTATGTCTTCTCAAAATAACATGGCCAAAGAAAGTTCATCCCTACAAAATCATATAGTTTGGTCATGCTCCATTTTCGTCACACAAGAATGCTCTCATCATGCACAATCCCGATGACAAGCCAAGCAATTGTTTCATACTTTAGTAATCTCAAACTTTTTTCAACTTTCACGCAATACATGAGCGTGAGCCATGGATATAGCACTATGGGTGGAATAGAGTATAATGATGGGGGTTACGTGGAGAAGACAAAAAGGAGAAAGTCTCACATTGACGCAGCTAATCAATGGGCTAGGGAGATGCCCATCAATTGATGTCAATGCAAGGAGTAGGGATTGCCATGCAACGGATGCACTAGAGCTATAGATGTATGAAAGCTCAACAAAAGAAACTAAGTGGGTGTGCATCCAACTTGCTTGCTCACGAAGACCTAGGGCATTTGAGGAAGCCCATTGTTGGAATATACAAGCCAATTTCTATAATGCAAAATTCCCACTAGTATATGAAAGTGACAAAACAAAAGACTCTCTATCATAATGATCATGGTGCTACTTTGAAGCACAAGTGTCGAAAAAGGGATAGTAGCATTGTCCCTTTTTTACTTCTTTTCATTTTTTGGGCCTTTCCTTTTTTTATTTGGCCTTTCTTTTTTTATTTGGCACAATGCTCTATTAATGATGATGTAGCGACCAGACCTCAAATAATCTGATCTATGTGCTTAGGTGTCATCCCTGGATCAGTAATGCTGACACCACACAGTACTCGGAGGATTTATAACAGAGTAGCAATCACACACTTATTACAACGAGTGTCTCAATAGAGAACTTATTACAATAAATATGGCTTAAGGCCATCTAATAACTATAACAACGGAAGGCATGGAAGATAAGTGAGTCCATCAACTCCAACGGCATCACTGTGACGCCCCCGATTCAATCATACACTAATCATACACGCAAACGTGTACGATCAAGATCAGGGACTCACGGGAAGATATCACAACACAACTCTACAAATAAAAATAAGTCATACAAGCATCATATTACAAGCCAGGGGCCTCGAGGGCTCGAATACAAGAGCTCGATCATAGACGAGTCAGCGGAAACAACAATATCTGAGTACAGACATAAGTTAAACAAGTTTGCCTTAAGAAGGCTAGCACAAACTGGGATATAGATCGAAAGAGGCGCATGCCTCCTACCTGGGATCCTCCTAAACTACTCCTGGTCGTCGTCAGCGGGCTGCACGTAGTAGTAGGCACCTCCCGAGTAGTAGAAGTCGTCGTTGACGGTGGCGTCTGGCTCATGGGCTCCATCGTCTGGTTGCAGCAATCGGGTATAGAAAGGGGGAAAAGAGGGAGCAAAGCAACCATGAGTACTCATCCAAAGTACTCGCAAGCAAGGAGCTACACTACATATGTATGCATTGGTATCAAATGGAATAAGGGTATCATATGTGGACTGAACTGCAGAATGCCGGAATAAGAGGGGGATAGCTAGTCCCATCGAAGACTACGCTTCTGGTAACCTCCATCTTGCAGCAGAAGAAGAGAGTAGATGGTAAGTTCACCAAGTAGCATCGCATAGCATAATCCTAACCGATGATCCTCTCCTCGTCGCCCCGTGAGAGAGCGATCACCGGTTGTATCTGGCACTTGGAAGGGTGTGTTTTATTAAGGCTATTCGAATAGATTAACTTCTCTGCAGGGGTGCACCACATATCCCAACACGCTCGATCCCATTTGGCCGGACACACTTTCCTGGGTCATGCCCGGCCTCGGAAGATCAACACATCGCAGCCCTACCTAGGCACAACAGAGAGGTCAGCACGCCGGTCTAAACCCTTTGGCGCAGGGGTCTGGGCCCATCGCCCTTTGCACACCTGCACGTTCGAACGCGGCCGGAGAGCAGACCTAGCAACCTCCATTACAAAGGAAGTTGCGTTACGCGGTCCAACCTGGCGCGCGCCGCTCAGTCGCTAACGTCACGAAGGCTTCAGCTGATACCACGACGTCGAGTGCCCATAACTGTCCCCGCGTAGATGGTTAGTGCGTATAGGCCAGTAGCTAGACTCAGATCAAATACCAAGATCTCGTTAAGCGTGTTAAGTATTCGCGAACACCGACCAGGGCCAGGCCCACCTCTCTCCTAGGTGGTCTCAACCTGCCCTGTCGCTTCGCCTCAAAGTAACAGTTGGGGGCCGTCGGGAACTCAGGCCCACCACTACCTGGATGGAGCCACCTGCCCCTTCAGCCCCCATCTCCAAACAGTATCACCAGTAATGTAACAATGTACAGTATATAGCATATGCCCGTGATCACCTCCCGAAGTGATCACGGCCCAGTAGTATAGCATGGCAGACGAACAAGAATGTAGGGCCACTAATGGTAAACTAGCATCCTATACTAAGCATTTAGGATTGCAGGTAAAGGTAACAACAATAGTAGCAAGGACAGGCTATGCATCACGATAGGATAACGGAAAGCAGTAACATGCTACAGTACTCTAATTCAAGCAGTATAGAGGAGAGTAGGCGATATCTGGTGATCAAGGGGGGCTTCCTGGTTGCTCTGGCAAGAGAGAGGGGTCGTCAACACCGTAGTCGAACTGGGGGTCGCCGGCAGTCTCGGGGTGTCTACCGGAAAGAAGTAATGGAGGGGAACACAATAAATAACAGCGTAATCATAGCATCACAAAGTGTAACACGGCAATACTCGGTGCTAGAGGTGACCTAATGTAGTAGTAGGTGATACCGGCGAAGGGGGGAAACATTCGGGAAAGTATCTCGGTGTTTGGCGTTTTCGGACAGAGGAAACGGAGGGGAAAAGTTGCGTGTTCGCTATGGTAGGGATGTGTGGTAGGTGAACGGGCTGCGTATTCAGATCCGTCTCGTCATTCTGAGCAACTTTCATGTACAAAGTCTTTTCATCGGAGTTATGGTTAATTTTCTATGATTTTCCAAAGTTTTAAGTATTTTCTGAAATTTCTGGATTTATTATATTTAGTTTAATCCGAATTGACCAAGTCAATTTGACTAGTCAAAAGGGCATGTGTGGCCCACATGTCATAGACTATTTCCTAAAAAAATAAATAAACCTAACTTATCTAAAAGAGGACCCACATGTCATCTACTACTAAAGTAACTTAGCACTAATTAAATACTAGTACTAGCTAAACAGCAAAAGTAATCCTAAAACTAATCTATCTAATTAAATTAGACCTAAACTAATTTGGGGCAGCCCCACACACACGCTGTACACACATCACACACACCTACAGAACACACACAATGCTAGGGAGTAAATCTATTCCTTTCAACACAAGATAGCATTTTGTGATTTTTGTAGGATTTAATTCATGCCTTATTTGAATTTGATCAAATGGGGTAACTTGGAGCTTTTCAAGTGTACTAAGCCCCCATATAAACATTTCTCATAATAAAATTTGTTTTGCTGTTGTTTTGCAGCTAAACAAAAGGCTGAACAGCGTTATAGCAGCAAAGGTAGCCAGCGCTACAGTGAAGTTCAGTTCACTGTAGCAGCGGCAGCAGCAAAACGGCAGTAGCAGCAGCGCTGCGCGGCGACGAGGAGCTTCGAGCGCGGGGCGAGGCGTAAGCCCAGGGCGCGCACTAGGCGGCCAGGGCGCTGTCCAGTGGCGGTGGCAAGGCCACGGCGGGGCGTGCGTGCGCGGCAGCAGCGGTCTAAGGCGCGCATGCGAGGCGAGCAACAGCAGACGAAGTTCGTAGCAGCAGTAGTGGTGCAGTAGCAGCATCAGCAGGCAGTGGCGGGAGTAACTAGCAGCAGCGCGGCAAAGCAACATCAGCGACAAAGCAGTAGCCGAGCAGGGCACGCGTATCACGACACGGCCATGGACGGGACGGAGGCGGCAAGGAGCATCGGCGAGGACACGGGGGTGCGCGCGGGTGCGGCGTGGGCGCGGAGGCCGCACGCACGGGCGGGCGCAAGGCACAGTAGGGCCGTGGACTGGACGCGGGCTCCGGCAAGCAGGAGTAGGTAGAAAGTAGCAGCAACACGCATCAGCAACAGAGGAACAACAACGTGCACGTACGCGGACACTGAACTTTTGCCATGGTGGACAAAGCTCACGGGATGGCCACAAACGAAATGGATCGAGCCAGAGAAGAGGGGGAATCGGACGAGGAGCTCACCGCGGAGGCACACGGAGGCCCGTTGGTGGCTTAGGAGCTGCAGAGGCGACGGATCGATGAAGAACAGCGACGACGACCGAGGAAGAAGATGGTGTCGATCCGGACGATGTGGTGGCTCCGGGTTGAGCTCGTGGGCGAGGAAGACGAAGCAGAAGACGGCGGATCTCCCGGGCATATCAGCAAGGTGAGGAGGGCTCGGTGGCTACGCAGGCGGCGGAGCCATGGCGAGGGACTCGTTCGGCTTGTGCGAGGAAGAAGAGATCGAGGCGATGAGGGGGGATTGGGGAGCTAGGGTTTCATCGAGGGCCTCGAGAGCGACCAAGTAGACGTCGGGGACGCGGCGGATGGCCAGCACGTGGCCATCACGGCCACGGGCGGCTGCTCGACGTCCACCTCCCCTCTGTGAACAGAGGAGGGAGACAACAGTGGTGGTGGTGGCCTGGACTAATTGGGCCAGGCACTGTGCACTTGGCCCAGTGCACAGTGGCCAGTGTCCCCCTTGTTTTAATTCTAATTTTAATTTTCTTTTTATTTATTCTCTGACTTGTATTTTCCCCATGTTTTTTTAATAAATACCAATTGAGTTTTGTTGGAAACAAAACTGGTCACATAAATCAAGAATTTTTTTTTGAAGAGGCCCAACAAAGTTCAACTCAATTGGTATTGTATAATTATTTGTGGAAAATGAAATGGCTATTTTATTTGCTGTTGGACAACTTTATATTTTACTAGGGATTACCCGGTGAGTCAAATGATGTTGGTTTCAACATGACAATCGATCAGGGGGATTTATATCAAAATCCGAACATTTTAGTTTTATAGTTTGAGGAAAATAATAACTTGACTTGTCTTTAAATTTTGAATTTGAACTCGGTTAGGATCAAAGTGATGTTTAGCAAATTAATTACGATGACATGTCATCATTAGTGGGTGATTAGCGTAGCTTAATTATCCGGGCGTCACAATTCTCCTCCACTACAAGAAATCTCGTCTCGAGATTTAAGAGGTAGTGAAAGGGGGAAAGGTTTTGGTTACGAATCTAGCGGGTCTTTGCATCCTGGCTTGCTCTTCACGAAGAAGTCGATCTAGTACATTGACGTCTTCATTTCTCTGCTTCAGGTCATCATGGTGAATTCGTCCTTTTCTTCAGGAACTCCAACGTACTTACGAATAGGTAAGAGGCAGCATCGGCTACGACAGAAAGCTTATGAGGAAAACAATCTGGGGTTAACCCATGAATGAGCATAAGAGTATCTCTCGAGTTGAGCATATAAAATACATCAAAAGTAAGGTACGAAGGTACAATAAGAGGTTCCAAGTGGATAGATAGTTGCCGTAAGTCTGAACCAGAATGAGAAAGGGGTTCAGAGCAATGGGAATAAGTATTGCGTCTGATACCAGGATAGATTACTAGGCAGGTGGCCCTTGAATTACATATCAAGTCAAGCGCGAGGAATATCTTTGGCAACAGGGTGTACAGGAGAGTCAGGTTTCGATCATGTGGAACTGTGGGTTATGGGCCCACTATGTGGGTTAAAAGTAGGAAGGGCGATGACGTCTTGCACGATCATGTAAGCAAGGCATGTCAGAGGATAGCCTATCAGTTATGTCGGCAACAATGTCGATGCCAAGGGCGAGGGACGAAGAGAACCATTTTCCTACTCGTTAAATGAGGCGGACCAATAGGCAAGGTTCTTGTCCATCGGTGGTTACCGGAATGTCATCAACAATAGTAACAGGGTCTTTCTGATAGGGTTGTACACCGAGGTGTTTACATAAGCAGGAGAATATTACTGCTTAGATCATATAGATCACGAGAAGGTTTAAACAAACCAATGGAAAGGAAAAGTGATTATCAGGTTTAAACAGAACAATGGAAAGGAAAATGTGTTTAAACACATATTTCAGGGGTATATCCTTCCCAAGGGCAAGCAGAACATTAATATCCATGATAGGATATAAAGTAGCAAACCCTTTAGGTAAGGGAGTGAAATTTCATGACATTACCCATACGACGGTGTTGGATAATTGGTAAAGAAATTTTAGCATTGTGTTTTAAATGTTCTTCTCGAAGATCGGAGTACCATAGACAAGCTTCGAGATAGAATTGGCATGGTCTTCAAGCAAAGGTCGAAATTTGGAAACACAAAGGATCCATCAGGAATAACTTGTAGAATAAGTCTTACAATTTCCTCATGAAAGAACGGATAACCTTGCTGAAAAGGAATCTATAACCATAGGGCCTCCGGCCGGGTGTGCTAAGCACGACATCCTGGATATAAAAGATGGTAATACTCCAAGGTAAAGAAGAACAAATGTTGGATAGCAAGAAACTCAAGGTATAACACAGAACACGAACAAGTTTGTGTTGGAGGGAAGGCAATAAAGTTGTCGATGATAACACAATTCATCGAGGGGAAAGGATGGTATTTCTCATCATGACTTCGATTGATATCCTAGAAGAGCTCATAAGATTGATGATGATCACGTCACAATTGTTGAGAGATTTCATGAAGATGTAATCCATCGGCGATGACATCAAGTCAAAAGGATGATGAAGCGAAAGGTAATTGGAACCACGGGTACAGCACAAACTCGAAACCAAGCTTGTGGTTTAAGGAGAAATGATATGATGAGGAAAATCGACGTAAGCTCAGCTCATCATCGAAAATTGTGCTCCGGGAAGAAGGACCAGTTTGCAAAGTTAAGAGCAACGCGATAATGATATAGCCGATCAAGCTAGGAATGATTTGAAGGATTATTTAAACTCGTAAGCAACGAAAATTATTTAGGGTTATTGAATCGGGGTTCAGACTCGATTCACTATCCGGTGTTCTCGGTTGACGACAACCCAGAACCTAGGAACAATTGGATCCGGTGAGTAATAATAGTTGATGAAGAACCCATAAGAAGTTATGATGTCCCATGATATCTCGAGATACCATGGGGTAATACTCAACGACGGACCAAAGTGGAGGTTGGACTGGGGTATTGCTCTGCAGAAGACAAATGCTTAAACTTGCACGAGTAATGGTATTTAAAGGAGAACATGGTCGGAACCACGTCCACAGATACAAGATGAACTTATAACAAGGGAATAATTATTTTAAAAGAAGCTTCCATGATAAGGTATACATCGTGACCATGGGCATGAACACAGGGTTCAAGGTCGACTCCCACTTCTCCAATGCATATCCTTTCATTCACTTCTCTTTTTTGAAGAAGTTGTAGTGTTGAATTATCTTGGCAAAATACCAGACGAGTATGACTTGTGAAAACTTTCAAGTTCACACATAATATGGAAGGCATAGGTTCAACCCATCGAGGCATCTTAGGAGCATATACCACAATTTCGGGAATAAATAACACAAGCTCGATAGTAGAGCATGCTGGAGAAAGCAGAGGATACAATTTACCAAAGGCATTATGTATCCGAGGAAAGGCTCACAAGCTTATAGAATATGAAGGACGCTGTCGGATAAAATCCAACAAAGGATCTGGTGGTCCACAAGGGGTCTGATGTGAGCATCGCTACTCAACCAGAAGAAGAAGAATGCAAGGAGATCAGATGATAGAAACAACTCACTAATTCAAAGCTTAATTGCAAAGAAATTATGAATTCCAAGTCAAGGGATCAGAAGCAAACGCGTTGATCAAAGATGGATAAGTTGAGTAGGCTTAGGGGTACAATCGAAGGCAATTTGATTAGTCGAGGACCAGCTCATGTTTAAAATGACGACTGAGCCGGAAGGATGAATTCTAGGATCTGATTGAGGATTGCGAGCATTCGCACTCATTGAATCAATGGACTCAAAATGATAGTGGAAAGGGATGCCAATAAGATTACGAGACTTATGGGATTAACCATAATGCAAGCAAACAAGAATTTCAAGAGCAATAGGCTGCTTAGGATTTCCAGAAGATCGAATGGTATTTTCGAAGACTTTTGTGAAACATATGAACAACTGGGAATGAACGGATACTCGATAAGTGCGAGGAATTATCCGTAGGGGTATCATGTGGCAAAAGAACTGTAAGGTAGTAGCCACATGGTATTCTCGGTACAATAGAGAGAATTTTGGGGTATCGGGTAATAACAAGGTCACTAGGGAATGATTGTATGAATGGCACGTGTACGTGGTTATCCATAGAAGTTAATCGATGGAAGTGAATTTCAAAAGTGATGGGCACAAGCCCTCGAGAGAACATCGAAGAGTATCTTCGGAATCTTCTAGGGCACTAAGCAATCATCTAGAGTGAGGGGCTCTCCGGGAGGAAGTAGTTACGAGAACCTAGAGTCAGAGTTAGTAAAAATAATTTAACCCGAATAGAAGAGATATCAGAGTCCCAGAGTATAGACAAGGAGTAAGAGATCCTAATACCACCCAAATGGCGACGTGGGCCCGTAAGACACACAGCCATGTTAGTAAAAGTTTTGTAATGTCTAGACTCGACTTCGGCCAAGGAGTGCGGAAGGGGGATTCCTACAGGCAATCGGCTCTGATACCAACTTGTGACGCCCCCGATTCAATCATACACTAATTATACACGCAAACATGTACGATCAAGATCAGGGACTCACGGGAAGATATCACAACACAACTCTACAAATAAAAATAAGTCATACAAGCATCATATTACAAGCCAGGGGCCTCGAGGGCTCGAATACAAGAGCTCGATCATAGACGAGTCAGCGGAAGCAACAATATCTGAGTACAGACATAAGTTAAACAAGTTTGCCTTAAGAAGGCTAGCACAAACTGGGATACAGATCGAAAGAGGCGCAGGCCTCCTGCCTGGGATCCTCCTAAACTACTCCTGGTCGTCGTCAGCGGGCTGCACGTAGTAGTAGGCACCTCCCGAGTAGTAGAAGTCGTCGTCGACGGTGGCGTCTGGCTCATGGGCTCCATCGTCTGGTTGCAGCAATCGGGTATAGAAAGGGCGAAAAGAGGGAGCAAAGCAACCGTGAGTACTCATCCAAAGTACTCGCAAGCAAGGAGCTTCACTACATATGTATGCATTGGTATCAAATGGAATAAGGGTATCATATGTGGACTGAACTGCAGAATGCCAGAATAAGAGGGGGATAGCTAGTCCCATCGAAGACTACGCTTCTGGTAACCTCCATGTTGCAGCAGAAGAAGAGAGTAGATGGTAAGTTCACCAAGTAGCATCGCTAGCATAATCCTAACCGGTGATCCTCCCCTCGTCGCCCTGTGAGAGAGCGATCACCGGTAGTATCTGGCACTTGGAAGGGTGTGTTTTATTAAGTATTTGGTTCTAGTTGTCATAAGGTCAAGGTACAACTCCAAGGGGTGCACCACATATCCCAACACACTCGATCCCATTTGGCCGGACACACTTTCCTGGGTCATGCCCGGCCTCGGAAGATCAACACGTCGCAGCCCTACCTAGGCACAACAGAGAGGTCAGCACGCCGGTCTAAACCCTATGGCGCAGGGGTCTGGGCCCATCGCCCTTTGCACACCTGCACGTTGCGAACGCGGCCGGAGAGCAGACCTAGCAACCTCCATTACAAAGGAAGTTGCATTACGCAGTCCAACCCGGCGCGCGCCGCTCAGCCGCTGACGTCACGAAGACTTCGGCTGATACCACGACGTCGAATGCCCATAACTGTCCCCGCGTAGATGGTTAGTGCGTATAGGCCAGTAGCCAGACTCAGATCAAATACCAAGATCTCGTTAAGCGTGTTAAGTATTCGCGAACGCCGACCAGGGCCAGGCCCACTTCTCTCCTAGGTGGTCTCAACCTCCCCTGTCGCTTCGCCTCAAAGTAACAGTCGGGGGCCGTCGGGAACTCAGGCCCACCACTACCTGGATGGAGCCACCTGCCCCTTCAGCCCCATCTCCAAACAGTATCACCAGTAATGTAACAGTGTACAGTATAGCATATGCCCGTGATCACCTCCCGAAGTGATCACGGCCCAGTAGTATAGCATGGCAGACGGACAAGAATGTAGGGCCACTGATGGTAAACTAGCATCCTATACTAAGCATTTAGGATTGCAGGTAAAGGTAACAACAGTAGTAGCAAGGACAGGCTATGCATCAGGATAGGATAACGAAAAGCAGTAACATGCTACACTACTCTAATGCAAGCAGTATAGAGGAGAGTAGGCGATATCTGGTGATCA
>NC_041388.1:88403952-88474546 GCF_002162155.2 Triticum dicoccoides
CCTGGTTGCTCAGGCAAGAGAGAGGGATCGTCAACACCGTAGTCGAACTGGGGGTCGCCGGCAGTCTCGGGGTGTCTACCGGAAAGAAGTAATGGAGGGGGAACACAATAAATAACAGAGTAATCATAGCATCACAAAGTGTAACACGGCATTACTCGGTGCTAGAGGTGACCTAATGTAGTAGTAGGTGATACCGGCGAAGGGGGGAAACATTCGCGAAAGTATCCCGGTGTTTGGCGTTTTCGGACAGAGGAACCGGAGGGGAAAAGTTGTGTGTTCGCTATGGTAGGGATGTGTGGCAGGTGAACGGGCTGCGTATTCGGATCCGTCTCGTCGTTCTGAGCAACTTTCATGTATAAAGTCTTTTCATCGGAGTTATGGTTAATTTTATATGATTTTCCAAAGTTTTAAGTATTTTCTGAAATTTCTGGATTTATTATATTTAGTTTAATCCGAATTGACCAAGTCAATTTGACTAGTCAAAAGGGCATGTGTGGCCCACATGTCATAGACTATTTCCTAAACAAATAAATAAACCTAACTTATCTAAAAGAGGACCCACATGTCATCTACTACTAAAGTAACTTAGCACTAATTAAATACTAGTACTAGCTAAACAGCAAAAGTAATCCTAAAACTAATCTATCTAATTAAATTAGACCTAAACTAATTTGGGGCAGCCCCACACACACGCTGTACACACATCACACACACCTACAGAACACACACAATGCTAGGGAGTAAATCTATTCCTTTTAACACAAGATAGCATTTTATGATTTTTGTAGGATTTAATTCATGCCTTATTTGAATTTGGTCAAATGGGGTAACTTGGAGCTTTTCAAGTGTACTACGCGCCCATATAAACATTTCTCATAATAAAATTTGTTTTGCTATTGTTTTGCAGCTAAACAGAAGGCTGAACAGCGTTATAGCAGCAAAGCTAGCCATCGCTACAGTGAAGTTCAGTTCACTGTAGCAGCGGCAGCAGCAAAACGGCAGTAGTAGCAGCGCTGCGCGGCGACGAGGGGCTTCGAGCGCGGGGCGAGGCGTAAACCCAGGGCGCGCACTAGGCGGCCAGGGCGCTGTCCAGTGGCGGTGGCAAGGCCACGGCGGGGCGTGCGTGCGCGGCAGCAGCGGTCTAAGGCGCGCATGCGAGGCGAGCAACAGCAGACGAAGTTCGTAGCAGCAGTAGTGGTGCAGTAGCAGCATCAGCAGGTAGTGGCGGGAGTAACTAGCAGCAGCACGGCAAAGCAACATCAGCGTCAAAGCAGGAGCCGAGCAGGGCACGCGTATCACGACACTGCCATGGACGGGACGGAGGCGGCAAGGAGCATCGGCGAGGATAGGGGGCGCGCGCGGGTGCGGCATGGGCGCGGAGGCCGCACGCACGGGCGGGCGCAGGGCACACTAGGGGCATGGACTGGACGCGGGCTGCGGCAAGCAGGAGTAGGTAGAAAGTAGCAGCAACACGCATCAGCAACAGAGGAACAACAGCGTGCACGTACGCGGACAATGAACTTTTGCCATGGTGGACAAAGCTCACGGGATGGCCACAAACGAAACGGATCGAACCAGAGAAGAGGGGGAATCGGACGAGGAGCTCACCGCGGAGGCACACGGAGGCCCGTTGGTGGCTTAGGAGCTGTAGAGGCGACGGATCTATGAAGAACAGCGACGACGACCGAGGAAGAAGATGGTGTCGATCCGGACAATGTGGTGGCTCCGGGCTTGAGCTCGTGGGCGAGGAAGACGAAGCAGAAGACGGCGGATCTCCCGGGCATATCAGCTAGGCGAGGAGGGCTCGGTGGCTACGCAGGCGGCGGAGCCATGGCGAGGGACTCGTTCGGCTTGCGCAAGGAAAAAAAGATCGAGGCGATGAGGGGGAATTGGGGAGCTAGGGTTTCATCAAGGGCCTCGAGAGCGACCAAGTAGACGTCGGGGACGCGGCGGATGGCCAGCACGTGGCCATCACGGCCACGAGCGGCTGCTCGGCGTCCACCTCCCCTCTGTGAACAGAGGAGGGAGACAACAGTGGTGGTGGTGGGCTGGACTAATTGGGCCAGGCACTGTGCACTTGCCCCAGTGCACGGTGGCCGGTGTCCCCCTTGTTTGAATTCTAATTTTAATTTTCTTTTTATTTATTCTCTGACTTGTATTTTCCCCATGTTTTTTTAATAAATACCAATTGAGTTTTGTTGGAAACAAAACTGGTCACATAAATCAAGAATTTTTTTTGAAGAGGCCCAACAAAGTTCAACTCAATTGGTATTGTATAATTATTTGTGGAAAATGAAATGGCTATTTTATTTGCTGTTGGACAACTTTATATTTTACTAGGGATTACCCGATGAGTCAAATGATGTTGGTTTCAACATGACAATCGATCAGGGGGATTTATATCAAATTCTGGACATTTTAGTTTTATAGTTTGAGGAAAATAATAACTTGACTTGTCTTTAAATTTTGAATTTGAACTCGGTTAGGATCAAAGTGACGTTTAGCAAATTAATTACGATGACATGTCATCATTAGTGGGTGATTAGCGTAGCTTAATTATCTGTCACAATCACTGAGTATAGAACCACGACCTAAAAACTCCTTAATCATCGTCTGAAAAGTCTGCAACATTAACGTTGCAGCCCGAAACGGGTCAGCACATGGAATATGCTGGCAAAGTAACACATAGAGAGTAATGGAATGAAACAGCTATACTATATGCATATTTGGCTGGTGGAAAGCTCTATGGTTACAGTTTTGCGTAAAGCCAATTTTTCCCTACTGCAAAGGAATAAATTTTATTTAACTATCATGGTAGTTGTTAAACATTGAGAATGGTTGACAGCATCCTCAATCCCAATTAAGCATCATCATTAAACAAAACCCAACAAAATTAATTTTTAGAGTAACATGTTGAGATTCACATGATAATCCAAGTACTAGATACTCAAGATGTCCATAACCGGGGGCACGGCTAACCATGATTAGTTTATACACTTTGCAGAGGTTTGCGCACTTTTCCCCACAAGACTCGATCGCCTCCGTTTAGTTTCTCGCACTACATGGTGTTTGAGAAGACGGATGACCGAGACATAGTCTTTCAGAAGCGCTAGCACCTTACGATGGATAGACCGTTACACCTACTTTCCCCTACATCTGGTAGTCTACCCTATAAGAGTTCGCACGACTTAATCAACTATGCTAGAGCCCATAATAGCTTGTGGCTGCACACGGAAGTTTCTAGTATGAAAAATCTCATGATCCCTTTGGGCCTGGGTGGCAGTCCATAAAAAACAGGCAATCCTGGAATACCCAGGTACCTCAATCCACCCAGATGTGTATTTAAGTTGCCACCTTAGATAAACCATTAATTAACAAACTCACATCTGTCATGGATATCACTCACCCAATCCACGTCTACTAGCATAGCATAGCAATAGTAAGCAAACGTAGAAGTAACTCCCAAAGGTTTGAAAATAAATAGGTAATAAGTACTATCTCAACTACTTCCCATCCCACAATTTAATTAGATCCTAATCATGCAATGTTTGAGGATTGATCTAATGCAATAAAATTGGGTAGTAGGAGGTATGATCAAAGTGTTACTTGCCTTGCTAATGATCCGCGAAACCTAGCGATTCGAAGTAACAGGCGGCGCACTCCGGGCATTCTATCGTGGACAAACAAACAAGCATACAATAAGTATTCATCTAATGCACGGGTAAAACTCGAATAAGAGATCTAACCAGAAGGTTCAACTTAAGAACTCCGATTTGCAAAAAGAATCAAATCAAACGAAGCAACGAAAGTCAATGGCAAAAGAAACAAGCTTCGTTTACTATTTTGGATCTAGGGAAATTTTTATAGTGGCAAAAACTTGTTTAAGTTGGTTAAACAGTTAGAGTGTTTCGAGACAAAACTCCAGGCGCTTGAATTGCCTGATTCCGATAACCGAGCGAAAAGTTATACTAAAACGAAAATCGAATCAGGAATCGCGATCAAAAAAATCGCGGATTAAATCCGAGAAAAAGAAAAACAACGAACGTTCGCTAGAACGAACGAACGGACAAACGCTCGCTATTTAAATAAATCAGAAAAAAACGATCTATTTAAAAAACGAAAACTAAAAAAAACGACCAAAAACCGAACGGTTTTTTTCGAGAAAACCGGCGGCGCGGAAATTGAGGCAACCTCGGGCGGCGGATCGGCGAGGCGGCGGGCGGCGGCTCTGGCGACGGCGGCGGCGCAGGCGGCGGGCGACGCTAGGGTTTCGAGGCGCGCGTGGGCTGGGGTTTCGGTTGGGCCTTCCCCCGGCTTATAAAGCCGGCCGGGCCAGGAGTCCGGGTCAGACACGACCCGTTAGGTCGGTTCGTATTTTCTAAAAAAATAATTACGCGCAGAAAAACAAATAAAAGAAATACTAAACAGACTCCAAAAATCCCGAAATAAATTTTCCTGGGCTTCTAAAATCAGGCCACACAAGGTGAACATTTATTTGGGGCCTAAATGCAATCTTGAAAAACGCACATTTTTTCCTAAATTCAAATAAAATACCGAAAAACTCCGAAATAAAATCTTATTTGATTTTTTATTAAATCGTCAATATTTCTTTATTTTGGGAAAGTCATTTTATTCCCTCATATTTTTGTAATAGAAATAATTGATGATAAAATAATTAAAATCAAATGACCCTATTCGCAAAATTTAAGAAAACTCAAATATGAAAATAACGAAATCCCCAACTCTCTCCGTGGGCCTTGAGTTGCGTAGAATTTCTAGGATCAAAACCAAAAGCAAATAAAATATGATATGCAATGATGATCTAATGTGTAATATTCCAAATTGAAAATTTGGGATGTTACAAACCTACCCCCCTTAAGATGAATCTCGCCCTCGAGATTCGGATTGGCTAGAAAATAGGTGAGGGTGGTCCTTAAGCAAATCTTCCTCTCGCTCCCAGGTGGCTTCATCCTCCGTGTGGTGGCTCCATTGAACCTTGCAAAACTTGATAACCTTGCTGCGGGTGACTCGACTGGCATACTCTAGAATCTTAACTGGTTTCTCCTCATAGGTCAAATCGTTATCCAACTGAATTGCTTCCAATGGCACTGTGTCTCTCAAGGGTATGTCAGTCATCTCCGCATGACACTTCTTCAACTGAGATACGTGGAACACATCATGAACTCCTGATGATCCTTCGGGCAATTCCAACTTGTAGGCCACTTCTCCCATACGTTCCAATACTCGGTATGGTCCTACAAATCATGGCGCTAACTTTCCCTTAACACCAAAACGCTTTGTTCCTCGTAGTGGCGATACTCGAAGATAAACTCGGTCTCCGACTTCGTAAACTGTCTCCTTGCGTTTAGAATATGTGTAGCTCTTCTGCCTGGACTGGGCTATCTTGATCCTATTGCGAATTAATTTCACCTTCTGTTCAGACTCCTTAATCAAGTTAGGTCCAAACAACTGGCGGTCTCCAACTTCATCCCACATCAAGGGTGTCCTGCACCTCCTTCCGTACAAGGCTTCGAAAGGGGCCATCTTTAATCTGGATTGATAGCTGTTGTTGTAAGAGAACTCTGCATACGGCAAATTCTCGTCGCAACTAGATCCATAATCTAGCGCACAAGCTCTCAGCATGTCCTCCAAAATCTGATTGACTCTCTCGGTCTGTCCATCTGTCTGTGGATGAAAAATTGTGCTGAACTCTAGCCTGGTACCCAAAGTTTCGTGCAACTGATTCCAGAACTTTGAGGTAAACTGGGTTCCTCTATCTAATACTATACTCCTCGGAACTCCATGTAAGCATACAATCCTGGTTATGTATATCTTTGCCAACTTAGCACTGGTGTAAGTGGTCTTTACTGGGATGAAATGAGCTACTTTCATCAACCGATCGACTACAACCCAAATCGAGTCATAGCCTGAACGAGTCCTGGGTAGTCCCGTGATAAAGTCCATGCCTAACTTATCCCACTTCCATTCAGGTATCGGCAATGGCTGTAGCAATCCTGCTGGCTTCTGATGCTCTGCCTTTACTCTCTGACATACATCACAAACTGCTACATACTCCGCAATATCTTTCTTCATTCCGGTCCACCAGAAAATATCCTTCAAATCCAAATACATCTTGGTATTTCCTGGGTGAATCGAATATGGTGAATCGTGTGCCTCTTGCAGAATCAACTTCCTGATCTCCGGGTCATTGGGCACATAAACACGATCTTCAAACCACAGGGTGTCGTGCTCATCCTCACGAAATCCTTTAGCCTTTCCTTCGCTCATTTTCTCCTTTATAGAGGCAATCTCCTTGTCAGTCTTCTGAGCTTCTCTGATTCTATCCATCAAAGTTGACTGAATCTCCAATGCTGCTACTGTAATGCCCCGAGACCGATGTGCCAGGTGTCCTCCAGTTATTCGCTGTTGTTGCCTTGTCATTGCTTGCGTGTCATGCATTGCATATCATGTCATCATGTGCATTTCATTTGCATACATGTTCGTCTCATGCATCCGAGCATTTTTTCCGTTGTCCGTTTTGCAATCCGGCGCTCCTATGTCACCCGGTGTCCCTTTCTACCTCTTTTCGTGTGCGGGTGTTAAACATTTTCGGATCGGACCGAGACTTGTCATGCGGCCTTGGTTTACTACCGTAGACCGCCTGTCAAGTTTCGTGCCATTTGGACTTTGTTTGGTACTCCAACGGTTAACCGAGGGACCGAGAAGGTCTCATGTGTGTTGCAGCCCAAAACCCTTCCAAAGTGGCCCAAAACCCACCAAAACCCCCTCCATCATCTCGGTCGTTCGATCACGATCTCGTGGCTGAAAACCGCTCCTCATTTGGACTCTCCTAGCTCCCTCTACCTATAAATATGTGCTCTCCTCCGAAATCTCGCGCAGTTGAAACCCTAAAAATTCCCCCGCTCGTCCCGGACATGTTCACTCCGCCGCCGGACACATCCAGCCGCCGCGCCGGACGAATCCGGGCGCAACACGTCAGCACCGCCAGCTCTCTCTCTCTCCTCCTCCACCGCGCGGGCCCGTGGCGCCCAGATCCGGCCCGCCCGGGCCCGAACCGCCACCACGCCGCCGCCCGAGCGATCGCTCACCGCGCCTCCTCCTTGTCTCTCGCCGGCCAACCGCGTCGCCCCGCTGGCTCGTCGCCGGTGACATCCACGCGGCCGCCGGACCGCCTCGCCTCCCTGTCGCACCTCGCCGCTCGGGTGCCGCTCCACACGCCCGTGAGCTGCCTCCGATGCTGCGCTCAGCCCCGCTCGGATCCTCCTCGCCGGCATTCGTCGGCGCCTCGCCGCGGCAGGCTCCGGCCACCGTGTGCCCCTCGTCGGCGACCTCCTCCCTCGCCGGCCAGATCCGATCCAGCCCGGGTGGATCAGATCCACCGGGTGCCCGAACCAAATGCTCCGGCCCCGCGCCTGTATCTCGTCATCCCGCACCGCTTCGTCCCGTTGACTTTCTCGCGAGGTGAAAAAAACCACCAAGTCCCCGAAGTTTCCAAATTCATATGCCTCTATTCATCATGTTGTAACTTTGCATCCGTAGCTCCGTTTTGAGCGTGTAGCATATCAAAATGTTCGTCTCAGAGAGTACATCATTTTATCTCATTGCATGATTTTCATTTGAGCTCATCTTGATGCCCGAAAGGCTTTTGGGAGAGAGATATTTGAGATAATTGTCAGATCTGCTGCATCAATTAGCTATTTGTCATTTTTGCCATGATTAATGTGTGAATGATATGCTCCTGAGCTCTACATGAGTTTTGTTATATGCTTTGCCATATTTATAGAGGTGCTTACCATGTATTTTTGTGATATATGTGGTGACTAGCATAAGCTTGCAATGTAGTGCATTCGTTAATGCTGATTTCAGGGACTTAGAATTTCACTAAGTCCTTGATCTGTTTTTATCAATATGCCATATGTTCATGTTGTTTCCTAGTGATCCGTGCCTCTTTTGAGGATGACCAGTAAGGATGATTTGTTAACATTGTGGTGCTCTATCCATCCATGTATTTGTTTGCAATTATGGAGCATCCTAGCTTGAGTCAATCGAGCTCTACTTTTGCTATTTCGTGAATCCTGGCAGATTGTTGACTCATTAGCGATTTTGCCAAGGATGTTGTTGTTGATCCGTGCATGCTATGTTGTTGTTCTTGCCATTGTTAGCTTATATGATATGTATTCTTGATGGGTGTATGCTTAGTTTATCATGCCATGCTCTGTAGTGAGTGCATCGAGCTCGTGAACATGCCTACTCGTTAATAGATTTGCATGCTCCAGTTTTTCACTAAGTCTGTAATCTGATTATGTTTTTGCCATGTTCACATGCTTGCAATTGTATTTTCTGATCCCTTTTGGCTCAAGGTCACTAAGGGACTTTTGTTAAGTGCTTGGAGTAGCTTCATGTCATGCCTTGCTTTGCCATGTTAAGTTCCTGTAGCATATAGTTTTCATCCTCCAAAGTGTGCTACCTGATCTGAAATTCCAGACTTGTGTTAATTTCACTAAGTCTGAAACCTGTTTATCGTTTGCGTTTTTGCCATGCTTTTTTGAACCTGTTAATGGATGAATTAGCTGTATCTCAGCGTTCATCTTTTGTAAAGCATCTTGAGTGGATCCCTGCCATGTATTTTGTTGCCATGTTTGGGTGCTGTAGCATATTTATCTTGTTGCATTTAGTTGGTCACTTGCTGTTTATCGCAGACCGGTGCCATATTTGTTTTGCCTGCCATTTCCAAACCGTGCATCCGATTCCGGTGATCTTTATATCGATTTCAACCGAAATCATCTCCTCTTTCCAGTGGCACTCTTGGATTTCCAAGTTGAGGCCAGGTTCATTCATTCCCTTGCAAATCATGCATATGCATCGCATACCGCATCTCGCATATCATATCGTGTTCATGTGTTGGTTGTTTACCATGTTGTGTGATTCTTTCCGGTGTTTGCTTCTTCGGGTTGGTTCCGATAATGTCGCATTTGTGAGGACCCATTCGTCTACGTCCGTCTGTCTTCTTCATGGACTCGTTCTTCTTCCTTGCGGGATCTCAGGCAAGATGATGATACCCTCGAAATCACTTCTATCTTTGTTTGCTAGTTGTTCGCTCTTTTGCTATGCGTATGCTGCGATACCTACCACTTGCTTATCATGCCTCCTATATTGTTGAACCAAGCCTCTAACCTACCTTGTCCTAGCAAACCGTTGTTTGGCTATGTTACCGCTTTGCTCAGCCCCTCTTATAGCGTTGTTAGTTGCAGGTGAAGATTGAAGTTTGTTCCTTGTTGGAACATGGAGATCGTTCCTTGTTGGAACATTGTTTACTTGTTGGGATATCACAATATATCTTATTTAATTAATGCATCTATATACTTGGTAAAGGGTGGAAGGCTCGGCCTTATGCCTGGTGTTTTGTTCCACTCTTGCCGCCCTAGTTTCCGTCATATCGGTGTTATGTTCCCGGATTTTGTGTTCCTTACGCGGTTGGGTTATAACGGGAACCCCTTGACAGCTCTCCTTGAATAAAACTCCTCCAGCAATGCCTAACATTGGTTTTACCATTCGCCACCTAGCCTTTTCTTCTCCCTTGGGAGTCGCGCTCCTGAGGGTCATCATTATTTTAAGGGACATTTACATCTATGCCCTAATTTGCGCCCACTCTTAGATTTACCCCTAATTTCAAAGCCTGCTCAAATTTTCCCCTCCGCCATTAGGTGCACTTACAGAAATACCCTTCTGTGTTGTTACCGTCCGGTCAAAGCAGGTCAAAGGGCTTTGACCATCTTGAAAAAAATAGCAAAAAAATTCTAAAAAATCTGAAAATTTGTGGGATCAAAGATACTCAGGTTCTCAAGGTGTGTGCAAAGTTTCATGCTGTTCGTACATTCCAAGAGCTCGTGTCAGAGGAAAAACAATAAATATGTAAGCCTGTGAATAGTAAATTCAAAAAATAGTAAGAAAATTCAAAAAAAAATGAAATTTTTTGGCATCAAAGAGGCTCGGGTCTGCAAGCTGTGTGCAAATTTTTGTTGTGTTTGGACATTGGAGGGGCTTGTGGAGAAAAAAACAAAATTTGGCTCAGGAAAAAACTTGGGAAAAAATGACTATTTTGTTTTTTCTTGCTAGAGCTCCTCGCATGCCATTTGATCACAAAAACTTGCAAGCACCTAGTGCACCCAAGCCACTTTGATGCCAAAAAAATTCATATTTTTTTTTTAATTTTTTTGCTATTTTATTTCAAATTTATTGTTCACAAGCGTGCAGATTAACTTTTCTTCCTCGCCACGAGCTCCTGGAATGTCCAAATAGCACGAAAATTTGCACACACCTTGGGCGCATGAGTATCTTCGATCTCACAAAATTTTAGATTTTTTAGATTTTTTTTGCTATTTTTTTCAGGACGGTCAAAGCTGTTTGACCGGACGGTAACGGCGCAAAAGGGCATTTCTATAAGGGCACCTAACGGCGGAGGGGCAAATTTGAGCAGGCTTTCGAATTAGGGGTATATCTGATTAGGTGGTTCGAGTTAGGGACAGAAATGCAAATGGCCCTTATTTTAACCCCCCCCCCCCAGGCCAGTGCTCCTCTGAGTGTTGGTCCAAACTAGAGTCCTGTGCAGCGCCCCCTCGGGGAAACTCGAGGTTTGGTTTTAGTTGTATGGAGAGCTCATCTAAGTGTGCCCTGAGAACGAGATATGTGCAGCTCCTATCGGGATTTGTCGGCACATTCGGGCGGTGTTGCTGGTCTTGTTTTACTATTGTCGAAATGTCTTGTAACCGGGATTCCGAGTCTGATCGGGTCTTCCCGCTAGAAGGAATATCCTTCGTTGACCGTGAGAGCTTGTGATGGGCTAAGTTGGGACAGCACTGCAGGGATTTGAACTTTTGAAAGCCGTTCCCGCGGTTATGGGCAGAGGGGAATTTGTTAATGTCCGGTTGTAGATAACATGAACCTTAACTTAATTAAAATGAATCAACTGCGTGTGTTACCGTGATGGTCTCTTCTCGGCGGAGTCCGGGAAGTGAACACGGTGTTGGAGTAATGCTTGCCGTAGGTTGTTCTATAGTTCTTCGTTCGTGCTTTGCCTTCTCTTCTCGCTCTCTTTTGCGAACAGGTTAGCCACCATATATGCTAGTCGCTTGCTGCAGCTCCACCTCATACCTTTACCTTACCCATAAGCTTAAATAGTCTTGATCGCGAGGGTGCGAGATTGCTGAGTCCCCGTGACTCACAGATACTTCCAAAACCAGCTTGCAGGTGCCGATGAGCCTGTGCAGATGACGCAACCAAGCTCAGGAGGAGCTCGATGAAGATCTTGTCCTTTGTGTTGTTTCGTTCTAGTTGATCAGTAGTGGAGCCCAGTTGGGGTCGATCGGGGACCTCCTCGCATTTGGGGTTCTTCTTTTATTTTGGTTCCATAGTCGGACCTTGATTGTATTTGGATGTTGTAATGCTTTATTCATGTAATTGTGTGAAGTGGCGAGTGTAAGCCAGCTATGTATCTCTTTCTCTTACGTATTACATGGGTTGTGTGAAGATTACCTCACTTGCGACATTGCTTTCAATGCGGTTATGCCTCTAAGTCGTGCTTCGACACGTGGGAGATATAGCCGCATCGAGGGCGTGACAGCTACATAGCCTCTCGGAACTATTTCCAAACATAGCTCACGAAGATTTTCGGCTAACTCCCTTCGTAATTGTCCCGTCATTAGTGTATTGACATGGCTCTTACGGCTCAATGCGTCAGCTACTACATTAGCCTTTCCGGGGTGATAATGCAATCCCATATCATAATCCTTGATGAGCTCCAACCATCTCCTTTGTCTGAGGTTTAACTCCTTCTGCGTGAAAATGTATTTCAAACTCTTATGATCCGTGTACACCTCGCAATGGTTTCCAATCAGAAAATGTCTCCAAGTCTTCAGTGCATGCACTACGGCTGCTAACTCCAAATCATGCGTAGCATAATTCAACTCATGAGGCTTAAGCTGTCTTGAGGCATATGAAACAACTCTCCCTTCTTGCATAAGCACTGCTCCAAGTCTTCGACGTGAAGTGTCGCAATACACCTCATAATCCTTGGTTTGGTCTGGCAAAATCAACACTGGTGAAGTAACCAAGCGTTTCTTCAACTCCTGGAAACTAGCCTCACACTCCTCGGTCCATATGAACTTGGTATCCTTCTTTAATAACTCCGTCATAGGTTTTGCAATCTTTGAGAAATTCTCAAAAAATCTCCGGCAGTATCCTGCGAGTCCAAGAAAACTCCGGATCTCTCCAACTGTGGTTGGTGCTTCCCACTTGGTCACGGTATCAACTTTAGTGGGATCTACTGATATACCTTCTCCGGATATAACGTGTCCAAGGAATCCTACTTCCTTCAACCAAAACTCACATTTGCTGAACTTGGCATACAACTGATGTTATCTAAGCTTCTCAAGTACCAATCGCAAATGTTCCTTATGCTCCTCTTCATTCTTCGAGTAAACCAGAATATCATCAATGAACGCCACGACGAACTTATCCAAGAACTCCATAAACACTTTGTTCATCATGTTCATAAAATAGGCAGGTGCGTTAGTCAGACCAAATGACATAACGGTATACTCGTATAGCCCATACCTGGTGGTAAAAGCTGTCTTAGGTATATCCTGTTCTCGAATCTTCAACTAGTGGTATCCCGATCGCAGATCGATCTTGGAAAACACTTTAGCTCCTTGCAATCAATCAAACAGATCATTGATCATTGGTAGTGGGTACTTGTTCTTGATCGTTACTTCATTCAATCCACGATAATCAACAACCATCCTTAACGATCCATCCTTTCTCTCCACTAGAAGTATTGGTGATCCCCAAGGCGACGAACTTGGGCGAATGTAACCTTTATCCAGTAACTCCTTAATCTGCTTCTTAATCTCCACCAAATCCTTTGCGGGCATCCTGTATGGTCTCTTTGATATTGGCTCTGTGCCTGGCAATAGCTCAATCAAAAACTCAATATCTCTATCCGATGGCATGCCTGGCAACTCTTCTGGAAATACTTCAGGGAAATCCCTTACCATTGGTACTTCCTCCTGCACAACTCCTGTTAAACAATTTACGTGAGTCCCTTTTGGCACATGTTGGGATACATACTTGATCCTTCTCCCTTCTGGGGTAGTAAGCAAAATTGTCTTACTGGCGCAATCGATGTTTCCTCCATACATCGATAGCCAATCCATACCCAGAATTACATCCAATCCTTGTGATTCCAAAATGATTAAATCCGAGGGAAACACATGCCTACCTATACTCAATGGCACTTGAAAACATCCTTGACTGGCCATATACTCCGCTCCTGGTGAGCTTACTAGCATAGGTGTTCTAAGAACCTTAGTGGGCAGGTTATACTTATCCACAAATCCCCTTGATATGTATGAATGCGATGCACCAGTATCAAAAAGAATGAGTGCGGTAAATGACTTAACCAAAAACTTACCGATTACGGCATCCGGCTGCTCTTCAACCTCCTCCACGTTAACGTGGTTCACCTGTCCCCTGTTAAAAGGGTTTGGCTTCTTCCCAGAGCTTCCATTGCCATTCTGGCCTTCAGGACATTCATTGGCATAATGTCCGGTCTTCTGGCACTTTAAGCAAGTGACTTGACTCAGGTCCTTCTTGGCTGGGGTTGATGGGTTGGTACGGTTCTGGCCATTGCTTCCTCCATTGCCATTACTATTCTTGGTGCCATTGTGATTGTGCAAGCTACCTCCTCCATGGGTATGCTGAAAATGTCCTCCTGGTCTAGGGGTAAAACATGGCTTCTGCTGAGCTCTAGAATTGTACTTCCCTTGTCCATACTTCCTCTTGCGATTCTCAATTTGCTGCTGCTTGCCTTCAATCATAAGAGCACGGTCTACCAACTCCTGGTAGTTGTGGAAGGTTGCTACCATCAACTGCATGCTCAACTCATCATTCAGTCCTTCCAGAAACTTCTCCTGCTTAGATGCATCCGTAGCAACGTCATCTTGGGCATAACGTGCTAATTTACTAAAGTCCTCCACATACTGGCCAACTGTCCGTCCTCCTTGGCGCAAGTTATGAAACTCACGCTTCTTCATGGCCATAGCTCCTGCTGAAACATGGGCAATACGAAAAGCCTGCTGAAACTGGTCCCATGTGATAGTGTCGACAGGGAAAGTGGCTGTGAAATTCTCCCACCATGATGTTGCGGGTCCTTCAAGCTAATGTGCGGCAAACTTCACCTTCTCCGCATCTGTGCATCCTGCTGTGGTCAACTCTCTAGCTGTCTTGCGGAGCCAATCATCTGCTACTATCGGCTCGGTGCTACTAGAGAACACCGACGGATTCAGCCTAAGAAAACGGTCTAAGTGATCAACAGGTGGTGGTAGTGGTGCTGGGTTGTTGTTGTTGTTCCCCTGATTCTGATTCTGGACTAGCAACTGCATCAATGTGTTCTGCTGCTGGATCAACTCGGTGAACTCCGGTGGAAAGGTAAATCCGGGGTCACGTCTCGGAGGCATATGAGGGTTTAGAAAAGATGAGGTTTAAGAATAGAGGGGTCTAAAGAGAAAACACTACCCATATGCACATGAGGCAAAAGCAAACAATTCACTTCATTCAATCAAACAAGGGCATACAATCGATCTAGATATCGCAAAAGTGCTCGGACTACTGTATTTACATGGTGGACTACTACTACTGATGAGGTGGTAGTCATCATCGCTATCATCTGGATCCGAGTCGGTGTCGTCGATGATGATGTAGTCTTTCGAGCGAATCTCCTTGGGTTGTTCGTCTTCATCTACTGGTGTAGGGCCTCCCATAAATATCCCGATCTTCTTGATCAGATCGTCATTCTTCTCCACCAATACTTCAATTTCTTCTTCATAATCTTCTTGTGTAGCCTTGAGTTCTTCCTCTAGTTCCTTGATTCTTGTCTTAGCCTTCTTCAGGTCTATCATGTCGGCGCACATCTGGTTTTCCTGTCGCCGAATATGCTAGTTTAACTCCTGGATAAAAGCTGCAATTGATCTATCCTTTCTGGTGCTGATCATCTCCCAGTGCTCATCTCGGTGCCCACTAATCTGGTAGATAGTATCCTTGAGATCATTGCGGTAGACTTCTCCAATGCGTCCCATGGCGATGTGAGCTGCCATGCTCTTTCCTAGACTCCAAGTTGGTGCATCAAAAGAAAACTCTATGGGCTTAGTGACTGGCATGAACGTCCTTCCTGGAACTTGAACTTGAATCATCCAGCGCTCTTCTTTAGGTAAAGTGGCGTTGTAGGTTCCGGTGAAGCTCGGTACTCCTATGTTCAGGTATCTAGTGACTTCCTTCAAGTGACGTCCAAAGGGTGTATCTTCATCCAGTTGCGTGAACTTGTTCCTTGCATCTGCCATCCTAAAGAGTAGAAAAGATGAGAGGTCAGAAGAGAAGAGAGTGAGTAGTGATCTAGGTCTTTAGCTTAGTGGTCGTGTCCTATAGTCAGCGTGTGCTCTGATACCATCTCTGTAGCGACCAGACCTCAAACAGTCTGATCTCTGTGCTCAGGTGTCATCCCTGGATCAGTAATGCTGACACCACACAGTACTCGGAGGATTTATAACAGAGTAGCAATCACACACTTATTACATCGAGTGTCTCAATAGAGAACTTATTACAATAAATATGGCTTAAGGCCATCTAATAACTATAACAGCAGAAGGCTTGGAAGATAAGTGAGTCCATCAACTCCAACGGCATCACTGAGTATAGAACCACGACCTAAAAACTCCTTAATCGTCGTCTGAAAAGTCTGCAACATTAACATTGCAGCCCGAAACGGGTCAGCACATGGAATATGCTGGCAAAGTAACACATAGAGAGTAATGGAATGAAACAGCTATACTATATGCATATTTGGCTGGTGGAAAGCTCTATGGTTACAGTTTTGCATAAAGCCAATTTTTCCCTACTGCAAAGGAATAAATTTTATTTAACTATCATGGTAGTTGTTAAACATTAAGAATGGTTGACAGCATCCTCAATCCCAATTAAGCATCATCATTAAACAAAATCCAACAAAATTAATTTTTAGAGTAACATGTTGAGATTCACATGATAATCCAAGTACTAGATACTCCAGATGTCCATAACCGGGGACACGGCTAACCATGATTAGTTTATACACTCTGCAGAGGTTTGCGCACTTTTCCCCACAAGACTTGATCGCCTCCGTTTGGTTTCTCGCACTACATGGTATTTGAGAAGATGGATGACCGAGACATAATCTTTCAGAAGTGCTAGCACCTTACGATGGATAGACTGTTACACCTACTTTCCCCTACATCTGCTAGTCTACCCTGTAAGAGTTCGCACGACTTAATCAACTATGCCAGAGCCCATAATAGCTTGTGGCTGCACACGGAAGTTTCTAGTATGAAAAATCTCATGATCCCTTTGGGCCTGGGTGGCAGTCCATAAAAAACAGGCAATCCTGGAATACCCAGGTACCTCAATCCACCCAGATGTGTATTTAAGTTGCCACCTTAATAAACCATTAATTAACAAACTCACGTCTGTCATGGATATCACTCACCCAATCCACGTCTACTAGCATAGCATAGCAATAGTAAGCAAACGTAGAAGTAACTCCCAAAGGTTTGAAAATAAACAGGTAATAGGTACTACCTCAACTACTTCCCATCCCACAATTTAATTAGATCCTAATCATGCAATGTTTGAGGATTAATCTAATGCAATAAAACTGGGTAGTAGGAGGTATGATCAAAGTGTTACTTGCCTTGCTGATGATCCGCGAAACCTAGCGATTCGAAGTAACAGGCGGCGCACTTCGGGCATTCTATCACGGACAAACAAACAAGCATGCAATAATTATTCATCTAATGCACGGGTAAAACCCGAATAAGAGATCTAACCAGAAGGTTCAACTTAAGAACTCCGGTTTGCAAAAAGAATCAAATCAAACGTAGCAACGAAAGTCAAACGGCAAAAGAAACAAGCTTCGTTTACTATTCTGGATCTAGGGCAATTTTTACAGTGGCAAAAACTTGTTTAAGTTGGTTAAACAGTTAGAGTGTTTCGAGACGAAACTCCAGGCGCTTGAATCACCTGATTCCAATAATCGAGCGAAAAGTTATACTAAAACGAAAATCGAATCAGGAATCACGATCAGAAAAATCACGGATTAAATCCGAGAAAAAGAAAAATGACGAACGTTCACTAGAACGAACGAACGGACGAACGCTCGCTATTTAAATAAATCGGAAAAAACCGATCTATTTAAAAAAACGGAAACTAGAAAAACCGACGAAAAACCGAACGGTTTTTTTCGAGAAAACCGGTGGCATAGAAATCGAGGCAACCTCGGGCGGCGAATCGGCGAGGCGGCGGGCGGCGGCTCCGGCGACGGCGGCGGCGACGGGCGGCAGCGGCGGCGCGGGCGGCGGCCGACGCTAGGGTTTCGGGGCGCGCGTGGTCTGGGGTTTCGGCTGGGCCTTCCCCCGACTTATAAACCCGGCCGGGCCAGGAGTCCGGGTCGGACACGGCCCGTTAGGTCGGTTCTTTTTTTTTTAAATAATTACGCGCAGAAAAACAAATAAAAGAAATACTAAACTAACTCCAAAAATCCCGAAATAAAAGTTCCCGGGCTTCTAAAATCAAGACGCACAAGGTGAACATTTACTTGGGGCCTAAATGCAATTTTGAAAAACGCACATTTTTCCTAAATTCAAATAAAATACCAAAAAAACTCCGAAATAAAATCTTATTTGATTTTTTATTAAATCCTCAATATTTCTTTATTTTGGGAAAGTCATTTTATCCCCTCTCTCATATTTTTGTAATAGAAATAATTTATGATAAAATAATTAAAATCAAATGATCCTATTCGCAAAATTTGAGAAAACTCAAATATGAAAATAACAAAATCCCCAACTCTCTCCGTGGGTCCTTGAGTTGCGTGGAATTTCTAGGATCAAAACCAAAAGCAAATAAAATATGATATGTAATGATGATCTAATGTATAACATTCAAAATTGAAAATTTGGGATGTTACAGATGATCATCACACTTCTATTTATTTACAACTCAATGATTACAACTCGATACTAGAACAAGATATGACTCTATATGAATGCCTTCGGCTGTGTGCCGGGATGGGCAATGAATCAAGAGTGACATGTATGATAAATTATGCATGGTGTCTTTGCCACAAATACGATGTCAACTACATGATCATGCAAGGCAATATGACAATGATGAAGCGTGTCATAATAAATGAAACCGTGGAAAGTTGCATGGCAATATATCTCGGAATGGCTATGGAAATGCCATAATAGGTAGGTATGCTGGCTGTTTTGAGAAAGATATAAGGAGGTTTATGTGTGATAGAGCGTATCATATCACGGGGTTTGAATGCACTGGTGAAGTTTGCACGAACTCTCAAGGTGAGAAAGGGCAATGCACGGTACCGAAGAGGCTAACAATGATGGAAAGGTGAGAGTGTGTATAATCCATGGACTCAACATTAGTCATAAAGAACTCACATACTTACTGCAAAAGTCTACAAGTCATCAAACACCAAGCATTACGCGCATGCTCCTAGGGGGGGGGTAGATTGGTAGGAAAAGACCATCGCTCGTCCCCGACCGCCACTCATAAGGATGGCAATCAAAGAACACCTGATGTATCAAATTTGTTACACAACGGTTACCATACGTGCATGCTACGGGACTTGCAAACTTCAACACAAGTATTTCTCAAATTCAAAACTACTCAACTAGCATGACTCTAATATTACCATCTTCATATCTCAAAACAATCATCAAGTATCAAACTTCTCATAGTATTCAATGCACTTTTATGAAAGTTTTTATTATACCAATCTTGGATGCCTATCATATTAGGACTAATTTTATAGCCAAAGCAAACTACCATGCTGTTCTAAAGGATTCTCAAAATAATATAAGTGAAGCATGAGAGATCAATAATTTCTAAAAAATAAAACCACCACCATGCTCTAAAAGATATAAGTGAAGCACTAGAGCAAAATTATCTAGCTCAAAAGATATAAGTGAAGCACATAGAGTATTCTAATAAATTCCGATTCATGTGTGTCTCTCCCAAAAGGTGTGTACAGCAAGGATGATTGTGGTAAACTAGAAAGCAAATACTCAAATCATAAAATACGCTCCAAGCAAAACACATATCATGTGGTGAATAAAAATATAGCATCAAGTAAAGTTACCGATGGACGAAGACGAAAGAGGAGATGCCTTCCAGGGCATACCCAAGCTTGGGCTTTTGGTTGTCCTTGAATTTTACCTAGGGGTGCCTTGGGAATCCCCAAGCTTAGGCTCTTGCCACTCCTTATTCTATAGTCCATTAAATCTTTACCCAAAAATTGAAAACTTCACAACACAAAACTCAACAGAAAAATCTCATGAGCTCCGTTAGTATAAGAAAACAAACCACCACTTAAGTTACTATAATGAACTCATTATTTATTTATGTTGGTGTTAAACCTACTGTATTCCAACTTCTCTATTGTCATACCCCCCAATACTAGCCATAGATTCATCAAAATGAGTAAAACAACACACGAAAAACAGAATCTGTCAAAAACAGAACAGTATGTAGTAATTTGTTGGTTTCGAATACTTCTGTAACCCCAAAAATTCTGAAATAAATTGGTGGACGTGAGGAACTTGTCTATTAATCATCTTCAAAAATAATCAACCTAATCGCACTCTCCAATAAAAAATGGCAGCAAATCTCGTGAGCGCTAAAGTTTCTGTTTTTTACAGCAAGATCGCAAAAACTCCCCCCAAGTCTTCCCAAAGGTTCTACTTGGCACAAACACTAATTAAAAGCATAAAACCACATATAAACATAAGCTATATGAATTATTCATTACTAAACAGGAACAAAAAACAAGAAACAAAAATAAAATTGGGTTTCCTCCCAACAAGCGCTATCGTTTAACGCCCCTAGCTAGGCATAGATAATTTCAATGATGCTCATATGAAAGACAAGAATTGAAGCACAAAAGAGAGCATCATAAAACACGTGACAAACACATCTAAGTCTAACATACTTCCTATGCATAGGCATCTTATAGTCAAACAAATTATCAAGGCAAGCAAAAACTAGCATATGCAAGGAAGCGGAAAGAAACAATAGCAATCTCAACATAACAAGAGGTAGTTTAGTAACATGAAAATTTCTACAATCATATTTTCCTCTCTCATAATAATTACATGTGGTATCATAAGCAAATTCAACAAAATAGCTATCACATAAAATATCTTCAACACGATACACATGCATGCAAAGTTGACACTCTTCCAAAATAGTGGGATTAACATTAACTAAAGTCATGACCTCTCCAAACCCACTTTTATCGAATATTTCATAAGATTGAACATTCTCCAAATATGTGGGATATAACCCACATTCAATAATATTGCAAACACCATTATCAATATCATATTCATCATGGGGCTTAAATAAATTTTCAAGATCAAAAGGAGAATCACCCCAATCATGATCATTGCAACAAATAGTAGTCATGGAAAAACTAGCATCCCCAAGCTTGAGGCTTTGCATATCATTAACACAATTGATATTAAGATAATTTATGATAACATCATTGCAATCATTCTTTTCATTGAAGGGACTATCAAGTATGGGTACAATAGCAACGATCTCATGTTTAACATAAGGAACTATAGCAAACTCATCTTCATAAATATTGGCATCATGGCCACAAGAATAGCAAGCATCATGTTCATCAAGGGATATTTCAATCAAATAATTGGAATCATAATTATCTATAGATTCATGCATATCATTATTTTCTTCCCAAGCAACGGTCATTCTTTCAATAAATTCTTTGACATAGACATTATGAGCATAGTTTTCATAGCAATATTTAAGTATGTCAAAATTTTCAGATTCGTAAAGAGTAATATCATACTTTCCAATCAAAGAAGCAACTTCATAAGCACCCTTAAAAGCAACAAATTCTTCAATTTGTTTGATATCGTAGTAACTATAAACACCCTTTGCATAGGAAGATAAGATTTCATTATCATTAAACTCACATAGGTAGGGGAGGTGTTTTTTAGGGTTATTAGAGCAACAAGTAAAATCATAAATTTCACAAATATTCCAAGCATAACATAGCAATCTGCTTATTTGATCCCGTAAGAGTCTCCCTTTTTTAGACAAACGACGACGCACAGAATGAGCATGCTCATCTAAAGATTTCCCATCAACTAGGCTAGTTGGGGTTTCAGCACGAGCGCATAAGGACCGAAGATGATCCAAGTAGAACAATTTATGTGGATCCATATCAATAGATTTTTAGCAAGCAAAGATGCATGCTAGTAGAAGGCACATGGTAACACGAGCAAACAGAAGGACGGCCGGAAAAGGGTGAATAAAACGGCAAAGGTGAAGTGGGGGAGAGCAAAACGAGAGGCAAATGGCAAATAATGTAATGCGAGGGGTAAGAGTTTGTGATGGGTACTTGGTATGTCTTGACTTGTTGCAACCTCCCTGGCAACGGCGCCAGAAATCATTCTTGCTACCTCTTGAGCACTACGTTGGTTTTCCCTTGAAGAGGAAAGGGTGATGCAGCAAAGTAGCGTAAGTATTTCCCCCAGTTTTTGAGAACCAAGGTATCAATCCAGTAGGAGACTACATGCAAGTCGCCTCGCACCTACACAAACAAATAAGAACCTTGCAACCAAGGCGATAAAAGGGTTGTCAATCCCTTCACGGCCACTTGCAAAAGTGAGATCTGATAGACATAATAAGATAAATATTTTTGGTATTTTTATGATATAGATTGAAAGTAAAGATTGCAAAGTAAAATATATTGGAAACTTATATGATGGAAAATAGACCCAAGGGCCATAGGTTTCACTAGTGGCTTCTCTCAAAATAGCATAAGTATTACGGTGGGTGAACAAATTACTATCGAGCAATTGATAGAAAAGTGCATAATTATGAGAATATCTAGGCATGATCATGTATATAGGCATCATGTCCGCGACAAGTAGACCGAAACGATTCTGCATCTACTACTATTACTCCACACATCGACTGCTATCCACCATGCATCTAGAGTATTAAGTTCATAAGAACAGAGTAACGCATTAGGCAAGATGACATTATGTAGAGGGATAAACTCAAGCAATATGATATAAAACCCATCTTTTTATCCTCGATGGCAACAATACAATGCGTGCCTTGTTGCCCCTGCTGTCACTGGGAAAGGACACCACAAGATTGAACCCAAAGCTAAGCACTTCTCCCATTGCAAGAAAGATCAATCTAGTAGGCCAAACCAAACTGATAATTCGAAGAGACTCGCAAAGATAACAAATCATACATAAAAGAATTCAGAGAAGAACCAAATATTGTTCATAGATAATCTTGATCATAAACCCACAATTCATCGGATCCCGACAAACACACCGCAAAAGAATTACATCGAATAGATCTCCAAGAAGATCGAGGAGAACTTTGTATTGAGATCCAAAGAGAGAGAAGAAGCCATCTAGCTAATAACTATGGACCCGAAGGTCTGTGATAAACTACTCACACATCATCGGAGAGGCTATGGTGTTGATGTAGAAGCCCTCCGTGATCGATTCCCCCTTCGGCGGAGCTCCGAAAAAGGCCCAAGATGAGATCTCTTGGGTACAGAAGGTTGCGGCCGTGGAAATAGGGTTTCGTGGTGCTCTCGGATGTTTTTAGGGTATATGGACATATATAGGCGAAAGAAGTCGGTCAGGGGAGCCACGAGGGGCCCACGAGGTTGGGGGCGCGTCCAGGGGGGCACGCGCGCCTCCCTGCCTCGTGGCCACCTCGAAGCTTCCCTGACGTCTACTCCAAGTCTCCTGGATTGCTTCCGTTCCAAAAATAACTCTCCCGAAGGTTTCATTCTGTTTGGACTCCATTTGATATTCCTTTTCTTCGAAACACTGAATAGGCAAGAAAACAACAATTTGGGTTGGGCCTCCGGTTAATAGGTTAGTCCCGAAAAAAATATAAAAGTGTAAAATAAAGCCCGTTATCATCCAAAACAGATAATATAATAGCATGGAACAATCAAAAATTATAAATACGTTGGATACGTATCATCCACGGCTCTGATGTTGATCATTGATCGGAAGGTGTTCCGGTCATGTCTATACTTCACCGAACCTATAGGGTCACACGCTTAAGGGTCATCTATCTGCTGAATACTATACAGGGAGTCTGAGAGAAATGGACTAATCTCGAATTGTTCAGGAATGCGTCGAAAATTATTTTAGTGGGTACTGGAAATGTTCTAGGCCCACATAAATACTTTTGGTTCGAACGAACGCTGAAAAATGTCGTCATGAATAGTGAAATCGCATTCTTGTTTGCTTTTCGCAGATGAAAATCACTAATCTGGAATTGTTCTGGAACGTGTTGAAAATTATTTTAGTGGGTACTGGAAATGTTCTAGGCCCACATAAATATTTTCGTTTCGAACGGACGTTGAAAAACGTCATCATGAATAGTGAAATCGCATTATTGTTTGCTTTTCGTAGATGAAAATCACTAATTTGGAATTGTTCCGGAATGCGTCGAAAATTATTTTAGTGGGTAATCAAAATTTTCTAGGCCCACATAAATATTTTCGGTTCGAACGAACGCTGAAAAATGTTGTCATGAATAGTGAAAGTGCTTTTTGGGTGGCTTCTTGGAGAAGCCACCTTGAGGGCCCTTGTCGGTGTCAAAACTGGCGGATCTCGGGTAGGGGGTCCCGAACTATGCGTCTAAGGCGGATGGTAACAGGAGGCGGGGGACACGATGTTTACCCAGGTTCGGGCCCTCTCGATGGAGGTAATACCCTACATCCTGCTTGATTGATCTTGATGATATGAGTATTACAAGAGTTGATCTACCACGAGATCGTAGAGGCTAAACCCTAGAAGCTAGCCTATGGTATGATTGTATGTTGTGCTACGAACTAAACCCTCCGGTTTATATAGACACCGGAGGGGCTAGGGTTACACAAAGTCGGTTACTAGGGAGGAGATCTGCATATCCGTATTGCCAAGCTTGCCTTCCACGCCAAGGAGAGTCCCATCCAGACATGGGATGAAGTCTTCAATCTTGTATCTTCATAGTCCAACAGTCCGGCCACAGGATATAGTCCGGCTGTCCAGAGACCCCTAATCCAGGACTCCCTCAGTAGCCCCTGAACCAGGCTTCAATAACGATGAGTCCGGCGCGCAGATTTGTCTTCGGCATTGCAAGGCAGGTTCTTCCTCCGAATACTCTATAGAAGATTTTGAACACAAGGACAGTGTCCGGCTCTGCAAAACAAGTTCCACATACCACCGTAGAGAGAATAATATTTCCACAAATCTAATATGCTAACACGTTCGATAGCATGACATCATACCATGGCCCGATCATTATTCGAACCGTTCTTCTCAACCAGCTACTGCACATATCGCCAGGTGGTTTCCTTGGCACGTCTTGTCGAAGCAGAGATCATGTCCCCTTATCACGGGATTCTCATTAATACGGATGTGGGTAACCCAACCGCGCCATCAATTATGGTGCTTGGGGAATGAGAGGTTTTACCACGTGAGTGGGGAGGCGCATCGCCTCTTCCGCCCTTATAAAGGGACAAGGATTCACTCTTTTCACCCATGCCTTCTTCCCGATTCATTCCCTTCTGCTCAGGCTCCAGCGCCCAAGCGCTCACCTTCTCTGCCCACAAAAAGGTCTTCCAAAGATGTCCAGATCTGGAGCAGGAGGCAAATGGATGGCCTCTACCGTCCGAGAGAAGGATATCAAAAAGCTTCAGGAGGCCGGGTATCTGGCCAAGAAAATCAGCCACCATCTCCCGACAGCGGGACAGATCGTCCCCACTCCGGAACCCCACGAGAGGGTTCTATTCCTCCCTCACTTTGTCCGCGGGCTAGGGTTTCCCCTCCACCCGTTCGTGGCTGGCATCATGTATTATTACGGGATCGATCTTCACGATCTGTCCCCTAATTCCTTCCTCAACATCTCGACATTCATTGTCATGTGCGAGGCTTTTCTCCGCATTTCGCCGCACTTCGGTTTATGGCTGAAGGTTTTTAATGTGAAGCCCAAGGTGGTGGGCGGCGAGCACGCCGAGCGCGGGGGCGCTATGGTGAGCGAGATGCCCAACGTCACATGGCCAACGGGAACCTTTAATGATTCTGTCAAGGAGTGGCAACAAGAGTGGTTTTACATCACTGAGCCGTGCGGCAAGGAATGGGCCGCCTCTCCCGAGTTTCGATCCGGTGCCCCTCTGTGGCTGACATACTGGGTTAGGGATGGCCTGGACTGGTCCTCGTCCGTCGAACTGTCGGTGCTCCGGACACGCGTTAAAGATATGGGAGATAAGAACATTGAACTTGTCAATGTAGTCCAGGTGATGTTAGTCCGCCGGGTACTGCCTTGTCAACACCAGACTTGCAATCTATGGGAATTCGATCCGGCTAGGCACCAAACCTTGTGAGGGTTCTTCGGCTCCTCGCACAAGGACATTTGGAAGGTGCTTTTCAAGTCCAGCAAATCATGGCCGGATTCACCAAGGACCGCGGGTACCAACTGTCCTGCCCTACAAGTTCGGTGAGTTTATTCAACTTTTCTATCTGCATGACCCAAAGGAAGTGCTTGACGCGTGTTATTCAACTCTCCCAGGGCTGGACGAAGAAGGCGGAGCGGATCCATTGTCCGGCCCGGCTGCCCGAAGACCCGGCCATCCCACTTCTGACGAAGATGCTGGTCCCGGCGCCTTACAAGGTGCCGAAGAAGACGGCCGAGAAGGAGGCCAAGAAGACCCGAGGTGGCCTTCGTTGCCGCGCACTTCAGACACAATATCCAAAGGTTCTGGTGCCCATTGCGCCTCCGAAGAGGACGAAGAGGAGGAGGAAAATGAATCCCCTACGGGGGAAGAAGGAAGAGGACAGCCTCCGTACCCTTGGAGGCCAAACGACCCAAAAGGGGAAGGTCACCTCTTCCGGAGGAGTCCACTGCCACCGCCGATAGCAGCCCGGCCTGGGATCCCAGGGCCCAGCCCCTGGTGAACTCATAAGTATATACAATCCGAGTACGTTTAAGCGTCCGGACTCATCGTGGCTTAGTATTTTAGCCTGAGCATATATTTTTTTTGTAGTCCGGCGAGGTCCCTTACCAAACAATCCTCATCAGAGGACCTGTTGAGCTCAAATGCTATGGAGAGCGGGATGCCCCCAAAGGCCCCTTCCTCCAAATAGGTGCATAACACCGAGGCTTCGTCCCAGAAGGACTCCGGCCAAGGAGGAAAGGAAGAAACCATGAAGGCGGCGCCTGGAGGTCAAACCGCAGGGACCGAACACGTGGGGGAAAAGATTCCCATGGGGTCTAACGGCGGGGGCAATCCTGAGTTCAGCTCCCCACCGGATGCGATTCTAGAGACCTATACAGCTCCAGAATCAAGAAGGCAGCCTCCTTCGGCTGGAGGGGGCGTGGCTGTTCTGCCGGCGACCTCTGGTGATGTAGGTTTCAATGCTTCCTCCTCGAGGTGAGGTAGCAACCTGCACTTTGGGTAACTCTTGGAGGGGCGCTCGATTTCGTATTCCTCGGCCGCAAGGACTTCGGTCCATCTGTCTGCTAGCAAATCTTGATCAGCTTGAAGTTGTTGTTGCTTTTTCTTCAAGCTATTTGTTGTGGCCATAAGCCGGCGCTTGAAGCGCTCCTGTTCGACGGGATCCTCAGGCACGATAAATTCTTCGTCGCCGAGGCTCACCTCGTCTTCGGACAGGCATGTAATTGTCCCCCTCCGATTCTCCATTTGCTGCGCGCTCTGGAGGGCTAGCTTGTTCACTCTCCCGCTCTAAATCATGCTGGAGGGGACTATTATCGTCTTCGGCACTATCCGGAGTGTTATTGTCTCTTGTGCCGGTATCACTACTTTTGCTATGGCGGGACTTAGAGCGGCGCCGCTGACGTCGGTGCTTGGTTGCTTCTTGGAGGGGTCATCCTTCGTTGTCTCGTCGCCATTGCCTTCTTTTGGGGTGTCCACCATGTATATATCATATGATGAGGTGACGGTCCAGCGCCCTGTGGGTGGTGGTTCCTGTTCGTCTCCTGCATCGTCGTCCATACTGCCGATGTCTTCGGAGTCGAAGTCGAGCATGTCGGTTAAATCGTCGACAGTGGCTACTAAGTGGGTGGTGGGTGGGGAGCGAAATTCTTCGTCATCCGCATCCCATTCTAGCCGGACATAGTTCGGCCAAGGTTCTCCTGACAAGGAGAGAGACCTTAATGAATTTAGCACGTCACCAAAAGGTGAGTGCTGAAATATATCCGCGGAGGTGAACTCCATGATCGACGCCCAATCGGATTCGATAGGCATGGACGTAGGCGGCTCGGAGTACGTGGCCAGAGACGAATCCAGTGGTTCGGCAACACGGCTCTCGTAAGGGGTGAAGTCAGTATCTGGCTCTATCGCCACTGAGAGTGTGGCCTCCATGGCGGGGTCTATCCACCCGTCCTCAGATGGTGCAATTTGCTTCGGATTGAAGGCCAGAGTAGTTGCAGGTGTGATCTCCCAAACACTGTCCGACGGCAGAGCTAAATCATGCTCATCGTGATCATGCGGCGCGCCTAACATGGGCTCGAATCCATCGAAGATCAATTTCCGCGGATGTCGGCAGTGTAGTTTAAGTTTCCGAACCTGACCTGATGGCCAGGGGCGTAGCTCTCGATCTTCTCCAGATGGCCAAGCGAGTTGGCCCGCAGTGCGAAGCCGTCGAATACGAAGATCTGTCCAGGGAGAAAAACCTCACCCTGGACCGCATCGTTATCGATGATCGAAGGAGCCATCAAGCCTTATGGTGACGGCACAGTGGAACTCTCAATGAAAGCACCAATGTCAGTGTCAAAACCGGTGGATCTCGGGTAGGGGGTCCCGAACTGTGCGTCTAAGGCGGATGCTAACAGGAGGCGGGGGACACGATGTTTACCCGGGTTCGGGCCCTGTTGATGGAGGTAATACCCTACGTCCCGCTTGATTGATCTTGATGATATGAGTATTACAAGAGTCGATCTACCACGAGATCATAGAGGTTAAACCCTAGAAGCTATCCTATGGTATGATTGTATGTTGTCCTACGGACTAAACCCTCCGGTTTATATAGACACCGGAGGGGGCTAGGGTTACACAGAGTTGGTTACAAGGGAGGAGATCTGCATATCCGCATTGCCAAGCTTGCCTTCCACGCCAAGCAGAGTCCCATCCGAACACGGGACGAAGTCTTCAATCTTGTATGTTCATAGTCCAATAGTCCGGCCAAAGGATATAGTCCGGCTGTCCGGAGACCCCTAATCCAGGACTCCCTCAGCCCTTTTGGTATTTCCCCCCTTGGCTTCTAGGAGAATCCACCCTTGGGCTTGGCCTATAAATAGGGGTGGAGGGGCTGCCTAAATGATCGATCCCTTGCTCTCATACACATGCCAAGACTTGTCTGGCTTCTCTCTCCCTCCTAGTGAAATAGTTTCGTAGAGCCGAAAGGCTGTCTGGGTTCCGACAGGAACTAGTTCTGGACGACGAAGCCCTGTCGGATAGCTGACACCTTATGTGTGCAACCCCGTAGAGAGATTGTAGTTTCGATCTTTTTCTCGAGGGGCTATTTGAGTATCCTCCCGAAGGGTTGTCCGAGTTACTGTTCGAGTTTCGAGGGTCCTCCCGAAGGGCTGTCCGTGACATCGTCTGGGGGACTGTCCGACTGCCTCCCAAAGGGCTGTCCGGAGAGGTAATACATCCTCACGGTTGGGAGGTTGTAAATCCTAGCTGCGGAGATCTGCACCGACGATCTCGACCGACTATTCTTCCGTTGCGCTTCGAGTCGGTACAGATCAGATCAAACCTTGTATGCAGTCTCCATAGTGGTCCTAGGCATGCTCTCTATACCGGAAATTTTTATTTTCTGTCGCGTTCCCCTACACGCGAGTCCATGGAGGGCTCGACCCACAAGGGGTCCACGAATAAGTAACCTTGTCTATCCCACCATGGCCATCGCCCATGAAGGACTTGCCTCACTAGGGTAGATCTTCACAAAGTAGGCGATCTCCTTGCCCGTACAAACTCCTTAGTTCAACTCCACAATCTTGACGGAGGCTCCCAAGTGACACCTAACCAATCTAGGAGACACCACTCTCCAAAAGGTAATAGATGGTGTGTTGATGATGAACTCCTTGATCTTGTGCTTCAAATGATAGTCTCTCCAACACTCAACTCTCTCTCACAGATTTGGATTTGGTGGAAAGATGATTTGAGTGGAAAGCAACTTGGGGAAGGCTAGAGATAAAGATTCTTGTGGTTGGAATGGAATATCTTGGTATCAACAAATGAGTAGGTGGTTCTCTCTCAGAAAATGCATGTTGGAAGTGTAGGCACATTCGGATGGCTCTCTCGACAAATGAAGAGTGGGTGGAGGGGTATAAATAGCCTCCACACAAAATCTAACTGTTACACACAATTCACCAAACTCGATGGGACCGAATCGAGAAACTCGGTCAGACCGATTTAGTTCAAAATGTGAACGTTAGGATTTTCGGTGGGACCGATATGATCAACTCGGTGGGACCGATGTGCTAGGGTTAGGTTAAAACCTCAACTCGGTTTGATAGATTACACAAACTCTGTGGGACCTATTTTGGTAATAAGCTAAATAGAGAGTTGGTCAGGCAAACTCAGTGGGACCGATTGCTTATCTCGGTGGGACCGAAATAATTGCAACAGGTAACAGAGAGTTTGCAAGCCCATCTCGGTGAGACCGAGATCCCATCGGTGAGACCGAGATCCCATCGGTGAGACTGAACTGATTAGGGTTTCTAGCAGTGGCTATGTCAAGTGAACTCGGTGGCGCCGGATAGAGATCAAATCGATGGGGCCAAGTTTGACTTTTGGTTTGGGACATATGTGGAAATGAGAAAGTGGTTGAGGGCCTTGGAGCATATCACTAAGCACTTTGAGCAAGCAAGCCGTTAAGCAACACCTTATCCCCTTCTAATAGTATTGGCTTTCCTATGGACTCGATGTGATCTTGGATCACTAAAATGAAAATGTAGGGTCTTGAGCTTCTGAGCTTTTCCCAATCTTCTGTCCTTAATATCTTGAAGGGGTTCCACATTCTCTTGTCTACGCCACTCCACTGTTGAACTCATCGGAAATATACTAGATACAAGTATTAGTCCAATAAGAGATATGTTGACATTAATTACCAAAATCACCCAAGGAGCACTTGTGCTTTCAATATCCCCCTTTTTGGTAATTGATGACAACATACATCAAAGCTTTAGATAGAGATATAAAGAATAGCAAGTAAAGCTTTGGAAAGAGATGTAACATGCATAGGCTCCCCCTACATGTATGCAATCATGTAAATATGGAATATAAGAGCATGTGAATGCATAAGCATGATAGAGCAAGCAATGAGTTACATGTATCTTGGCTATATGCATTAGAGCAAATGATGTGAATATAGGAATTGTACCTTCATGTTCATGAGTCCTTCTTGCAAACAATATGTACATCGGCAAGAGATCATCATGCACATGAGTGTGATGCATATACTTACCTTGTGGTCTTGAGCTAGATTTGGAATAGATGAACCTGAGTAAACAAGGTTAGATAACACAGAAACACCTATTAAACAAAGCAAGAACAGCAAACCATAAGAGTACCAAGATTGGGATGACATGTAGAGAGTGAGTACTAGTTACTCTATTGTATATAGACATGTCCCCAAAGGTAAAGATATGCAATGAATTTAAAGATTTCCTTCCCTTAGAAGTCTTTACCCCTCTGAATCTTCTATTGGATAATGGGGGAATATAGGGAAAGAAAACCAGAGCAACAATAATCATAACACAAACTAACATGTCTTTCCCCTCTTAAAGACATGTGCCTTCTCTCCTCTTGAATACCAAGCATCTGGGGCTCTTTGATGTGATTAAGCATTCTCCCCCTTTGAAGTACTCTCCCCCTTTTGAAGTGATTAAGCTTTGATGTGATCTCTCCCCCCCCCCTTTGACATCAATTTCCAAGAAGGGATCTTCTGGAGTGTGAGTCAAAATAGGTTTGGTCCTTGAGTCACAGAGCAAAGCAGCATATAGAATGTGATGCAGGTAGAGGACAAGAATCATCGAGTGGAACTGGATCAATTATGCAGGATGCAAATGATAAAGTGTCTTCTCAGCATTGAAATCGGTAACAACGAGTCATTTTCTTTGGTTGCACCGAGATGGTTCGGTTTGACCAAAAGAGACAAACTAGTGTGTTTGAGTTCATCGCAGAGAAAAGAACAATTGTCATCTTAGCTCACTAGGCAAATAAATCTCACAAAGATTTGCAAGGAATTAACTGAAAGATTTGCAATGAATTGGATGCAGGGAATGCAGAAACGAACAGAGAAATTAAAGAAATGTAGATGAAGTTTTTTTATTTAAGAAGGGGAACAAATATGCAAGAGACAAATGCAAGAACTCAGAAAAACACTAGAGAACTTCATCTAGAATTGGTTGGCGACAGAGTCACCAATGTTAGAGTATATTGACCGAGGAGTCAAGTGAGAACACTTGATTGTAGGTCATACTCATCGTTTAAGCTCAAAATGGGGTTACCATTTTTTGTTTAAGCATTTTGATGTATTCACATCTTGTTGAGCTGCTTTGACCCATGACTTGGGATAAAGCTTCTCTAAGATGGAATGACATACCTTGGGTGGTTGTGTTGAACTTGATCATGTAGTTGAACTTGTGTAGGATGCTCAAGGTTGATGTAGCTCATCAATGATTGGGAGCACCACTTTTTGTTTGAGTTCATCTACCTACATGGGTTAGTCTTGCAAGGGAAAACACTTGTGTATCCAAAATGACAATCATGAAATTTGATATAAAGATTTTGTCAAAGGATATGTTGAAAGGTCTCATGCTTCCTTGTCTTCAACCACCATATTGTAGAGACTTGGTGATGTAGAGATTGCTCAAGATGTGAGTGAGTTGCAGTCTCCTAGAATTAGATTCATCCAAGTACCTACAAGGGTTAGATAGCATGCAAGGGTACAAGTATATATCCAAGACATGTGATCATAATCATAAGAGAAATATCAAGGATTAGTCAAAGGCTCATGCCTTGCATGTATCCAAATGGAGTTTCTACTCCAAGTTTGAAGCATCAATTATGTTCAATTCACCTCTCAAATGGCAAAATACTTGCTCATCAAGAGGTTTTGTGAATATATCTGCCAATTGCTTATCGGTACGAACATGCTTAAGATCAATGTCCCCTTTAGCAACATGATCTCGAATGAAATGATGACGAACTTCAATATGCTTAGTTGAAGAATGTTGCACGGGATTGTGAGCAATCTTAATAGCAGTTTCATTGTCACAAAACAATGGAACATGTTTCACGTAGATCCCATAATCTTTAAGAGTTTGGGTCATCCAAAGTAATTGAGCACAACATGAACCAGCGGCAATATATTCCGCTTCGACGGTGGATAAAGATACCGAGTTTTGTTTCTTGGAGGACAAAGACACAAGAGATCTACCAAGAAATTGACAAGTACCCGAAGTGGACTTTATATCAACCTTGTCACCGGCATAGTCCGAATCGGAGTAGCCAACAAGATCAAAAGAAGACCTCTTAGGATACCAAATGCCAAAATTTGGTGTATGGATTAAGTATCTCACTATCCTTTTCACAGCCTTAAGATGACATTCTTTGGGGACCGCTTGATATCGTGCACACATGCACACACTTAGCATAATATCGGGACGGGAGGCACATGGATATAACAATGAACCAATCATGGAGCGATAAACCTTTTGGTCAACCGGCTTGCCATCCTTGGTCAAGTCAAGATGTCCACTAGTAGGCATGGATATATTCATACCTTTGCATTCTTGCATGTTGAACTTCTTGAATAAGTCCTTGGTGTACTTTGTTTGAGAAACAAAGGTGCCTTCCTTAGTTTTCTTGATTTGAAAACCAAGAAAGAACTTGAGTTCACTCATCATAGACATCTCAAACTTCTCCGACATTAGCTTTCCAAACTTTTCACTAAAATGGGGGTTAGTTGAACCAAATATGATATCATCAACATAAATTTGGCACACAAATAATTCACCATTAACCCTTTTAGTAAAAAGAGTAGAATCAATATTTCCAATCTCAAAGCGTTTTTCAATAAGGAACTTGGTCAAGCATTTATACCACGCTCTAGGAGCTTGTTTAAGACCATAAAGAGCTTTGTGAAGTTTGTAAACATGATCAGGTTTCTTAGGATTAAAAAAACCGGGAGGTTGTTTAACATAAACTTCCTCCTCAATTTCACCATTTAGAAAAGCACTTTTAATGTCCATTTGGTATAAGGTGATATCATGGTGATTAGCATATACAAGTAAGATGCGGATGGACTCAAGTCTAGAAATGGGGGCATATGTCTCACCATAGTTTGTACCTTCGACTTGAGTGTAGCCTTGGGCAATGAGACGTGCTTTGTTGCGAATGACTTGTCCATCTTCGTCTTGCTTGTTGCGAAACACCCATTTGGTACCGATGATGTTGTGGTTGTTGTTGGCTTCTCAACCAATGTCCAAACTTGGTTTCTCTCAAAGTTGTCTAGCTCTTCATGCATGGCATTTATCCAATCCGGATCTTCCAATGCTTCTTCAACCTCCATAGGTTCAATGCTAGAGATGAATGAATAATGTTCACAAAAAATTGCCAAACAAGTTTTAGAGCGAGTGATTCTCTCGGTTTGGATATCATTGAAGATTAGCTTGACGGGATGGTCTCTTGAGACTCTTGCTCGAACTCGTGAGAGCTTTTGCTTGGGCCAGGGTGGAACATCTTCATCATCTCGTTCTTCTTCTTGGCCTTCTTCATTGTTGACGTTGTCGTTCTCTTGTCGTGGTGTAGAAGGAGGTTAATGAGGTTCATCTTGGTGTACTTCCTCGTTTTCTTCATCTTGGCATGTCCCACTTGTGGATGCTTCCATGCCAACTCTTAGTTCACCTTGTCGTGAGGTAGAAGCTTCCACTTGGACGAACGAGGTACTCTCCTTCACCTCCGTTGGATGAATCTTGCCAATAGACAAGTCTTGGATTGCTTCCGAAGGGTCTTTGTCTCCTACATCAATTGGCAATTGCTATACTTGCGAGCCGTTAGATTCATCAAACTTCACATCTACCGTCTCTTCAACCTTTCGGGTGAAATTGGTGTAGACACGGTAAGTGTGAGAGTTTGAGCCATAACCACGTAGGAAACCTTCATGAGATTTAGGAGAAAATTTAGAACGACGATGCTTATCAAGAATATAGCACTTTGAGCCGAATACCCGAAAGTATCCAACTTGGGGTTTGTTACCGGTGAGAAGCTCGTATGCCGTCTTGCTGAGTAGCTTGTGAAGATACAAGCGATTTGTTGTATGACAAGCTATCTCAACCGCTTCCACCCAAAAGTGTTTTGGAGTCTTGTACTCATCAAGCATCGTTCTCGCCATTCCAATAAGAGTCCGGTTCTTCCTCTCAACAACTCCATTTTGTTGAGGTGTGTACGTAGCCGAAAACTCGTGTGAAATCCCCTCTTCGTCAAGAAAGATATCCACATTTGCGTTCTTGAACTCTGTTCCACTGTCGCTTTGAAGCTTCTTGATCTTCACTTCAAATTGATTTTGGGCCTTCCTAGCGAAGTTCTTGAAGATCTTTTGGACCTGCGATTTATCCTCAAGAAAGAACACCCACGTAAATCTTGAAAAATCATCAACTATGACTAGACCAAATGAGTTTCCACCACACTTTTGTAGGCGTTGGAACCAAAGAGATCCATATGAAGTAGCTCGAGCGGTCTTCTCGTGGTCATGATGTTCTTCACGGGGTGACTTCCTCCAACTTGTTTTCCAGCTTGACAAGCACTGCACAATCTATCCTTGTCAAATATAACATCTTTTACTCCAAGGATATGATCACCTTTAATAAGCTTATCAAGATTTCGCATGCCCACATGACCTAACCTTCTATGCCACAACCAACCTTTAAAAGATTTAGCAATTAAGCAAGTTCTAGGTTGAGCCTTTTCAGTGAAATCAACAATGTATAGATCACCTTTACGTATACCGGTAAATACCATTTTATGATTATCTCTATGAAACACTTGGCAATCTACTTTAGTAGATAGGACATTGAAACCAAAGTCTGCAAGTCTAGATACAGAAAGTAAATTATAGCCAAGAGATTCAACAAGCATGAAATTTTGTATGGAGCTATCATGTGAGATGGCCACCTTACCCTTTGAGTTATCACCAAAGGTGACATACTTTCGAGGGACTCCGTTTTCAGCAAGCTCATGAAACATATCCTTATCTCCGGTCATGTGATCGGTACATCCACTATCAAGGACCCATTCCTTTCCTCCAGCCATGTAGCCGCGAAGATTTGCCATAAGACCAAAGTGTCTCATAGACTCATCAAGATCAAAGTCACTATCATCATCCTCATCATAGTATCCATGTTCAACATCGTCTTGTGATGGATCAACTCATAGAGAGAGTGGTTCATTAGATAAGTGATCATCACAATGGTCATCTTTATGAATTCTAATAGCTTCGGAGATGATATTGCTAATGATTCCATCATCTCCTTTGGCACGCATTAGATTAGTAAGCTCAAATAGACAATCACCAAACTTAGGATCATTGGAATTCATCTTGCTCAAAGCAATAGACTTATGAAGAGTTTCATCTAAGTTTTGCAAGGAATAGTTTGGAAATTGTTCCTCAAGAAATCTCCATATAGTGTAAGCACAATCAAGAGCAGGCAAGCTAGCAAGCAAGTTTCTAGGTAATCCTTTAGTGATTAAATTGATGGTTCTAAGATTACGGATCATGTCAATAGACTCATCAAGGGTAGGATGCATGGGGTCAACAAGATGCGCACAAGGGGTAGTAATGTACTTGTTCAAGTGATATTCATTGAAAATCTCAAGCATCTCATTTTTCCACTCATGAAAGAACTCTCCATCAAGTATAGGCGCTCTACGTCTAAGACTTCCCGACGTAGACTCATCCATCTTCCTCCAAAGGTGTTTAAACCAAAGCAATGGAGACCAAAGCTCTGATACCAATGGAAAGGATCAAAAAGAGGTGTCTAGAGGGGGGTGATGTGACGCCCCAAGACCGGCGCTCCAGATGCCTTCCATGTTCTCCGTGATTCATCGTGTGATTTGTTTGGTTCGTTGCTTTCATTTTTGCATCATGTCTTCTTGCACCTCTTCTTAAAACTCAACTAAATAAATTGCATGGGTCTTCGGTCCATTTAAACCTAGGGAATTCACATGGTGATTCTCTTTATAACATATCCTCCTAATATTTAGGGAGCTATATTAAACCATTCCTTTGGCTTGGAATCACCTATAACACATATGCACCGTTCTTCAAATTTCCTTTTTCCTACTCAATTCCTTTTCCTCCTTTGGGGCCTTTTAGTAAAATTGAGTTGCAATTTTACTTTACACATTAATGTTCCAAATCTGCCCATAAAACACATCTATTGTGTAGGGTCATGTAACATCCCAAATTTTCAATTTGGAATGTTATACATAGGTCATTCATGCATATCATATTTTAATTACATTTCGTTTTGTGATCCTCGAAATACTAAGCAACTCAAGGACCCTCAGAGAGAGTTGGGGATTTTCCCTCGTTCTCGTATTTGAGTTTTATCAAATATTGAAACAAAGATCACTTTGGGTTTTAATTATTTTCTCTCCGAAAATATTTCACATCAAAATATATGAGAGGAGATAATATGATTTCTCCAAAATAAATGAAATGTTGGAGGAAAAATATTAAAATCAATTCATATTTTTATTTGGGGTTTATCGCTATTTTATTTGAATTAGGAAAAATATGCGTTTTTCAAAATTGCATTAGAGTCCTAAATAAATTTTCACCTTGTCCGCTAGATTTTTAGAGGACGGGGAAAATTTATTTCAAGATTTTTGGAGTCTGTATAGTATTTCTTTTGTTCCTTTTTCTGCGCGGTATTATTTAAAAAAAATAGTCAACCGACCTAGTCGGGCCATGCTTAGGACTCTCCCGGCCGGCCTTTATAACCAGCGCCCCCGACCCCCACAACCCACCAGCCCGTCCCGCCGCCGAAACCCTAACCCTAACCCGCCGTCGCCAGCGCCGCCGGACACCGTCGCCACCCGCGCCACCCACCGCCCCGTTGTCACCGCCGACTCCGCCGCCCATCGGAGTTGCTCGTCGCCGCCGCCGGGCTTCCGCCGGAGCCGCCGCCGTCCCGTCTCGAGGTAGCCGCCGCCGCCGCTTTTTGCCGGAAAACCGTATGGTTGTTTTTTTAGAACCCGCGGTTATTTTCTTTTAGATCGGTTTAATTTTTTCTCAGGTTTAGTTATTTAGCGACCGCCCATTCGTACGTTCGTTTTAACGAACGGTTTTCACCCGTTAATCGCAGACAGCGAACGTTTGTTTGTTAGCCTGTTCGTCAGTTTTCTTTTTCCAGGGCTTTCCCGTGATTATTTTCGATCGCGATTTCTGCCTTGTTTTTCAGTTTAGTTTATCTTTTCGTTCGTTTATCGGAATCAGGCAATTCAAGCGCCTAGATCTTCGTCTCGAAGCCCTCTTTCTGTTTAATAAACTTGAACAAGATTTTGGTACTGTAAAATTTGACTTTAGTCCAAAATAGTAATCGGATCTTGTTTCTTTTGCAGTTTGAGTTTCGTTCCTCCGTTTGGTTTGGTTCTTTTTGCAAACCAGAGTTCTTCAGTTGAACTTTCTGGTTTGATCTTCTTATTCGAGATTTACCCGTGCATCTTTGCTTGATTGCTTATGTATGCTATTGTTTGCGATAGAACACCCAGAGTGCGAAGCGTGCTACTACAAGTCTTTAGGATTTGCAGATCGTCAGCAAGGCAAGTAACACTTTGATCATACCCCTTTATCACCAAGTTTTTATGCATTAGTTTCAACCTTCACGCATTGCATGAGTAGGATCTCTTAACATGTGGGCCTGGGAAGTAGATAATGAGGTAGAACCTATTACCTGTTTTATTATCAAACCCTTGGGAGTTACTTCTATGTTATGCTTATATTGCCATTCTATGCCCGTAGATGTGGATTGGGTTTGAGTGTATCCATAACAGATGTGAGTTGTTAATTAATGGTTCAACTTAATGTGGCAACTTTAATACACATCTTGGTGGATTGCTTGTGGGCACCTGGAGAATCCAGTGTTGTCCTAGGATATCCCGGCGTACCCGTGTGATCATCCTATGGTCCGCCACCCAGGCTCAAAGGGAACATAAGACTATTCATGCTATAAACTTCCGTGTGCAGCCACAAGCCATTATGGGCTCTGGCATAGTTGAGTAGGTTGCGTGAGCTCTTGAAGAGGTGGACTAGAAGATGTAGGGGATTGTAGGTGTACCGTTCCGCCCGGAGTAGAGAGCAAATGCTTCTGAAATACTGTGTCTCGGTCATCCGTTTCTCAAACACAATGCAGTGCGAGAAATACAATGGAGGAGATCAAGTCTTGTGGGGAAAAGTGCGCAAACCTCTGCAGAGTGTATAAACTAATCATGGTTAGCCCTGTCCCCGGTTATGGACATCTTGAGTATCTGGCTCTTGGATTATCATATGGATCTCATCACTCGAAAATTAATTTGTTGGGTTGATAATTACTTTTAATTGGGATTGAGTTGGAGGAACCTTCTCAATATTGTTCAACTACCATGATAATTAAATAAAATATATTCCTTTGTTGTAGGGAAAAAATTGGCTTTTCGCAAAACATATTAACCATACAGCCTCCACCAGCCATATATGCATATAGTGATAGCTTTTATCTGTTCATTACTCTCCTGTGTTACATTGCCAGCATAATCCATGTGCTGACCCTTTTTCAGGCTGCAACATATCATGTTGCAGACTTTTCAGACGAGGAGTAAGGTGTGATAGGTCGTTTATCATGCACTCAGCTATGCCGTTGGAGTTGATGGACTCACTTTATCTTCCAAGCCTTCCGCTGTTATCGTATTAGATGGCCTTAAGCCATATTTATTGTAATAAGTTCTATCTTGAGACATTCGATGTAATAAGTGTGTGATTGCCACTCTGTTATAAATCCTTCGAGAACTATGTGTGTCGGCATTACCGATCCAGGGATGACATTGAAGCATAAAGACTTGACCGTTTGAGGTCGGGTCGCTACAAGATGGTATCAGAGCACACGCTGAATGTAGGACACGACCACTAAGAAAAGCCATAGGCCACTCTTCTCTACTTATTTATGATTCCTCTCCATTTTCTACTCTTTAGGATGGCGGATACGAGGAACAAGTTTGCACAACCGGATGAAGACACACCTTTTGGACGACACTTGAAGGAGGTCACTAAGTACCTGAACATTGGAATACCAAGCTTCACCGGGACCTATACTGCCACTTTACCAGAAGAGGAGCGATGGATGATTCGAGTTCAAGTTCCAGGAAGGACGTTCACGCCAGTCACTAAACCCATAGAGTTTTCCTTTGATGCACCCACCTGGAGTCTAGGCAAGAGTATGGCATCCCACATTGCTATAGGACGTATTGGAGAAGTCTACAAACAGGAGCTGAAGGACACTGTCTACCAGATATGTGGGCGCTGAGATGAGCAATGGGAGATGATCAACACCAGGAAGGACAGGTCCATTGTAGCATTCATCCAGGAATTAAACCACCACATTCGTCGCCAGGAGAACCAGATGTGCGCAAGCATGATAGATTTGAAGAAGGCGATGATCTGGATCACGGAGCTAGAAGAGGAGCTTAAGTCTACACGCAATGGATATGAGGAGGAAATGATGATACTTGTGGAGAGGAATGACAACATGACAAGGAAGCTAGGAGTTTTTATGGGAGACCCCGCGCCAGGAGAGAAGACGATGAACCCAAGGAGATTCGTTCTGAAGACTACATCAGCATAGACGACACCGACTCCGACCCGGATAGTAGTGATGATGACTATGAAGACGAAGCTGGAGCAGATATGATGGAGTCTTCCACCGATCAAAATTTCTAGTAGACCACCATACTATTAGTAGTACCCCCATGTAAATATTAGTAGTCCGAGCACTATAACGATAGTTAGACCGATTGTATGCCCTTGCTTGATTGATTGAGTGATATGATATGATTGTGTTTGTTTCATGTGCATATGGGTAGTGCTTTCTCATTAGACCTCATTCTCTTCTAGTCTCTTCCCTCTAGACCCATCAGATGCCTCTGAGACGTGACCCCGGTTTTACTTTCCCACCGGAGCTCACTCAGTTGATCCAGTAGCAGAATGCCTTGATGCAGTTGTTAGTTCAGAACCAAGGCAACAACAACAACAACAACAACAACGACAACAACAACAACAACAACAACAACAACAACAACAACCCACCACCACCAGTTGACAAATTAGCTCGTTTTCTCAGGCTGCAGCCGTCGGTGTTTTCTAGTAGCACCGAGCCAATAGTTGCTGATGATTGGGTGCGCAGGATTGAAAGGGAGTTGACCACCGCAGGTTGCACAGATGTTGAGAAGGTGCGTTTTGCCGCACACCAATTGGATGGACCAGCAGCCGCATGGTGGGATAATTACACAGCCACTTTTCCTATAGCCAATGTCACCTGGGAGCAGTTTCAACAAGCATTCCGCACAGCCCACGTATCCACTGGAGCTATGAGCATGAAGAAGCGTGAGTTTCGCAACTTACGCCAAGGGAACCATACTGTAGGCCAGTACGTGGAGGAGTTTAGTAAGTTATCCCGCTATGCTCCAGATGATGTGGCCAAAGATGCCATGAAGCAGGAGAAGTTTATGGAAGGGCTGAATGATGAGATGAGTATGCATTTAATGGTGGCAACATTTAACAACTACCAGGAGTTGGTAGATAAAGCTCTCATGATCGAAGGGAAGCATCAACAGATAGAGAGCCGCAAGAGGAAATATGGACAAGGGAAGTACAACTCAGGAGCTCATCAGAAGCCTCGCTTTACCCCAAACTTAGGAGGGCTTACCCATAACCATGGAGGCCACACTCACAATGGAGGAAGTACCCATAATCATACTGGCCCAAGGAATGGAAATGGGAATGGATCAAGTAGCAATCAGAACCATTCCAATCCAGCCACACCCGCCAAGAGGGACCTAAGCCACGTTGCTTGTTTCAAGTGTGGGAAGACTGGACATTATGCCACGGAGTGCCCTGAAGCGAAGAACGGAAATGGTAATGGGAGCTCTGGGAAGAAACCCAATTCATTTAACAAAGGACAAGTGAACCACGTGAACGTGGAGGAGGTTGAAGAGCAACCAGATGTAGTTATCGGTAAGTTTTTAGTTAAGTCATTTGCTGCGATCGTTCTTTTTGATACTGGTGCATCACATTCATACATATCAAGGGGATTTGTGGATAAGTATAAGTTGTCCACTAGAGTTCTTAAGACACCTATGCTAGTAACCTCACCCGAAGTCGAGTATATGGCAAGCAGTGGATGTTTTCAGTTGCCATTAACCATAGGTAGTCATGTTTTCCCCACTGACTTGATAATTCTGAAGTCGCAAGGATTGGATGTGATACTAGGAACGGATTGGTCGTCGATGTATGGAGCAAACATCGACTGCGCCAGTAAGTCAATTCTGCTTACTACCCCGGAGGGAAAAAGGATCAAGTATGTATCTAGGCATGCGCCAAGGAGAACCCAAGTACATTCTCTCACGGGAGTTGTTCAGGAGGAAGTGCTTGTTGTGAAGGATTACCCAAATGTATTTCCAGAGGTGTTACCAGGCATGCCACCAAATCGAGACATAGAGTTTTTGATAGAGTTGCTGCCAGGCACCAGGCCAATATCAAAGAGACCATACCGGATGCCCGCGAATGATCTGGAGGAGATCAAGAAACAGATTAAAGAGTTATTGGAGAAAGGTTACATCCGACGGAGTTCATCACCATGGGGAGCCCTAGTGCTATTGGTTGAGAAGAAGGATAAATCTCTAAGAATGGTTGTTGATTATCGGGCATTGAATGAAGTGACAATCAAGAACAAGTACCCACTGTCGATGATCAATGATCTTGTCGGGGGTTTGGTGCGACATATGCCAATGGATGGCTTATCATGGTGGGGGCGAGTAGAACGTCGCCGGTGCCTGGAAACGGGATGAGGCGAAGACATGCACGCCGGCGAATCTTACCCAGCTTCGGGGCTCTCCGGGGAGATAATACCCCTACTGCTGCTCTGCGGGGTCTCCGCATGATCACTATCGTCAAGGGTTTACACGGTTGCTCCTTGAGATGTGTATGGTGGTAGGAGAGGGCAAGGCTAGCTCTCTCCCTCTATCTGGTGAGGTATAGAACTACTGGGATCCAACCCTTTGCATGGGTGCCCTGGGGGGTTTATATAGGCCTACCCCCCAGGGGTACAATGGTAATGTGACTGGGCGCGGGCCTAGCCGTCAGTGTCTCCGACCTCCACTTCTCCGCCGGCTGCTGGGGCCCGCCGACTGGTCTGGTACAGAGCCGACAGGCCGCGTCCGCTGCGGGCGGGTCTTGCCGGCTACTGATTACGGTAGCCGTGCTCCTGATGATGCAAGCTTGGTCATGGGGTCATGGCAACAGCCCCACTGCCTGGCGGGCGATCACTGTGGCCACTCCCCGTCTCTTCTTGATTAATGGCGCGTGGGCCCGGGGGAGGGCTCGGCCGACTCCCCCGGGCCGACTCCCGTTGGGTCCGACTGGCGGTGCCCCCGCCGTCTCCCAAGGTCTCACTGGCTGGTGGGCCCTGCTGCCTCTGGGCCGTACAGACAAGCCATCGTGGGCGCAGGACCAGGTACAGTGGTGCTGATGTCAGGGCCGGCTGGGCAACAGTGCCACGCCGCGGGGAGATCTTCCCAAGTACGGCGCGCTGTAACCATGCCTGCCCTTGGTAAGGGGCGGGGAGTGGACTTCATTGTAGCCACGCCCCTGCCCCGTCCCCCTTGATGAGGTCACGGTTTGCTGGAGTCGCTGGCTGACTCCCAAAGCCGGCTTCTCTGGAAGTCGTCCCTGGGACTTGGCCGTGAGCGGGCAGTCGGTCGCCTTGCCGTAGACTCCTCAGGAGGCGGCTCTTCGCCCTGTGGTCTTGAGGGGCGCAGCCTGCCCCGATGTCTTGAAAGGTCATGGGGCTCGGGTTGGCCTACTCGTGACCCATTACTTCGACAGTAGTCCCTGAAGCTGGTGAGGCACCGCGGATGATCGGCCAAGAAGCCTCAGCAGTTTCTTTCTCCGGATGCTCGTCACATGGTCTTGATTGACTTCCGCCGGGCCGACTAGACGGAGTCAGACTCGCCTGACTCGGGCTCACTCTATTCCGACTTGCTCAGTAGTTCGAACGTCGCAGCGGGATTTCAAGTGGCACGCTAGCTAAGCTTCCAGGTCGCCGCCCGTTCTTGGCCTGCCACGCGGGGGCACGTGGCTAGGCCGTCCTGCCAGCCCACGCGCGCGACGGGACAGGCCCGTAGGCGGGGCCCTCCACTACCGTGCCTCAGCGCCTGAGCGGATCCGCTGTGGCCCCGGTGGACGGTTAGGATTCCTGTGGAGTTACTGCGCGCAGTAACTTTGCAGGGATCGTGGGGGCATGGGTTGTGGGCGCAGTAAATCCCCACGCCCGCCCCCTCGGCTTCGCAGCCCCGAGGGCTATAAGTAGGGGGAAGAGGGGAGCATGCGCGCCCCTCCTTCCTACTGCCCCTTGCTTTCTTCCTCCTCGTAGCTCCTGCTTCCTCTTTCTTCTCTCTCTCTCGCTCACTCCGTCGCACGCCCAAGCTCCGGCGCGCGCTGCGGTGAAAGCTCGCGACGATGAGCTCTTCCTCTGCTGCTGCGCCTCCCCCGGTATGCTCCGGTACCTGGGATGGCTCCGAGGTCCACGAAGACCCTATCGAGTGCCTTCGCCGGACCCGTCGTCTTCCCGGCGAGGATCGCGTGCAGGTGCGCCTTGCGCCAGAGGGGGAGATTTCCCCCGCCCAGCAGGAGGGCGAGCGGGTCATCTTCCGCTCGCACTGCCTGAGCGGGCTGGGGCTGCCGGCGAGCAGCTTCTTCCGGTCTTTCATGGAGTTCTACGGATTTCAGCCGCACCACCTCACCCCAACATAGTGGTTCTGTTGTCCGCCTTCGTGGCTCTGTGCGAGGGCTTCCTGGGAGTCCTCCCCACCCTCGAGCTCTGGGGGGGAGTTCTTCTTCTCCAAGCTCGGCACCCAGGCCGCGGGCGTGCCGGCTTAGTGCGGGCCTTCATCGCCGTGCGAAGGACAGGAGCCGACAACCACTTCCCCTCCATCGCGCTGCTGAAGTCGGTGAAGATGTGGCAGCGGTCCTACTTCTACGTCAGGAACGTCGCCACGCAGGGTGACTGGGTCCATCTGCCGTCTTTCGAAGCCGGCCCGCCGGCTGGCAGACTGCCCAACTGGTCATACCGGGCCAGGTTCCTGACGCCTGCGGGAGCCGGCGCCATCGCGCGATTTCGAGTGCTGACGCAGTCGGAGGGTCTGACTGGCCCGGACCTGCTGGCCGCCTTCGTCTCGCGCCGAGTTCTCCCACTCCAAGGCTGCCCTCACCTGATGTGCCAGATGAGCGGGGGCCGCGACCCGAGTCGGATGTGCACCAAGGACATGCCTCACGAAGAGGTGGCCCTGATGGTGAACTACCTCTCGGACAGCAGGCTCCCGAAGGACTGGCGATTCGGCAAGGAGCCATACTCCCGCGCCAACCCCCCGCCCGTGGTGAGTTGCCTTTCTTTTCTTTAGATTGTCTTCTTCTTGCCGAGTCTTGTTCTAACCAGTCTGTTTTTTCGTTAGAATCCCCTTCTTCACCCACCAGTCGGCACCTCGGGGCCAGCCCGTGAGTTCGCTGCCGACCGGGCGGAGAGTGACGTCGACGACCCCGATCTGGGGGCGGCTGCTCTGGAAGACAACGCCGAGGGAGGAGCAGGGACGACAGGCGACTTCAGGCCCTCGGCCACCTTTGCCGATTGGCCTGAAGACGACGCCGAGGAAGGAGTAGCCCCTCGCCATCGGCCAGGGGCCTGCCAGCCGGGCGCGGGCTCTTCTGCCGCGCCGGGTGCTCCAGGCGGCGGGAAGAAGCATCGGGCTGCGCCGACTTTGTTCGGCAGCCGGCCGAAGAAGCCCAAGGGCTCGGCTGCGGCGACCCGGCGGGACGAGGCAGCCGCGAAGGCCATTTTGTTCCGTAAGGAAGTCAAGAAGCCACCGTTGGTCTCTGCGTAAGTATTCTGACTTCAAAGTTTATTCTTTCTTCGTGTTTTGTCTGAGTCTCTGCTCGTCCTTCTTTCTTCAGGGCTCCCCTCTCTCTTGAGCGGGTCGCCTCCGCCTCCGTCATGGGGTCAGCGAAGATGCCCGCCACCACTCGGCGGATAGACCCCGCTGCCGACCTCCAAGAGGCGACGGAGCGGAATGCGCAGGAGAAGCGCAACCAAGAAGAAGCCCTCTGCCTGGAGAAGGCGGAGGCCGACAGGGCGGAGGCCTCCGCCAAGAAAAAACTAGCGGAGGCCGAAGCCGCCGCCGCGGCGAAGCAGCAGGCTGAGGAAGCCGCACGCCGCCAGGCGGCCTTGCTTGTTACCCCGCTGAACTCTGCGCCACTGCCGCCGGAGTTCACGGGGCATACTGGAGGAGCCAGCAGGGAGAACCTCGTCGAGAAGAGGGAAGGCGGCGAGCCCTCAACTCCGGGCGCGAGCGCTCCGCCGCCGCCTCCGCCGCCGTCTGAAGGCATGCGAGGCAAGAAGCCAGCGGACCCTCCGGTACCGCCGACCGAAGAAGAGGTCGTGGCGAGGCTGCTTCTCCAGGTCGGCTCGCCAGCGCGCCGTCGTCTGGAGAAGGCGACTTCAGCACCCCGCCCCCTGGAGGCTGGCACCGCCAGCTCCACGGCTCCAGACGCCGAGGCGACGAGCGCCGCACCCGTTGGGTGGGTGCGGGGAGGCGGCACAGGGCCACTGAACCGGGCGCTCCTGGACGTCCAGGCGAAGCTCCGCGCTGAGGGCGATGCCCTCCAGAGCTGCACCAAGGCGTTCCTGGCGTCGCGGGCAGCCGTCCGGGTATGCCTTTTCTTTGGGCCTTTATTTTTCTTGTTCATCTCTATGGGGGCGCGCCAGCGCACCCACTGGGTGTAGTCCCCGAGTTTCGGGCCGGCTGCTGAGCAGGCGGTCCGGAACTCCAATTTGATGTGCTTCTGGGTACTAACTTTGTCTGAAATGCTTGTTGTAGGACTACCACAACCTCCGCGTCACCACCTTCAACCGTAACGTTGAAGAGTTGGGCAAGCGTACCACCGACTTGGCGGAGAGCCGGAGTAAGTCCTTCTCCTTTTTCTCTTCTCTGCGGGGGCGCACTAGCGCACCCGCGGGCTGTAGTCCCTGAGATTCGGGCCGACTGCTGAGCAGTCGGGCCGGATCTCCCCAGCGACCTACTTTATTGACGATTGTTGTCTTTCTTTCTTTCCTTCAGGGGCCAACGCTGCTCTTCAATAGCAGCTGAGCGAAGCCAACTCCGCCATGCTCGCCAAAGGGGAGGAGTGCGGCAAGCTCGCCGCGGAGCGCGATCTGCTGACCACTCAGTTGGCAGAGCAGAAGGGGCTGCTCGCGAAGTCGCAGAGGGAGGCGGAGGAGATGGAGGCCACCCTCCTGGCTGAGTTCGCGAGCGAGCGCTCTTCCTGGTCTGACAAGGAGCGATGCTGTCCTTCGGCTTCCACGAGATCGAAGACATCGTTGATGGTGAGTCTCTTTATTTTCTTTCTTTGAGCCGCCGACCTAGGTCGGGCCGACTCCTGGTTTTTGACTCGCTTTTTTGTTTCTTCATGTCTTTTGAAGACTTCTTCCCTGGGCAGTCTCAGGCCACTATCCAAGACATCAAGGCCGATCGCGCAAGTCGGAGGGCGGAGGGCGCAGAGATCGCCGCTGATGCCCCCGAACTCTTGATGAGCACATCTTGAGTATCGAGGCTCGCCTCCGGCCGGCTCACCGGATGTTGCGCCGGCTTCAGCGCGTCAGCGCCCAGGTGATCTCCGCCCTTTGGCCGGATATGCAGGCTCCGCGCACCCCTAGCCTGACGGCCAACTGGTTGGAGGTCGCGGCTGGTCGCCTCGAGGCCTGGAAGGGCTCTTCGGCCCGGGCTGGAGCGCGCCGGGCCTTGGAGTTCGTCAAGGCATGGTACCCGGGGCTGGATCTAGACCGGTTGGCCACGCTTCGGTCGGAGGCCCAGCCGGAGCTGGTGGCTGCGGCAGACACCCTTGTCAAGCGTGCTGCGGCGATCGCCGAGTACACCGATACGAGCATCTTCGTACCCGAGCGGTCTGAAGACGGCGAGGAGGTCCCACCGGAGTGGTTTGGGATGAACCCAGACTACAGCGAAGACTCGGCGGAGGTGATCGGCTCCAGCGTCGAGGAGGAGGACGAGGCGGAGGCACCAGAAGACGGAGCAGACGGCCAGCCTCAGCCCGACCGCGCCTCCAGCAACGAGCCGCGTGCGAATGATCCGACTGCTGCCGGAGGCGATCAAGCCGAGACTAGCCGGCCAACCGCCCCGACGACCGATGCTGGCACCTCCTCCGACCCCCCGACTCCGTCTGCCGCCTCCTAAGCTGCCGCTGTGCCTTTTGTTTTATCTGCTTCGGTAGTCTTTTGAAGAACTTGTTAATTCGCACAATTCCACCCGCGGGGTGTATTTTGAACCTCTGCTTGACAATTCGGCCAAGGGCCTATGTTATGTAAATTTATATATATATCCTTTCTTGCTCATTGTTCTTTTGGCTGTTTTCCTTTGCCACTTTCCCCTAGTTGCCTGCCTTGCCAATCGGACAGCCGCTCTGCAGACTGTTGCTAGATCAAGTGCTAGGCTACTTTGGGAAAGCAAGTACTTAGCCGATTTCAAGATTCTTTGAGCAAGTTGGATAGAAAACGATAATCTGACTATCCGAGAAACGGTTTGCGAGAAAGGCTGGAAGCCGTCTTAAGCTATGTTTTATGCTTTGAGTCCTTAGCCATTTTTCGTGCGAGCAGCCATTCTACCTTACCTCTGCCCACCGTACAGTTGCTCTGTGAGTTGCGGCTTCTGACAGAAGACGGCTTAGATGCTACACACTACTTGTCCGGCTGCAGGAAGCATTTCATAGTGCAAGGCGGCAAGTCCCCGGGCCGACTTGTTGAGCCCGGTGCCACGCGGTATGACAAAGAGTAATCATACTTGTAGGCATAATTTTTATCATACAGACAAAAGAGGCAGTCCCAGAGCTCGTCTCGGGGGGCCCGAAGTCTTGGAACTTTAATACAAAAGGTAGCGTGGTACATACTGCATCAACTGTAAAATCTTCGGAGAAGATTTGCATTCCATGGCCGCTCTGTCTCCTTGCCGGAGTCATCCTTCTTGCGTGCTCGGGGCTTCTGAGCGTCGATCAGGTACTAGGAGTCATTACCTAGTACTTTGCTGATGATGAAAGGGCCCTCCCAAGGCGGCGACAGCTTGTGCTGGCCGGCTGTTCGCTGGATCAGCCGGAGCACAAGGTCGCCTTCTTGAAAAGATCTTGGCCTGACCTTCCTGTTATGGTATCGGTGCAGGCTCTGCTGGTAGATGCCGGACCGGCTGAGTGCCAGTAGCCGGCCCTCTTCCAGCAGATCAACGCCGTCTTGTCGTGCTTCTTCTGCTTCCTCCTTGGTGTACATGGTGACTCATGGGGAGTCGAACTCTATGTCCGTTGGGATGACGGCTTCGGCACCGTAGACGAGGAAGAAGGGCGTGAAGCCGGTTGACTTGTTTGGAGTCGTGCACAGACTCCAGAGGACGGCTGGCAGCTCGTCGAGCTAGCAGCCAGCCGAGTGCTCCAGAGGCTTGATCAACCGAGGCTTGATGCCGGACAGGATGAGGCCGTTTGCTCGCTCCACTTGGCCGTTTGACTGCGGGTGGGCGACAGACGCTAGGTCCAGTCGGATGCCATGTGTTGCGCAGAAACGGGCCAAGGCGCCTTTGGCAACATTTGTGCCGTTGTCGGTGATGATGTTGTGTGGTATGCCGTACCGAATTGTGATATCGGTGATGAAGGTCACGGCAGTCGGACCGTGCAGTTTCTTAATTGGCTTTACTTCCACCCACTTGGTGAACTTGTCCACTGCGACAAGTAGGTGAGTCAGACCACCTCGTGCTGTTTTGAATGGTCCCACCATGTCTAGACCCCAAACTGCGAAAGGCCAAGCACTGGGGATGGTCTTGAGCGCGGAAGCCGGCTGGTGCGGCTTGGAGCTGAACTTCTGGCACCCTTTGCATTTTTGGACCAACTCCTTGGCCTCTTCCAAGGCAGTCGTCCAAAAGAAACCGTGCCGAAAGGCTTTGGCGACGAGTGCTCTTGAAGCCGCATGGTGGCCACATTCGCCTTGATGGATGTCTTTGAGGATTGCCTGGCCTTGCCCTGGCTCTACGCAGTGCTGGTAGACACCAGTGACGCTGCGCCTGACCAGTTCTCTGTTGATTATGGTATAGGCTGCTGCCCGGCGTTGTACTTGCCGAGCTGAGGTCTCATCAGTTGGTAGCTCTTTGTTCACCAGAAATTTGAGGATGGGCTGGGCCCATGAGGGTGCTACTATTTCGTCGACTATCAGAACGGCGACTTGGACGAGGGCGGCTGGGCTGGGAGGCGGCGGGCTGGAGTCAACAACCGCATGTTGGGCTGATGAAGTCCCCATGCCGACTGGCTCGGTCCTTGGGTCGAGTTCTGGAATCTTCAAGTTCGTCACCGCCATCCCCGGGCTGGGCTCGACTGTGACAGCTTTGGAGTTGCCCGCCAAAGTCCCCGTTCCGACTGCCGGAGCTCTGGAGTCGGATCCGCCGTCTTCGGGAGGAGCCGGCACAAAGATGGAGTCTGATTTTGGTGAAGGCTTGACAGACGGCTTGAGGAGGCGTTGAAGGGCGACACCAGATGGTATTGCTTGGCGGGTAGAGCCGATTCGTGCCAAGGCGTCTGCTTGGTCGTTGTCGTTTCTTGGCACATGGAGGAACTCGCACCCTTCGAAATACCCGCTGAGTTGCTACACGAGGAAACGGTAGCTCTCCATGTTTGCATCTTTTGCGTCCCAATCGCCAGACGACTGCTGGACCACTAAGTCTGAGTCGCCATAACACAAGATCCGGCGGATGCCAAGTTCTTTGGCAAGCCAGAGCCCGTGAATGAGCGCCTCGTACTCGGCCACGTTGTTAGAGGCGGCAAAATGGATTTACAGTGCATATTTGAGCTTGTCGCCTTTGGGAGAGGTGAGGACGACGCTGGCTCCCAAGCCGGTGCGCATCTTGGAGCCGTCGAAGTGCATCCGCCAATGGGTGGAGTCAGGTGCTGGAGGCAGGTACTGGGTCTCGGCCCAGTCGACGAGGAAGTCGGCCAGTGCTTGTGACTTGATAGCGGTGCGCGGCTGGTAGTAGATGGTGTAAGGAGCCAGCTCTATGGCCCACTTGGCCACTCGACCAGAGGCATCTCGGCTACCGATGATCTCGGCAAGTGGAGCCGTGCAGACCACCATGATTGGATGTTCTTGAAAGTAAGGCTTCAATTTCTTGGCGGCAAAGTGCACGCCATAGCACATCTTCTGGTAGTGGGGGTACTTCTGCTTGGAGGTCGACAGTACCTCGCTCAGGTAATATACTGGTCTCTGGACCGGTAGCGCCTTGCCTTCCTCCTTGCGCTCTACTACAATGACTGTGCTGACTACTCGGCTGGTGGCGGCGATGTACAGGAGCATAGGTTCCTTGGGAGTTGGAGCCGCCAGGACGGGTGGAGTAGTCAGCATCTTCTTCAACTGGTGAAAAGCTTCGTCCGCCTTATGGTTCCACTCGAAAAAGTGGTCTTCTTCATGAGCTGGTATAAGGGGAGAGCTTTCTCGCCCAACCGACTGATGAATCGGCTGATGGACGCCAAGCAGCCGGTGAACTTCTGCACATCCAGCTGTCGGCTAGGTACCTCCATTCTCTCGATGGCCTTGATTTTTACTGGGTTGCATTCTATGCCACGTTCAGAGACCAAGAAACCTAGCAGCTGGCCGGCTGGTACTCCGAAGACACACTTCTCGGGGTTGAGCTTGATCTGGAACCGTCGCAGGTTCTCAAAGGTCTCCTTGAGGTCTTCCAGCAATGTTCCTCGCTTTTCCGTCTTCACCACCACGTCGTCCGCGTAAACATGGGTGTTCCTGCCGAGCTGCCTAAGGAGGCACTTCTGCATGCAACGCTGAAAGGTGGCGCCAACATTTCTCAAGCCGAACGTCATGGTGAGGTAGCAGAATGCTCCAAACGGTGTGATGAAGGCGGTCCTCAATCTGTCAGCCGGGTTCAGCTTGATCTGGTGATATCCTGAGTACGCATCCAAGAAACTCAACAGCTCGCATCCGGCGGTGGAGTCTATCACCTGATCAATTCTTGGTAGAGCAAACGGGTCCTTGGGGCAGGCCTTGTTGAGGCTCGTGTAGTCAATACACATTCGCCATTGCTTGTTCTTCTTTAGCACCAGGACCGGATTCGCCAGCCACTCCGGGAAGAAAACTTCCATAATGAAGTCGGCTGCTAGGAGTCGGGCTATCTCTTCTCCGACAACTCTTCTCTTCTGATAAGCGGCGCAGGGGCTGCCTGACCAGCTTTGCATCAGATCAGACGTGTAACTTGTGCTCGACGAATTCCGTCGGCACACCTGGCATGTCTTTGGGAGACCATGCGAAGATGTCCCGATTCTCACGGAGGAAATTGACGAGCTCGCCTTCCTATTTGCTGTCGAGGTTTGCACCTATGACAGCGTACCTCTCTAGGTGCTCCGGATCCAAGGGTATCTTCTTTGTCTCTTTGGCCGGCTTGAACGTACCTTCGGCTTCCGACTCCTTTGGGTCGGGCGATATCTCCGGCTGCTTGCCGGCCATCGCCACAGCTCGCTCAAGGAGTCGCTTCTCGGCCGCAATCACCAGGGACTCGGCCAGCCGACTGCTCTCGGCCGCGCAGGCGGACGACTTCCGGTAGTCGCCTGCCACAGTCAGAGTTCCCCTAGAACTGGGCATCTTCATCTTGAGGTAGGCGTAGTGGGGGACCGCCATGAACTTGGCCAAGGCAGGCCGGCCAAGCAGAGCATGGTATGGGCTCTCAAGGTCTACCACCTCAAACCAAACAGACTCTCTTCGGAAGTGATCTTTGTCCCCAAAGAGGACGTCAATCAGGATCTTGCCGATTGGTGAACAGGAAAGCCCAGGAACAATGCCGTGGAACACAGTCCGGCTGTTCTGAAGCTGTCTCTGCTTGATTCCTAACTTCTCCATGGTGTCCTTGTACAGGATGTTGATGCTGCTGCCCCCATCTATCAGGACTCGCGAGAAACGTGCGGCCTGTTTGTCCATGGCAAAGGTGGCATCCAGGACCAAGGTGTAGGAGCCCGGACTCGGCATCACTTCTGGGTGGTCAGCCCTGCTCCAGCTGATGGGCCTCTCTGACCAGTGCATGAAATCTGGCGTCTCTGAGACTACTGTGTTCACCTCTTGTCGCTGCAGCCGCCTGCTGCATCGATCATCAGCCACACTGGTGAACACCATGTAGGCTCCGTGCTCTTCAGGGTACTCGTCTTGTACTGCGCCGACTGGCCTGACTGCCGGCTGCTGGAGCGGAGGCGGAGGCGGCTGCCCAGCAGGCGAGGGTGGTAGGAGGCCATCTCCCTTGGCGATCCTGGTGAGCCAGTGGCACATCCGGGTGGTGTGATTCGACGGCTTTGCACTGCTGTGGAACTTTCAAGGTCCATCCAAGGTCTGCTCGTAGGAGAAGGCCGGCAACCAGTTCGGCTTGCCGCCTTTCTGTCGTTTGGGCGGAGGCTGCTCTTCTGGCTGCTGGGCTTCGACGGTCGCGACCTGCCGGCTGCTGGAAGCCGGCTGCGGGGCCTTGCGCTTGTGGTCGCCCTGCTGTTGTCGCCGGCCGGCGTCTGCTGCCGGAGTTTTTCGAGCCTGAGGAGCTACCTTGCCAGTCGTGCTGATTTGAATCTCCGTCTTCATGGAGGAGTCGGCCGTAGCAGAGGAGCTTGTGCTTGAGGAGGGTGCCCTCTCGGCACCCGGCTGTGAAGTACTCGATGGCCTGCACCTCGTGCACGCCCTCGCAGGAGTTCCGGAGCTCGGCCCAACGCGTGAGGTAGTCGCGAGTCGACTCATCAGGACCTTGCACGCATAGGGAGAGCTGGCGAGGCTTCGGAAGACGCTTGTACGTGCTGGTGAAGTTGCGAACGAATGCTTCGGTGAAGTCAACCCAGCTGTTGATGCTGCGAGGCTTTAGGCTGTTCAGCCATGTCCGGGCCGTGCCCTGGAGCATGAGCGGAATGTACTTTACGGCGACACGCTTGTTGCCGTTTGCTATGCTGACAGCCGTGGAGTAGTCGACTAGCCAGTCTTCCGACTTCACGGAGCCGGTATACTTGGGGGTGTCTCTTAGGAGCGTGAACCCTCTGGGAAAGGGCTCGTCCCGAATGCGGGGCCCGAAACAAGGCGGACCCAGCTCGTCTTCTTCTTCCAGCGCCAGGGACCGGTGAAGTCGGTCGATCCAGTGGCGGGCGTCATTCTCTCCGACCCCCTCTCGGCGGCCAAGGCGGTCACCGAGAGTCGGATGGTCAACAAGCGGTGGGGAGACTCGCCTCTCCTTGCGGGGAGGGGGAGGCGGACAGTCGTCCCGTCGTTCCACTGCTCTTGGGTGGTCGTCTCGGTTGCGCTCTATGGTAATCCGAGTCCGACTGTGGCTGACAGCCGGCTCCTTGTCCTTTCTTCCTTGGGCTCCACCAGTCGGTGTCCGAGACGTCGCACCTTGATCTCGGTGCGGGTCGTCGTTTGGCCGCTGCGGCGCCTCCGTGTGGCAGCCAGCCTCGTTCTGCGCGGCGGCCGCGTCGAGGAGCCGCTGGACTCGCTCCATCATGAGGCGGCGCTCTTCGCCCTCGAAATTGTCCAGCTCATCCGCCGCTGCCTGGGCGGCTCGGATGTTCTCCGCTGGCATGGCATACAAGGGGCGGCTAGCCCCGAACAGGCTGGCGATGTCTACGCCGCGCTGCTGAACCGCGCCAAGGCGGCTGGGCCCTGCCGGAGCCGGCGAGTCGCCAACAGCGCGATCCATCTCCCGCTGGTAAGCTTCTGACAAGCGTCTCATACTGGCTAGCTTCTTCGCGCCTTCAACAAGCTAAAGGCGGCGCGCTTCTAACGTCTCTGCGTCAGCATCTTCTGGAATGGGCGCACCTAGGTCTTGCAGCGCCGGGCCAAGTGAGTCGGGCGCCCTTCCACCAGGGAACTCGTCATGACTGATGACCAGCACCTCAGTGACGGTGCTCCCGTCGCTCTCCGCGTGGGGGAGAGGTTCGTCGTAGACCACCACATTGGAGGGGAAAGCGTCGACCGACATGGTGTCGGAGTCGACTAGCATCGGGTCGGTTGAGCCTACGGACTCCAAGTCTACGGCAGGCTCGCCGGAAACGCGGAGTTGATCGAGGAGGTCCACGAGGAGGTTTTCGGGGCCGCCTACGCCTGCGTCGGATGCAGGTTCGTCGGAGAGGAGGACCTTGCCGACAAGTTCGGCCAAGGAGCTGGCTGCGCAGGCGATCTCCACGCCGCGCAGCGCGTCGATGCAAACTTCGTCTGGCGTGCCTGGCTGGCTGCGCTCGCCAGGGAGGAAAAGGGTTCCCGTCCAGAACAGATCTCTGGACGGCGATGCACCAGGCCCCACGGTGGGCGCCAAATGTCGGGGGTTTGGTGCGACATATGCCAACGGATGGCTTATCATGGTGGGGGCGAGTAGAACATCGCCGGTGCCTAGAAACGGGATGAGGCGAAGACATGCACGCCGGCGAATCTTACCCAGCTTCGGGGCTCTCCGGGGAGATAATACCCCTACTGCTGCTTTGCGGGGTCTCCGCATGATCACTATGGTCAAGTGTTTACACGGTTGCTCCTTGAGCTGTGTATGTGGTAGGAGAGGGCCAGGCTCGCTCTCTCCCTCTATCTGGTGAGGTATATAACTATTGGGATCCAACCCTTTGCATGGGTGCCCTGGGGGGTTTATATAGGCCTACCCCCCAGGGGTACAATGGTAATGTGACTGGGCGCGGGCCCAGCCATCAGTGTCTCCGACCTCCGACTTCTCCGCTGACTGCTGGGGCCCACTGGCTGGTGGGCCCCGCCGACTGGTCTGGTACGGAGCCGACAGGCCGCGTCCGCCGCGGGCGGGTCTTGCCGGCTGCTGATTACTGTAGCCGTGCTCCTGATGATGCAAGCTTGGTCATGGGGTCGTGGCAACAGCCCCGCTGCCTGGCGGGCGATCACTGTGGCCACTCCCCTTCTCTTCTTGATTAATGGCGCGTGGGCCCGGGGGAGGGCTCGGCCGACTCCCCCGGGCCGACTCCCGTTGGGTCCGACTGGCGGTGCCCCCGCCGTCTCCCGAGGTCTCGCTGGCTGGTGGACCCTGCTACCTCCGAGCCGTATAGACAGGCCGTCATGGGCGCAGGACCAGGTACAGTGGTGCTGATGTCAGGGCCGGCTGGGCAACAGTGCCACGCCGCAGGGAGATCTTCCCAAGTACGGCGCGCTGTAGCCATGTCTGCCCTTGGTAAGGGGTGGGGAGTGGGCTTCATTGTAGCCACGCCCCTGCCCCATCCCCCTTGATGAGGTCACGGTTTGCTGGAGTCGCCGGCCGACTCCCAAAGCCGGCTTCTCTGGAAGTCGTCCCTGGGACTCGGCCGTGAGCGGGCAGTCGGCCGCCTTGCCGTAGACTCCCCAGGAGGCGGCTCTTCGCCCTGTGGTCTTGAGGGGCTCAACCTGCCCCGAGGTCTTGAAAGGTCATGGGGCTCGGGTTGGCCTACCCGTGGCCCATTACTCCGACAGATCTGTTTGACCAGCTACAAGGAGCTAAAGTGTTTTCGAAGATCGACCTGCGATCAGGTTATCACCAGCTGAAGATTCGAGAAAAGGATATACCTAAGACAACTTTTACCATAAGGTATGGGCTTTATGAGTATATGGTTATGTCATTTGGATTGACTAACGCCCCTGCCTATTTCATGAGTATGATGAATAAGGTGTTCATGGAGTTCTTGGATAAGTTTGTCCTGGTGTTCTGATACGTCTCCGTCGTATCTACTTTTCCAAACACTTTTGCCCTTGTTTTGGACTCTAACTTGCATGATTTGAATGGAACTAACCCGGACTGACGATGTTTTCAGCAGAATTGCTATGGTGTTATTTATGTGCAGAAACAAAAGTTCTCAGAATGACCTAAAACTTCACGGAACATCTATTTGGAAATAATAAAAAATCCTTGCAAAAGATGAAGACCAGGGGGCCCACCACATGTCCACAAGGGTGGGGGCGCGCCTTCCCCCCTAGGGCGCACCCCTACCTCGTGGGCCCCCTGGAGCTCCTCCGACCTCAACTCCAACTTTATATATTTGGTTTCGGGGAGAAAAAAATCAGAGAGAAGGATTCATCACGTTTTACGATACGGAGCCGCCTCCAAGCCCTAAAACCTCTCGGGAGGGCTGATCTGGAGTCCGTTCGGGGCTCCGGAGAGGGGAATCCGTCGCCATCGTCATCATCAACCATCCTCCATCACCAATTTCATGATGCTCACCGCCGTGCGTGAGTAATTCCATCGTAGGTTGCTGGATGGTGATGGGTTGGATGATATCTATCATGTAATCAAGTTAGTTTTGTTAGGGTTTGATCCCTAGTATCCACTATGTTCTGAGATTGATGTTGCTATGACTTTGCTATGCTTAATACTTGTCACTAGGGCCTAATACGTCTCCAACGTATCTATAATTTTTGATTGCTCCATGCTATATTATCTACTGTTTTGGACATTATTGGGCTTTATTATCCACTTCTATATTATTTTTGGGACTAACCTATTAACCGGAGGCCCAGCCCAGAATTGCTGTTTTTTGCCTGTTTTAGGGTTTCGGAGAAAAGGAATATCAAACGGAGTCCAAACGGAATGAAACCTTTGGGAACATAATTTTCTCAACAGATAAGACCCGAGAGGCTTGGACCCTACGTCAAGGCACGTAACAGTAGGCCACGAGGTAGGGGGCGCGCCCTACCCTACCAGGCGCGCCCCCACCCTCGTGGGCCCCCTGTTGCTCCACCGACGTACTTCTTCCTCCTATATATATATATATATATATATATATATATATATATATATATATATATATATATATATATATATATGTATCCACGTACCCCCAAACGATCAGAACAGGAGCCAAAACCCTAATTCCACCGCCGTAACTTTCTGTATCCACGAGATCCCATCTTGGGGCCTGTTCTGGAGCTTCGCCAGAGGGGGCATCGATCACGGGGGGCTTCTACATCAACACCATAGCCTCTCTGATGAAGTGTGAGTAGTTCACCTCAGACCTACGGGTCCATAGCTAGTAACTAGTTGGCTTCTTCTCTCTTTTTGGATCTCAATACAATGTTCTCCCCCTCTCTTGTGGAGATCTATTCGATGTAATCTTCTTTTTGTGGTGTGTTTGTTGAGAACGATGAATTGTGGGTTTATGATCAAGTCTATCTACGAATAATATTTGAATATTCTCTGAATTATTTTATGTATGATTGGTTATGTTTGCAAGTCTCTTCAAATTATCAGTTTGGTTTGGCCTACTAGATTGATCTTTCTTGCAATGGGAGAAGTGCTTAGCTTTGGGTTCAATCTTGCGGTGTCCTTTCCCGATGATAGTAAGGGCAGCAAGGCACGTATTGTATTGTTGCCATCGAGGATAACAAGATGGGTTTTTCTTCATATTGCATGAGTCTATCCCTCTACATCATGTCATCTTGCTTAAGGCGTTACTCTGTTTTTAACTTAATACTCTAGATGCATGCTGGATAGCGGTTGATGAGTGGAGTAATAGTAGTAGATGCAGGCAGGAGTCGGTCTACTTGTCTCGGACGTGATGCCTATATACATGATCATACCTAGATATTCTCATAACTATGCTCAATTCTGTCAATTGCTCAACAGTAATTTGTTCACCCACCGTAGAATACTTATGCTCTCGAGAGAAGCCACTAGTGAAAGCTATGGCCCCCGGGTCTATCTTTATCATATTGATCTCCTCCTACTTAGTTATTTCCTTTGCTATTTACTTTGCCTTTATTTTACTTTGCATCTTTATCATAAAAATACCAAAAAAATTATCTTATCATATCTATCAGATCTCACTCTCATAAGTGGCCCTATAGGGATTGACAACCCCTATTTGCATTGGTTGCAAGGATTTATTTGTTTTGTGAAGGTTCGAGGGACTCACGTGTAGCCTCCTACTGGATTGATATCTTGGTTCTCAAAAACTAAGGGAAATACTTACGCTACTTTGCTGCATCATCCCTTCCTCTTTGGGGAAAACCAACGCAGTGCTCAAGAGGTAGCAGGGCCCGAGTGCCATGATTTCAGATCTGAACCTATTATGTTTTCATCAATATATGAGAGTTCTTGATCCTAGCTTGCAAGTCTATAGTCACCTATTATGTGTTATGATCCGTTAACCCCGAAGTGACAATAATCGGGATACTTATCGGCGATGACCATAGTTTGAGGAGTTCATGTATTCACTATGTGATAATGCTTTGTTCCGGTACTCTATTAAAAGGAGGCCTTAATATCCCTTAGTTTCCATTAGGACCCCGCTACCACGGGAGGGTAGGACAAAACATGTCATGCAAGTTCTTTTCCATAAGCACATATGACTATATTCGGAATACATGCCTACATTACATTGATGAATTGGAGCTAGTTCTGTGTCACCCTAGGTTATGACTGTTACATGATGAACCGCATCCGGCATAATTCTCTATCACCGATCAATTGCCTACGAGCTTTCCATATATTGTTCTTCGCTTATTTACTTTTCCGTTGCTATTGTTACAACCACTACAAAATACCAAAAACATTACTTTTGCTATCATTACCTTTTGCTACCGTTACCACTACTATCATATTACTTTGCTACTAAATACTTTGTTGCAGATATTAAGTTTCCAGGTGTGGTTGAATTGACAACTCAGCTGCTAATACTTGAGAATATTCTTTGGCTCCCCTTGTGTCAAATCAATAAATTTGGGTTGAATACTTTACCCTCGAAAACGGTTGCGATCCCCTATACTTGTGGGTTATCAAGACTATTCTCTGGCGCCGTTGCCGGGGAGCATAGCTCTATTCTTTGAGTCACTTGGGATTTATATCTGCTTATCATTATGAAGAACTTGAGAGATCCAAAAACCAAGATTTATCCCTCAACTACGAGGGGGGTAAGGAACTGCCATCTAGCTTTGCACTTGATTCACCTTCTTTTTTGAGTAAGCTTGCGACACCTAAACATGCTTCTGCTATTCGTTCTGATATGTCACATGTTATTGATGATGCCACTTCTGCTATGCATGATACTTGTGATGAAACTACTTCTATGCCTGATACTACTGTGCCACTTGGTGAATTTCTTGACGAACAACTTGCTAGGGTTAGAGAGAGTGAAAATATTGAATCTGATAATATTGATGAAAGTGATGATGAAGATTTGCCCGTTATTCCTAAGGGTTATGTTTTTGATAAAGAAGCTTCGTTAGCTATTTTAGCTTGCAAAGATAGTTATGAACTTAAGAGGTTATTAGCTAAATGGAATAAGCAATCTCTAAATGCTAGGATGAAACCTGACCCTGCTTTTGCTACTTCACCTATCTTTGTTACTGATAAGGATTATGAATTCTCTGTTGATCCTGACATAATTACTTTGGTTGAATCTGATCCTTTTCATGGCTACGAATCTGGAACTGTTGTGGCACATCTTACTAAATTAAATGATATAGCCACCTTGTTCACTAATGATGAGAGAACTCGTTACTTTTATATCCTTAAAATATTTCCATTCTCATTAAAGGGTGATGCTAAGATATGGTTTAATTCTCTTGATCCTGGTTGTGTGCGTAGTCCCCAGGATATGATTTATTATTTCTCTGCTAAATATTTCCCTGCTCATAAGAAACAAGCTGCTTTAAGGGATATATATAATTTTGTGCAAATTGAAGAAGAGAGTCTCCCACAAGCTTGGGGGAGGCTTCTCCAATTACTTAATGCTTTGCCTGATCATCCTCTTAAGAAAAATGAAATACTTGATATCTTTTATAATGGACTAATTGATGCTTCCAGAGATTGCCTGGATAGTTGTGCTGGTTTTGTTTTCAGGGAAAGAACACCGGATGAAGCTGAAATTCTATTGAATAATATGTTGACAAATGAAAATAATTGGACACTTCCTGGGCCAGCTCCTGAGCGTATTCCTAAACCAACTCCGAAGAAGAGGGGTATTCTATTTCTCAGTCCTGAAGATATGCAAGAGGCAAAGAAATCTATGAAAGAAAAAGGTATTAAAGCTGAAAGATGTCAAGAATTTACCTCCTATTGAAGAAATACACGGTCTTAATTTACCGCCTGTTGAAGAAATGTATGATCTTAATCCTTCGCCTATTGAAGAAACTCATGGTCTTGATAACCTGATACAGGTAGTAAAGGTAAATTCTCTCTATGGATATGATAAAGCTGAAATCCCATTTACTAAGTTTGCTAGCCCATGCTTAGATGAGTTTGATAAATTTATGGTTAAGCAAGAAGACTTCAATGCTTACTTTGGTAGACAATTGAAATACAATTCAAATATGCTTGAACACTTGGGTGATTATATGGCTAATGTCAAAGGTGAACTTAAACTTATTAGTAAACATGCTTCTATGGTTACCACTCAAGTAGAACAAGTACTTGAAGCTCAAAATGATTTGCTCAATGAATTGAATAGTAAGAATAATGATAACGCTGTTAGAGTTATGACTAGAGGTGGTAAAATGACTCAGGAACCTTTGTATCATGAAGGCCATCCTAAGAGAATTGAGCAAGATTCTCACGGAAATAATATAGATGCACCTAGTCCTTCTAAAAGGAAGAAAAAGAAAAACGATAGGACTTTGCATGCTTCTAGTAAACCTATTGCTCAACCACCTGAGAATCCAAATGATATTTCTATCTCTGATGCTGAAACACAATCTGGTAATGAACCTGAAACTAGTGATAATGTTAATGATAATGTTCATGATGATGCTCAACCTAGTAATGGTAATGATATAGAAATTGAACCTGTTGTTGATCTTGATAACCCACAATCAAAGAATCAACTTTATGATAAGAAAGACTTTGTTGCTAGGAAACATGGTAAAGAAAGAGAACCATGGGTTCAGAAACCCATGCCTTTTCCTCCCAAACCATCCAAGCAAAAGGATGATCAGGATTTTGAGCGCTTTGCTGAAATGATTAGACCTATCTTTTTGCGTATGCGATTAACTGATATGCTTAAAATGAATCCTTATGCTAAGTACATGAAAGATATTGTTACAAATAAAAGAAAGATACCGAAAGCTGAAATTTCCACCATGCTTGCTAATTATACTTTTAAGGGTGGAATACCAAAGAAACTTGGAGATCCCGGTGTACCAACTATACCATGCTCCATTAAAAGAAACTATGTTAAAACTGCTTTATGTGATCTTGGAGCCGGTGTTAGTGTTATGCCTCTCTCTTTATATCGTAGACTTGATTTTAATAAGTTGACACCTACTGAAATATCTTTGCAAATGGCTGATAAATCAACTGCTATACATGTCGGTATTTGTGAGGATGTGCCTGTTGTAGTTGCAAACGTTACTATTTTAACGGACTTTGTTATTCTTGATATTCCCGAGGACGATAGTATGTCTATTATTATTGGAAGACCCTTTTTGAATACTGCAGGGGCTGTTATTGATTGCACTAAAGGCAATGTCACTTTTCATGTTAATGGTAATGAGCATACGGTACACTTTCCGAGGAAACAACCTCAAGTTCATAGTATCAACTCTATTGGAAAAATTCCATCAATTATATTTGGAGGTTTTGAATTTCCTCTTCCTACTGTCAAAAAGAAATATGATATTCTTATTATTGGGGACGTGCATATCCCCGTTGAGGTAACATAGTGTTATTCGAAATTTCTCCGGTTCCATGTTATTCAGAATGAGTTCGTTAACAAGACTTGATCAACCTTGTTAGTGGATTCCTTTTGATGAGCATGAGATGGATGAAACTAGAAGGCACAACCTTCTGTACCCTACTTTTACTTTCTGTTATTTATTTTAAATAAAATAAGAATATTATGTGTTGTCTGTTATCTGAATTATTCGTGCAATATAAAAATACCCCAAAAATAAAAGTTCTCCAAATGCCCTGAAACTTAAATATGATTTTTTCTGGAATATTTGAGAATATTTGGCACAGAGAACACAGCAGGAGGAGCTGGCACCTGGCCACGAAGGTCAGGGGCGTGCCCTACCCCCCTGGGCGCGCCCCCTGCCTCGTGGGCCCACGGTGGCCCTCCTCCACTTATTCCTGCACCCACACACTTCTTCTTCCTCCCACAAACACGAATATCCAGCCCAAGCACGAGTTCTAGCTCATTTTGCTGCGATTTTTTATCTCCTTGCTCAAAGCACCTCTCACAAAACTGCTTGGGGAGATTGTTCCTTGGTATGTGACTCCTCCATTGGTCCAATTAGTTTTTGTTCTAGTACTTTATTCATTGCAAATTTTTGCATCTTAGGTGACCTTGTTCTTGAGCTTGCATGTCAAATTTATATGGTCAAAAGTAGTTCTGATGCATGATATAGGCTCTAGGCACTTGTAGGAGTAGTTGTTATCAATATTATTGAGTTTTGTTCACTTTTATTTTGAAGTTACTAAAAATTTCAGAATTTTTCAAAAAATAATGAAGAGATTTTTGAGGGGCTCATCGAGCCGAAGCTCGAAGAAAAAGGCACAGAAGCCCAAATATAATCTGCCTCGCACCGCGGAGGTTCGGTCGTGTGAATGGCCTTCCGATGATTTCTTGAGAGCAGACAGGATTTAAGAAGATTTTTATGAATTGGCTGAGAATGCAAGCCTCACCGCTTTCCTCCACGACCAACGTGACCAGTATCTCTGACTCACAAATATCTTTGTGCAAAACTTTCATTTCCATTCTAGGAGCTCACCACCTATGGTGGAGTTTTATTTATATGATGAGCATAAGGAGATGTCACTTTATGATTTTTGTCGGGTTTGTTTGGTCCCTTTCTATGGCACGACAGAGGAACCACATCGCGGCGATGTGGATGGGTTTATTGATACCATCATTGTAGGGGAAACGAGGAAGGTTTCCGATGCACGAATCACTAGCATACATTTTTCCTGTTTTACGCTACTTTGCAATATTTGCTAGTCGTTGCTTAATTGGTCGCGGAAACTGTGGAAACCTTAGTGTTCCTGATATTATTATTTTGTTCCACGGTTTATTCAGTGATAACTCTATTAGTATGGGCGGTATTATTGCTAAATGGTTATGTCTGAACCATACAAAGGGCCCCATCTTTGGAGGCATCTATGATTCACGCCTAGCTGCACATTTTAACATACCTATTAGGCATTATGAGAAGGAACAAAAATTGATGCCTCGTGTTTATTTAGATTACAAGAGTATGGTGGCACACGATTTTATTGTTAAGAATAGGGAAGGGGAGCTTAAATACAAATTGTTCTTTCATAAACATCATCCTGAGACTATTACCCTGCCTGCTCCTTCCTTGTTTGATTTATCTTCAGGCCAGTACCTTGTTCCGTTAGAGGCTATTCACGCCTACCGGAACCCTACATCAGCCACAGAGCCAGAGTCGGAACCACAAGTTGATCCTCCACGACAGTCTAATTACCATTGGGATCCGAAGATGATTGCCAACCAGTGGCAATCAGAGTCTTCTTCATCGCAGTACGACCCCAACTATTATTATGGATATCCGTCAGGCCAACCGTGGCCATAGACCAACTTAGGCCAAAAGCCTAAGCTTGGGGGAGTACGTATTTCTCACTAACATTACATTTATGTTCACACACTCATTTCTAGATGTCGGTGCTCATACTTTTTCATTGTATCATCCATGCTAGTTTATTTTCCTTTTTATGCTTTCTTCTTGTGTGTTTAATAAACCTTAAGAAAAAACAAAAAAATAGTTGTAGCTTTTAGCTAATTTTAATTTCCATGCTTGTAGTAGTAATTAAAAAGAAGGCCCAAAAAGATTCCATGTTCTTCTTTTGCTTGTTGGGAGCTTTGCCGTGTAAATACTTTTATTTCTTTTCTTTTCTTTGGGGTTGATAGGAGAAGACCATGATTAAATTTTTGAAGTGGCTATTATATGCATTATTGTTGATCTGACAAAAGAGCCCATATTGCCTTGTCTTCTTATGTTTATTGAATGCTTGCAGATTCCAGCTTAGTCCAATGCACGTGCACTATTATTATTATTATCCACATTGTTCGGTCGTGCAAGTGAAAGGCAATTATGATGATATATGATGTACTGATTGAGATGAGAAAAGCTGGTATGAACTCGACCTCTTTTGTTTTTGTAAATATGATTAGTTCATCATTCCTGATTCAGCCTATTATGAATAAACATGCTTGCAATGACAACTAGAGATCATAATTTCTTGTGCCATGCTTGATTAGCTAGGAGCTTATAATGGTTTACCTTGCATGCCAACATGCTATTAAAATGGTTGTGATGTGGTATGATAGGGTGGTATCCTCCTCTGAATGATTTAAGTGACTTGACTTGGCGCATGTTCACGCATGTAGTTGAAACAAAATCAACATAGCCTTCACGATATTTATGTTCATGGTGGATTATATCCTACTCATGCTTGCATTCGGTGTTGATTAATTTTAATGCATGTTCATGACTGTTGTCGCTCTCTAGCTGGTCGCTTCCCAATCTTTTTCTAGCCTTCACCTGTACTAAGCGGGAATACTGCTTGTGCATCCAACTCCATAAACCCCAAAGTTGTTCCATATGAGTCCACCATACCTACCTATATACGGTATCTACCTGCCGTTCCAAGTAAATTTGTATGTGCCAAACTCTAAACCATCAAATAAATATCCTGTTTTGTATGCTCGAATAGCTCATGTATCAACTAGGGTTGTCCGTATTTTCCATGTTAGGCAGGTTATTCTCAAGAGGAGTGGACTCCGCTCCTCGCTCACGAGAAAGTGGCTGGTCACCGGGATGCCTAGTCCCATGCTTTATGCAAACTAAATCAAAATAATTGTAAACAAAACTCCCCCTGGGACTGTTGTTAGTTGGAGGCACTCGTTGTTTCGAGCAAGCCATGGATTGATGCTTGTTGGTGGAGGGGGAGTATAAACTTTACCATTCTGTTTGGGAACCACTTATAATGTGTGTAGCATGGAAGATATTGCCATCTCTTGGTTGTTATGTTGACAATGAAAGTATACCGCTCAAAATATTATTCATCTCTATTTCAAAACCGAGCTCTGGCACCTCTACAAATCCCTGCTTCCCTCTGCGAAGGGCCTATCTATTTACTTTCATGTTGAGTCATCATCTTCTTATTAAAAAGCACCAGTTGGAGAGCACCGCTGTCATTTGCATTCATTACTGTTAGTTTACATTGAGTATGACTTAACTGTATCTCTTTTACCATGAATTACAATGTTTAGTCAGTCCTTGATCTTTAAAGGTGCTCTGCATTTATGTTTTGCGGTCCCAAAAAGGGCTAGCGAGATACCATCTTGTTATATCATATTATGATTGTTTTGAGAAAGTGTTGTCATCCGAGATTTATTATTATTGCTCGCTAGTTGCGTATGCCATTGATATGAGTAAACCTGAGACCTAAGCATTATTGTGAATGTGGTTAGTCATAATCTTTGCTGAAAACTTGAATGTTGGATTTACATATTTACAACAACAAGAGCAAACAGAGTTTGTAAAAGTTTTTTTATCACTTTTACTTTATCAACTGAATTGCTTGAGGACAAGCAAAGGTTTAAGCTTGGGGGAGTTGATACGTCTCCGTCGTATCTACTTTTCCAAACACTTTTGCCCATGTTTTGGACTCTAACTTGCATGATTTGAATGGAACTAACCCGGACTGACGTTGTTTTCAGCAGAATTGCTATGGTGTTATTTATGTGCAGAAACAAAAGTTCTCGGAATGACCTAAAACTTCACGGAACATCTATTCGGAAATAATAAAAAAATCCTTGCAAAAGATGAAGACCAGGGGGCCCACCACCTGTCCACGAGGGTGGGGGCGCGCCTGCCCCCCTAGGGCGCGCCCCCTACCTTGTGGGCCCCCTGGAGCTCCTCCGACCTCAACTCCAACTCTATATATTTTGTTTCGGGGAGAAAAAAATTAGAGAGAAGGATTCATCGTGTTTTACGATACGGAGCCACCGCCAAGCCCTAAAACCTCTCAGGAGGGCTGATCTGGAGTCCGTTCAGGGCTTCGGAGAGGGGAATCTGTCGCCATCGTCATCATCAACCATCCTCCATCACCAATTTATTTCATGATGCTCACCACTGTGCGTGAGTAATTCCATCGTAGGCTTGCTGGATGGTGATGGGTTGGATGAGATCTATCATGTAATCAAGTTAGTTTTGTTAGGGTTTGATCCCTAGTATCCACTATGTTCTGAGATTGATGTTGCTATGCTTAATGCTTGTCACTAGGGCCCGAGTGCCATGATTTCAGATCTGAACCTATTATGTTTTCATCAATATATGAGAGTTCTTGATCCTAGCTTGCAAGTCTATAGTCACCTATTATGTGTTATGATCCGTTAACCCTGAAGTGACAATAATCGGGATACTTACCGGCGATGACCATATTTTGAGGAGTTCATGTATTCACTATGTGCTAATGCTTTGTTCCGGTACTCTATTAAAAGGAGGCCTTAATATCCCTCAGTTTTCATTAGGACCCCGCTGCCATGGGAGGGTAGGACAAAAGATGTCATGCAAGTTCTTTTCCATAAGCATGTATGACCATATTCGGAATACATGCCTACATTACATTGATGAATTGGAGCTAGTTCTATGTCACCCTAGGTTATGACTGTTACATGATGAACCGCGTCCGGCATAATTCTTTATCACCGATCCATTGCCTACGAGCTTTCCATAGATTGTTCTTCGCTTATTTACTTTTCTGTTGCTATTGTTACAACCACTACAAAATACCAAAAACATTACTTTTGCTATCATTACCTTTTGCTACCGTTACCACTACTATCATATTACTTTGCTACTAAATACTTTGCTGCGGATATTAAGTTTCCAGGTGTGGCTGAATTGACAACTCAGCTGCTAATACTTGAGAATATTCTTTGGCTCCCCTTGTGTCGAATCAATAAATTTGGGTTGAATACTTTACCCTTGAAAACTGTTGCGATCCCCTATACTTGTGGGTTATCATGTTCATTGATGATATTTTAGTATACTCAAAGAATGAAGAGGAACACAAGGTGCATTTGCGCTTAGTTCTCGAGAAACTTAGGGAGCACCAGTTGTATGCCAAGTTCAGCAAATGTGAGTTTTGGTTGAAGGAAGTTGGATTTCTTGGACATGTTATATCGGGGGAAGGTATAGCAGTAGACCCCACCAAAGTTTAGTCAGTCACTGAGTGGTTGGCACCCACCTCAGTTGGAGAGATCTGCAGTTTCCTTGGACTCGCGGGATACTACGGAGATTCATTGAAAATTTCTCTAAGATTGCGAAGCCTATGACGACGTTGTTGAAGAAGGACACCAAGTTCCATTGGACTGAGGAATGTGAAGCAAGTTTCCAGGAGTTGAAGAAACGTTTGACTACAGCCCCAGTGCTGGTTCTGCCGGATATACGCAAATATTTCCAAGTGTATTGCGACGCCTCTTGCCTAGGACTTGGAGGACTACTTATGCAAGACAAAAGAGTTGTTTCATATGCCTCACGACAACCTCGACCGCATGAGTGGAATTATGCCACACATGACTTAGAGTTGGCAGCCATTGTACATGCACTCAAGACCTGGAGACACTTTCTTATTGGAAACCATTGTGATGTGTACACAGATCATAAGAGTTTGAAGTACATCTTTACACAGAAGGAGTTGAATCTCGGGCAAAGGAGATGGTTGGAGCTTATAAAGGATTATGATATGAAGTTGCACTATCATCGGGGAAAGGCCAATGTCGTAGCAGACGCTTTGAGCCGAAAGAGTTATGCCAATACCTTAGTAACAGGAGGATTGCCAAAGGAGTTAGCAGAAGATTTCAGGGAGCTACGTTTAGAGATTGTTCCCAAAGGTTTTGTTACAACCATGGAAGTTCAGTCGACCTTGTTGGGAAAGATTCGAGAAGCCCAGGAGGATGACAAAGAAATTGTCGAGATAAAGGAGAAGATGAGTGAAGGCAAAGCCAAAGGTATTCGTGAGGATGAGCACGACACCTTGTGGTTTCAAGACCATATTTTTGTGCCCAATAATGTTGAGATCAGGAAGTTGATATTACAGGAAGCTCATGACTCACCATACTTGATACACCCCGTAAACACCAGGATGTATTTGGATTTGAAGGAGCGTTTCTGGTGGACTAGAATGAAGAAGGATATTGCCGAGTATGTAGCCGTATGTGATGTATGTCAGAGAGTGAAGGCAGAACATCAGAAGCCAGCAGGATTACTACAGCCTATGTCGATACCCGAATGGAAGTGGTATAAACTTGGCATGGATTTTATCACCAGATTACCCAGGACCCGATCAGGATATGATTCTATCTGGGTAGTAGTGGACAGTTTACCAAAGTAGCTCACTTTATCCCAGTGAAAACCACATATACAAGTGCAAAGTTGGCCAAGATATATATGACCAAGATCGTATGTCTGCATGGAGTTCCAAGGACCATCGTATCACACAGAGGAACACAGTTTACTTCAAAGTTTTGGCATCAACTGCACCGGACTTTGGCAACGAGGCTAGGGTTCAGTACAACTTTTCACCCGCAGACAGATAGACAGACTAAGAGAGTCAATCAGATTCTGGAGGACATGTTGAGAGCTTGTGCACTAGACTACGCGTCTAGTAGGGATGATAAATTTACCCTACGCGGAGTACTCGTAAAACAATAGCTACCAGGCCAGTTTGAAGATGGCGCCTTTCGAAGCACTGAACGGAAGAAGATGGCGAACCCCATTGATGTGGGATGAAGTTGGAGACCGCCAGTTGTTTGGACCGGATTTGATTAAGGAGTCTGAGGAGAAGGTTAAGCTGATTCGAGATAGACTGAAGGTAGCTCAGTCCAGACAAAAAGAGTTATGCAGAATCGAAATGCAAGGAGGTGGTCTATGAAATCGGAGACAGAGCATATCTGCGAGTATCACCTCTACGAGGAGTTAAGTGTTTTGGAGTTAAGGGAAAGTTAGCCCCGAGATTTGTAGAACCGTACCGTGTTCTGGAGCGTATGGGAGAGGTTGTCTACAACTTGGAGTTACCTGAAGGACTGTCAGGAGTTCATGATGTGTTTCATGTTTCCTAGTTGAAAAAGTGCCATGCTGAGATGGCTGATATTCCTCTGAGAGATACAGTGCCCCTGGAAGCAATACAGTTGGATAGTGATTTGACGTATGAGGAGAAACCAATCAAGATTCTTGAGTTTGCCAGTCGAGTTACCCGCAACAAGGTTATCAAGTTTTGCAAAGTTTAGTGGAGCCACCATACCGACGACGAAGCCACCTGGGAAAGAGAGGATGATCTACGCAACGACCACCCACACCTATTTTCTAGTCAACCCGAATCTCGAGGGCGAGATTCATCTTAAGGGGGGTAGGTTTGTAACATCCCAAATTTTCAATTTGGAATGTTATACATAGGTCATTCATGCATATCATATTTTAATTGCATTTGATTTTGTGATCCTCAAAATCCTAAGCAACTCAAGGACCCTCGGAGAGAGTTGGGATTTTCCCTCGTTCTCATGTTTGAGTTTTATCAAATATTGGAACAAGGATCACTTTGGGTTTTAATTATTTTTCTCTCTGAAAATATTTCACATCAAAATATATGAGAGGAGATAATATGACTTCTCCAAAATAAATGAAATGTTGGAGGAAAAATATTAAAATCAATTTATATTTTTATTTGGGGTTTTATCGCTATTTTATTTGAATTAGGAAAAATGTGCATTTTCCAAAATTGCACTAGAGTCCTAAATAAATGTTCACCTTGTCCGGTAGATTTTTAGAGGACGGGGAAAATTTATTTGAGGATTTTTGGAGTCTGTTTAGTATTTATTTTCTTTGTTTTTCTACGCGGTATTATTTAAAAAAAGTCAACCGACCTAGTCGGGCTGTGCCCGACTAAGACTCGCCCGGCCGGCCTTTATAACCAGCGCCCCCGACCCCTGCAGCCAACCAGCCCGTCCCGTCGCCGAAACCCTAACCCTAACCCGCCGCCGCCACCAGCGCCGCCGGACGCTGCCGCCGCCCGCGCCACCCACCG